>NC_052392.1:38110167-38710167 GCF_009389715.1 Phoenix dactylifera | reverse complement strand
CGGGTTCTCAGGGATGCCGAGACCCGATATTCTAAACTTGAGAAGACCATCTTCGCTCTCATTATCTCGGCTCGGAGACTCAGGCCTTACTTCCAAGCCCACACGATAGTTATATTGACTGACCAGCCCATGAAGCAAATATTGCAGAGGTCGGATCGTGCGGGGAGGATCGCCAAATGGGCGGTCGAGCTCGGGGAATTCGACCTCGAATATCGGCCCAGGCCGGCTATCAAAGCTCAGATACTCGCCGACTTCATCGTGGAGTGCACCCTTCCGGACGACCCCGACCTGCCATCTGGACCCGCGGAGGAGGCCCCGAGGCAGCCATGGGTCCTGCACTCGGACGGGTCTTCGACCTCGGGGGGTAACGAGGCCGGACTTATCCTCACTAGTCCAGACGGAGTGGTGGCTGAGCAAGCCCTGCGCCTCGAGTTCCCGGCCTCGAACAATGAGGCCGAGTATGAGGCCCTGATCGCCGGGCTCAAACTGGCGAAAGAACTAAACGTGGGAGACTTGACGGCATTCAGCGACTCCCAGCTGGTGGTAAACCAGGTCCAAGGAGATTTTGAAGCTAAAGAGCCATCCATGCAAAAGTATCTCCAAAAGGTGCGGGAACTCATATCTGCCCTGAATTCTTTCAACATTCAGTACATTCCCAGAACGGAAAACCTCAGGGCAGACCAGCTATCCAAGCTGGCAAGCTCCCGCATGAGCGAGCTTCCTAAGGGAACCGCGCTCGAGTATCTTCAGACCCCCAGCACGGAGGAACCCGAGCCTACCATGTGCATCGGCTCCGAGCCAAGCTGGATCGACGGGCTCGTCTGCTACCTTCAGGACGGAACCCTACCTCATGACGAGATGGAGGCTCGCCGAATCAAGCGCCAGGCCCCCCGATATGTCCTATACGAGAACAGGCTCTATCGACGATCATTTACTTCCCCCCTTCTCAGATGCCTCCGCCCCTCCGAGGCGGACTATGCTCTCCGAGAGGTCCATGAAGGGATCTGCGGAAATCACCTGGGGGGCCGGGCCTTGGCCCATAAGATCCTGCGGCAGGGATATTACTGGCCCACACTCCAAAAAGACGCAACAGATTTCGTCCGCAAGTGCGATCGGTGCCAGCGAAACGCCAATATCCAGCACCGACCTTCAGCTCTGCTGACCTCCATCATCGCCCCCTGGCCGTTTGCCCAATGGGGGATCGACATCCTGGGGCCCTTTCCCCTCGCCACCGGACAGAGAAAGTTCCTGGTCGTCTCCATCGACTATTTCACCAAATGGGTCGAGGCCGAACCTGTCGCCCGGATCACCGAGCAAAGGATGCGGGATTTCGTATGGAAGTCTATAATCTGCCGATTCGGACTACCCCATCATCGCTTCACCTCGGTTGCCCATCCCCAGACAAACGGGGAAACCGAGGTAACTAACCGAACTATTTTGCAGGGACTTAAAGCTAGGCTTGATCGGTCCAAAGGACAGTGGGTCGAGGACTTGTACAATGTCCTTTGGGCGTACCGGACCACGTTCCGACTACCCACGGGAGAGACCCCCTTCAACCTAGCATACGGCACTGAGGCCGTCATCCCGCTGGAGATCGGCCTGCCTTCTCCCAGAATGGAGCATTACGACCCCGACACCAATTCTTCCCAGCTAAGGAGCAACTTGGACCTTGTCGAAGAAACGAGAGAGGTCGCCCGGGTTCGCATGGCGAGATACCAACAGCGAACGGCCCAATACTACAACTCCAGAGTCAAGCCCAAGCTCTTCAAAGTAGGGGACCTCGTCCTCAGGAGAGTCGAGGCTTCTCAACCGACCGAGCAAGGAAAGCTCGCCCCAAATTGGGAAGGGCCGTATCAAATCGCCCGGGTACAACGACCAGGGGCGTACAAATTGAAGTCCCTGGAGGGGACTCTGATCCCACGAAGCTGGAACTCCGAAAATCTACGGATGTATTACCAATGAAACCCTAAGGGGTTCAAAACAATCAGGACAATGGACTCAGCTCCTTTTTCTGCAAAAATTTCTCTCACCTTGATAACTGTAATCCTCTTTTAATATTGGGTCGTCTGTGATCCTCAGATTCCCCGGCCAAAATCGGGATGCCTCGAGGCTCGACCGTAGAGTCCCAAACTCCCTCGACCTCGGAAGGATCGCAAGACGACGAAACGTGGAATGGAGCAGGATTCCTCGACTAAGGCCGAGATGCCCCGAGTGTCGACAGTGCGTGCCCAGACCCCTCGACACTTCGGGAAGACGGGGTAGTACCTTCGCGGCCCCCCGTAGCGCCTCCTCAACTAAGGTCGGGATGCCCCGAGGGTCGACCGTAGAGAGCCAGACTCCCTTGACCTCGGGAAGGCGCCGTGAGGGGTGGAAAGGGTGGCTCCACCTGGGGCGCCACGAAGTGGACCCCCAGGAGCGGTCGACGATCCCCGATCCCCGAAGCGAGCGATCCCTCGACTAAGGTCGAGATGCCCCGAGTGTCGACAGCGCGTACCCAGACCCCTCGACACTTCGGGAAGACGGGGAAGTACCTTCGCGGCCCCCCGTGGCGCTCATCACCAACAACGGGGTAGTACCTTCGCGGCCCCCCGTAGCGCCTCCTCGACTAAGGTCGGGATGCCCCGAAGGTCGACCGTAGAGAACCAGACTCCCTCGACCTCGGGAAGCGTCGCAGGTCGACAGTGCGTACCCAGACCCCTCGACCTGACGAACGATTCCTCGACCAAGGTCGGGATGCCCCGAGGGTCGACCGTAGAGAACCAGACTCCCTTGACCTCGGGAAGGCGCCGTGAGGGGTGGAAAGGGTGGCTCCACCTGGGGCGCCACGAAGTGGACCCCCAGGAGCGGTCGACGATCCCCGATCCCCGAAGCGAGCGATCCCTCGACTAAGGTCGAGACGCCCCGAGTGTCGACAGTGCGTGCCCAGACCCCTCGACACTTCGGGAAGACGGGGTAGTACCTTCGCGGCCCCCGTGGCGCTCATCACCAACAACGGGGTAGTACCTTCGCGGTCCCCCGTAGCGCCCCCTCGACTAAGGTCGGGATACCCCGAGGATCGACCGTAGAGAACCAGACTCCCTCGACCTCGGAAAGCATCGCAGGTCGGTAGAGCGTGCCCAGACCCGCCGACCTGACGTATGATCCCTCGACTGAGGTCGGGATGCCCCGAGGGTCGACCGTAGAGAATCAGACTCCCTCGACTTCGGGAGGTACCACAGGTCAGCAAAGCGTCCGCGGACCCGCCGACCTGACACAAGACCCCTCGGCCAAAGTTGAGGTGCCCCGAGGTCCGACCACAGGGTCTCAAACTCCCTCGACCTCGCAAAGAGCTACAAATCAATAAAGCCTCCCCAAGCCCTCTCAACCTCGGCGGGTGCTATCGGGTCCGTGAGAAGCCCGAGCCCCCTTAAAGTCAAAAATGACTCCGCAGGTCGACGAGGAAGGGAAGCAGCCTACTCCACCATGCGAAGCATAACTCTGAGAATGAAAGAGGTACATTCAACTGGACGCCCTCCTTGTCAAATTTTATTTACATATTGCTGAACGGAATCTTAATGTTGAAGCCTTATCTCGCCCCAAAGTCGGGCCTCTCTAACGGGTCGGCTTAGGATCGACCTCCTAATTACATTATGCATGCACCGGTCGTCAAGTCTCCGAAACTGGTACAGAGGATTTCATAGATTAGTGCCCGACTTGGCTCTTCGACGTAAACTCCTATGTCCGGCTAAAAAGTGGTCCCGGCCACGAATGCGCCAGCCAAACACGGGTACCAAGGCAATCTCTGGAAACCCCAGCCTTGCTCACCGAAGCCTCGCAGAGTCCGAGAACAATAACTACGAAAACCTTCGGTAATAACCTGCCTATTGGCCCGCGCTCCCTCTGAGGAGTTTGGAGTTAAGTTCGGAGACCCGACTAAACTCCCCGATTAGCGGCACATACAGACCTAGTCCGGTCTTAGTTAAAGGGCTAAGGCCCGACCTCGACACCTTGGGACTTCCCTAAAGGCTAAACGCGATGACCTCCACGTCTCCCAAATCCGAGCTATAGGACTTAGGGAAATTTTCTAAAAAACTCAAGACTCGGAGCTCCTCTTCGTCGGGATGACTGGAACCCGAGAAGGCTAAGACGTAGCCCGGGAAGAAGGGCAACTTCGTTAAGCAGCCCGGAAATTAAAATGCAAAGCTAGGCCATCGAGGCTGTTCGCTAAGGCCCTGGCCTCGGTCACGACAACAGAGGGAAAGATGAACACGGAATGGCAAAAATACTTTTTCATTAACAAAGGGCCGGAAGGCCAATTACAAAATTGGAAGTCGGCCGCTCAAGGGCCGACCTCGGATACAATGAAAAAGAAAGAAAAATACGCTAAGTCCTAAGCGGCGGGAGCCACATCCGGGGGGTCGTCCGGCACATTGATGACCTCAAGACCTTCCTCCGGAACAGGCTCGGGGTCGGGAGCAGGAGCTTCGGGCACCACCTCCGGGACAGCGTCCGTCTCGGCCGCCAGAGCCACCTCCATGACACCGTCCGCCTCGGCTACCCTCGTCGAAGGCTCGGCGGGGTCTTGCTCATATATTCCCGCCTCGGATGTCAGGATGGTGGGAAGGGCTCGCACGTCGGACCCCCCTGACGGCCCAGATCGATGGGGTCGGTTCCCATCCCCCGATCGGGCTGCGCCACGTGGCGACCTCTGAGGCCGAGGCACTGCATCCACTCCGGATCAATAAATCGAATACGAAATCAAAGTGTTGTCCCATCGGATCTCGGGACCTCATTATGGGTCCACAGAACCCCATCGCCTCGAAGAATGAGCGGACGGCACCCCCGCTCCCCTCGTTTAATAAAATCTGGGACACGTGGAGCCCCGGTGTGGCCTCCACTCCTCCGAAATTATGACCCGGTAACACGAAATCGGAAGCGTCCGACCCCTGGTCATGCCGCGTGTCCGTTTTGAAACCCAAAATGGCACGCTCATTGATGAGCGGGAATTCTCGATTGTGGGGCCGAGGCGCCACCCCGTCGAACCCGAGGACCCTCATCCTGGGTCCGCCTCACAAACCAACCTCGGTAATCCAAGAGACACCGCCCCCGCTATAGTCGCCTCAAAAGACGTAGGGATATGGACCCCATCATTAATTCGCCGAACAAAGTAACCTCGAAACGCCCAAGGGCGCAGGTCCTACCACGAAAATTCCAAGAAACATGAGGGTGCGGACGAAGTTCGCCCCCCAACTTTAACGATGGACTTTACTTCCTACGTCCGAGCCCACAAGCCGCTCGAACTCGGAAGTCGGGGGGTAGTGTTGGGGGAATAAGGTTTTTCCCCCAAATGACACGAATGCCCCAAAGAAGCCGCACAATCGTCGACCCTGGAAGGCCGAAGTCGGCACCCGAACTCGGAACCTCCGACCTAAGAGAAACCCCAATGCCCGAGGCCTACTTTTGTCAGCCACCTACTACGGCTATACGTCTCCGAGGTCCGGCCAGAGACCGTACTATGACGCCCCTCCGGCATTTATTGCGCATGACCGCTGTGATCCTCCGGCACACTCCACAATAAATATGGATCTCCAGCTTACTCCACAATAAATATGGATCTCCGGCTTACTCCACAATGAATGCGGATCTCCGGCTTACTCCACAATAAATGCGGATCTCCGGCTTACTCCACAATAAATGTGGATCTCCGGCTCACTCAACAATTAATGCACGTGACTCCTGTCATCTACGGACTCCCAGCTCTCCACGGCAAATAAGCCCAGCAGAGTCTAGTCAACTGTGATAAGTCTCTGATCTCGGCCATACCTCCGACACTGATGCAATAAATTCGCCTGGTAGCGTGCTAGTTCGGGTTGTACAACGCCCTCATCGCCGACATCAGTGCAATTATTCGCCTGACCAAGCGCCGACCTGAACGACATGCCGAGCCGTACTACGGCTTCGCCCCGTTACATCGCAGGTAAACCGACCCCCGGTCTATAAAAGGGGGTTGGAAAATCGATACTGGGGAGACGCACCGTTTACCTCTACTCTACACGATTTGCCCCCTCCCTGACTTGAGCGTCGGAGGGCCGGCGCCGGGAGACCCGGCCACCGGCTCGTGTGCAGGCACCCAGACGGAGGACGCCGCCCACTGTCGGATCGTCGCCCAGCCGCGGGAATCAGCCGCTCCTTCTCGCCGATCGCCCCAGACGGAGGACGCCGCCCGTCGACGAACCACCGCCCCACCGTGAGTAACCACCTCCCGCTCCCTCTCCTCGACCGAAGATTGCCCCCGGGTCCAATTTCCAGCAACAGGTCCATTTCGTTATATAGTTGGGGCGCAACAGGTTGCGACAGATTGAGATTCCCAGACCTCAAGTTATCAATAAATAATCTTTTCTTAACCAGTTATTTAGACTATTACTATATCAGACCATTTTGAAACACACTTGGTTCAATCTTACTGGAGTATTTCCATTTTTCTATTTTTTGTTCTTTTGTTTTATTCCTTGACATCTTTGTTATTTGTCTCTTCCTTTCTAATTCCCCAGCTATCCCTTAGTTGAATGATGCCTCCTCATTAATCACCAAAAAACTGGAAATAGATAATAAAGATCGAAAAGGAAACATCAAACAACACCTAAACTCCTCTTCGATTTTATAGTTCAACCACTGGACCCATCCACTAGATTCGCTGTAATGCACAGAAGATTATAGCTGCTCCCTTGAGACTCTGCGTTCCATTCTCCACCAAGATTTTTCCTTTCTTAGCTAAACAAAAGAAATCTTAAAAAAAAAACAAACAAAAATCACAACTGATTCCAACATCAATATCTCAAACACGAATTCAACGCGCAAAACCTTACAATAGAATAGACGAATAACAAAACAACAAGAACAAGAGCCGCAAGGATCAACAACTCTAACCTTTGGAAATTAACCGACCGCAGAACGAGAGAGAGAGAGGGGTGGGGGGTGGCGGGATGCGGTTGTGGGCCCGTGAGTTTGGTGAGGACAGAAAGAGATCCGAACGGTGGTAGTTGGACCGTCGGTGGGTCTCATCTTAGAGCAATGGTCAAACCTCTTGTTCTTCGTTCAAGCAACTTCTTATCCCAAAGGATGGCGCTCGTAAAGACCTCTTGTTCCAGCGGGGTCTTTTGAGGGACGGGAAAGTAATTTCCCGAAAAAAAAAAGGATGGCGCTCGTAACTGTACGGCTACGGGAGATGAAGAGGATCTCGAGGCTCCGATACCGGATCTTGACCGGCCGACCGGACACGGCACGGCACGTGGGTTGACAGTTTGCCCACGCACGTGCTTTGCGCCGAAGACGAATAGCAATAATAAGAGGATAAGCTGACATCTATTTAACGGTAAGTAGACTTGATGAGGCGTTCCGGCTCGATAACTAGACTTGATCAAAATCTGAGCGGCCCGCCAGGCCCATCTAAGCCCAAATCATTTGGGGTGGATCCGAGTCTGATTTTTAAACTCGAAGGATCAGATTAGGCCTAAAATTTAAGCTCGCCCATTAATAGTTCAAGAACCGATTTACATCGTCCAGCCTGAGCCCGAGCCCGAGCCCAAGCCCGATCCCGATTTTATTCCGGTAGTTATATAATATAATATATTTTTTTTTCTCGTCTGATGCCGGTCTCTCTACCCCAACTTCCTCTTCCAGCCATCCTCCTTCCCCCCACCAATCTAGCCACCCCCCATCCCCATCCCACCTCCTCCTCCTCTCCACCAGTCTAGCCTGGCCGTCGTCGGCCCCCTCTTTTTCACATAATAATAACTATTATAATTTTTATTATAATTATTATTATTATATAGCTATTATTATAATAATTATTATTATAATAGTGATCAGTGCATCTATCCCTTTTTCACATGTCTATCTACTCGGTCAGCTCTAAAATATTGTCATAATCAAAGGCCTCTATGAAAAAGGTTAATCACGAGGTATTATTTGAATTTATTATTCTTGTATAATTATATTCAAAATCTATGGCACCACACAACCGGCATGGGATAAACATACATCCATACAAATCTTCAGAATATCAAATATACCATACGCAATTAGCATCACATTTTAGTAAGGACAAAACTTTAATTTTATTATAGATTAGATTAGACTAATCTATAATAATATGATTATAGATTAAATTAATAATATAAAAATAATACTATGTACATTACCATATTTTTAATATGTATGCTTAGCTGTTAGATTGCCAGATTTAGACTTTTTCTCTCCAATAACATCTATGCATTTTCTTTTGTTTGAGAAAAAACTGGATATATTTTTGGTTTACTACAAGTACGTCCAACGTAAATCATCAAATAACTGATTTATAATTAAAAAAGTTCAAATTACGTAAAAATATTCCATCCACAAAAGATTCCATATAATATGCAACCAAAAGGCCCTTATAAGCTAGGTCCCATCGTTAACAAATAATGAGACTATAATACATGCTTGTATAATCATCAAATAATGAGACAAAATAATAATTAAACTTGTCCAAAGTAAATTAATTTCTTTATATTTAACTTTGGCGGGCAATCAGTTGTATCATTATTTCGTTATTTTAGGCGAGTGCCATAACATGCTAATAGCAATACTTGATTAGTGATATATCACCGCCATTGAACCTAGCAAGATATGCACATCGGGTTCAAGCAAACACCACACCTTTGGGCATAAAAGTGCCATTTGATCTAGTGCACACTTCTACCATCTCATCCATCTAAGCATTGAATTGGAAGATGCTTCTTTGGTAATGACTCAATATTTCAATACCTCAGGTATGCAATTATGGCACTATCAAAATTTTATTGAATCAATTATATTTATCCAAAATTACATATTATAGAAAATTTCTAGTTTTTCATACCCGAGGTCGCAATCAAACCAAAAACCTTCAATTCTTTGCGAATAGTGTCAATCAAGAACATAAAATCAGGCCGACAATACTTTATTTGTACATAAACAGATTAAATAACATATAAATAAAGCATGTAATGTGCAAAACAGATGTAATTAAGCATGCTATTACATGTTGGTTCCTACTGTTCTCACTATGTAATAAAACTTTATTACAGGGACAAAATAATTTTCTAGTAATCTTTATGTAATAAAATTTTAGTACGAAGAATAAAATATAATTTTTAAAGACATTTATGCAATAAAATATTCTTTTATTATCCTTCAATCATCTTCTCCTTGTTTGTATGCATCTTCCAAAACATGTGGAAGACATTGAAAGCTCCAACAAACACGTAAAATATCTAAAGCTTCAAGCCACGTCTTCGGTAGCTGAACTTAAATTTATTTCTTCATCATGCAATGGAATCTGCACCTTGTCAAAAGGGAATGTGCAATTGTTCTTCCCAAGAAAAGGACTTCCGAGAAATGGTTTCAAATGGCTACGAGCGAGTTATTTTTTATAAGAAAAAGACTTGTGCCGAATGGAGCCAAATGACTACACGTTTGGTGGTCATAGACCTCATATAAAGCATACAATGCACGCAGGACTCATATCAGAAAATGACACCAAAGATTATTATGATAGTGTGTATCGAAAGATGAATAGAACTGCAGACTGAGTCGCCTCCTATATGGCTTGGCACTCTGTAGAGATTTTTTTGGACTAGTGTCACTGAGATTCCTTCTTCTTTGTATCATTTTATTACTTTTGACTTGGCAGAATGTACTCATGTAAGAACTATATGAATGCGATTTTTACTACAAACAAAAAAGATTACTATGATATGAGAACACAATACCTAACGTTACTGTCCCCCTGTTTCAGAATGCCAAAGTCTAGTGCTTTCAGGCTCCCTAAAATATTGGCTGGACTCGCACTGTGAAAAGAAAGGAATGCCTCCATTTGGTTCTCTCTATATTATCCTAGACATCTGTTAAGGTTGCTTTCTTGTCGTACTAGTATGATGGAAACCGTGACATTTTCCACTTCCCCTAACCTCAAATTCATTTTTCTAATATTTGGCTTGGTATTGGAGGTGCACAATACTAATTACCATTAACGATTTGCAAATACTTAGCTGCGCTATCTCGCCATTCTTGTTATATTTTCCAAATTTTCCGACTTGCCATTTCTCCGCTCATAATTTTGATTAGCAGTGTTATTAATTTTTATATATGCTTAATTAAAAAGGAATGATGGTATTTGATGTAGAAAAATTGATAATTTTAAAAATTATGTTATATATTTTATTTTGAATAATTTTAGTTTTTAGTATTTTAATACAAATCTAGTTAGATGACAAGTGGTGCAAATCCTTAATTGGGTCGATTTTTATATAGATTTAGTAACTATGCCTTAATTAATTCCATACCTAATTATCTGTGTGTCGCGTGCAACTTGGATAGCCGACTCCTTTTCCATCCTTTATGACTATTATTTATCTCAATTTTTCTTATAGAATTCCACTCTATCTGACTTAAATTTATATTCAGATATAAAGAATATTTATATATTTAATACTCGACTAATATTTCAATCCATTTATAACAAATACAAATATGCTTAATGTTTAATATATATTCATATGTGTTGAAAAATATAGCTACGAATATGGGTATACTAGTATTTGGTCCGTAACCATCTATTTCAACTATACTTATGGTCATATCAGCACTTAGTTTGATGCACATGAATAAATATTGAATCTTTCGGTTTCAACCACAACATTTTTTGGCCAGTTGAACATTGTAATATTTTGTTCTTCGGAAGAGGGGAGAAAAACTTAATTATTTCACTAGCTTTGCCTTTCCATGCAGTCATTAGATTCATTGGAACCAAGCAGAAAAGTGGGTTCCCACCTTCCTCGCTTAATTTAGCTTTTTAGTTTCTCCATATAGACGAGTTGATTTGATTTTTTTCATTTTCTATTTTCTAAGAGAACATAGAGACATACTTTGCTTAAGCAAGCCACACGTCTAAAATAAAAATCAAGATTGAAGTTTATAGTTGTCATTTGATTAAACAAGCTCGATATCGAAATAAGAAATCAAGATCGAAGCCAATAGCTTGTCAGGATGGTGAAACTTTTTGGTTCAAACTTGGATTAAAATCTTATATATGTGGCCAGACAGGGGAGAAGTCTGTTAAGTTACTAAGTAACCCATTTCTCATAAATTTTTTATCCAACAAACAGCAACAATAAAAAAACCAAACCCTTAGCAAGGTAAATTCAAGATAAAAATATACGTTGCATCATTAAAAAAAAAATGTGCTCACCTATGTGAGTAGTCCAATGCTAAAATGAACTTTTTAATGTGGACTGTAAATCTCTATAATATTTTATATACCATTTCTATAATGGTATATAAAATCACCACTTGTCTCAAAAGCTTAAGCTGATAGGATGAAGTAAGCCCAACCTATGAAATCTTTAATAATAAGACTATCTCTGCTCTGATATCATATAAAAATTACTATTTATTCTAAAAACTTAAGTTGATAGGATGAGATAGAATTATTTATATATTTTCTATTTTCTTACAATATCAAGCTACAGGAAACGAAAGTGGGAAATTGTCCCTCTTCCTACCAATAAAAAGGTGTCAGACTCAGACTTGATATCTAAAGCTTTATACCCAACTAAGAAATCTTAGTGCCACCAAAATCTAGAAAAATAATCTTTCCCCTCTATTTTTTTTCCATTGAAAAATTCTAGAGTAATTTGTTTAGCCAATCTGAAAAGTTGAGAGGGGATGTAGTTGTTGACAAGTAGAGATAAGAGCATCAATTTTCTATTTTAGAATTTAGATCAAGCATCAAGGTGGGTGTGGCCAAGAAGCAGCATGCTGACTCTCTTGATAAACTACAATTCATTCTTCCACAACAATAAGCACTAAAGGTGGGGAAGAAGGCATAGAAAATGGAACCATATAGATACAAAGCACATCTGAGAAAAGGAAGGGAAAAAAGAAGAAGAAAAGAGTAACCACCAGGAAATCTCTTTCACAATTCAAACATACAAGAGCAGGAAATTCGTATCCAAGGGATGATTGAGAAACAAAAGAAATCCAAAGATCAAGAGCCTTACCTTTGTGAGCCAATCAAAGTGATGAAGGGAGAAACTTGAGAGCTTCAGAGAGAGTAGCAGCTATATATAGCCGGGAGCTGAGGCTTATTTATAGACTTTGTATTCTTACTTCATTCTTTTTCCAATGTTCGATTCCTACGCCCAAGCCAGGACAAGTTTCCACAGCCCCATGGTTGGTGCAGCATCATCCATTTGACAATTAGAAAGGTCACCTACCTTTCTATGTCATAGGTCTTGGAAGCTCATTTGATAATAGGGGACTGCTTTATTCTATGGTAATTTATGCTTAAAGATAATATTCTTGGACATTTTGGCACCAAGAGAGCTACATGAATGTCTTCTACCAAACAACTTGGCACTTTTAATATTCTTGGATGAGTTAAGGTATTCGGACACGCAAAAAGTTGTCCATATTGGAAAAATGGTTAATCTAGTTGTTAAAATTTTATATTATGAAATCTATCTAATATCATGAACCTAAGTTTTCAACTATGAATTTTCTTGACATAAAAAACATCTATATATACAAACACAAAGTAATTTAAAATGACGAACAAGTAAAGGTGATGCGAAGTGGATCCACCTGCTGATATCATGCATTGTGGGGGTGTGGAAAATTGATGAAGGGGGCTCTCCAGACTCTTTTTTTTTATTTTAAAAAAAAATAAGGTAATAGCATGGGTTATCGAATGTCGTTAGAGTAAAGTAATAATATATAGGATGATATAAAGGTGTTCCAAGGTTATAGCTAGGATAAATCATATAGTCATAATAAAATGATGTAACTAAAAGGACAAGATATTTTTGAAAATGACTAAGAATTCATTTACTAATTCGAATTGGGATTTATAAGACTTGCCCCGGTTGTCATGTTAATTTGAAGGACTTAGAATCTTACTTCGCTCTAATATGCAAGTTGATCTAAGCACCAAGTGCTGCTCATCAAGCGTTCATAAAGAAACAAATAGTATGTACTGCTTATCTTTAACAATGATTTCATAATCAAAAATAAAAAAAAAAATAAAAACTGTTATTCCACAACAATTTTGTTATGTTTCCAATAATTTGATTGCAACCATTTTTCTCAAAAATCAAGCAAGCATGAATCAAGAAATACAAAAAGATCTTTTTTCTTCTCATTAGAGATTTGCCATTTTTTTGAGAAAATTAGGCAAATATCACTTAACTAGAATTCTCAAATATCTCAAGTTACAGTTTGTTATCTTTCTTTAAATTATTATCCGATTATTTTACCCTCAAATTGCTTATACTTTCTTTCTGCTAAGCAAAAGATGTTTTGCTAAAAGTAATCCAGTTATAAGAAATTCCATTCAAAGGCTGCGTTATTCTTTGCTTAAACAAATGAAACTGCTCTCAGTCAGTCTTCGTCAAAATTCTTGTGAAGTGATAAAAATACCAAGGCCATCTAGAAGAAAGAAACAGGAAAAAGCTTCACCTTGGTTTAATGGTCAACAACCTCCCTTGAAACTTGCAAAACCCAAGGACTAAAGCCATTCTACAGACACAAGTTGGGATATCCTGACTGCCCTAAAGTCCTTACTCGTTGACATTGGAGCATTGGAACTGGTCCTTGATGACATAATGCGTTCTTTATATGTTCCGTAAATCAAGATGTGTAACAACCTGGAGCTCACTCAAAATGGCTAGGCGAAGATATTATTTAGATTTCTTAATCCTATATAAATATCCAAGATCTACCAAGTGAATAAACGATGTGGGTCTAAGCACACACTCGCATTGATCCTCATATACTCTTCGGGACTAAACACACAACTGCATGTATCCTCATATACTCTTTTCGTTTAAGTCTTGACGTTCTCATCAGGCTAAGAGTTCAAATCTAATCACAACCACCACGATCAGGCCTATAGTCAACTTCAATAAATATGTGCTACAGTGTCCCCTAGTACACATATGTTATGGGCCGGATCCACTTTAATACCATTGTAATAATCCAGGAGCTTATCGAAAATGAATAGCCTGAATATATTATTTGGATTCTTTTATCCTATATAAGTACCCAAGAACTATTCAGCAAATAACCAAGATGGGACTAAAGACATGTCTGCATAGCTCCTCATATACTTCTCCGGAACTAAACACACTTCCGCATGGATCCTCATAAGATGCGCATCAGCAGCATTATTTAATCCGCATGCCAGTTAGATGGTTATTAGTTGTGAATTTAAGCGAGTAAGACTAGACTCCGGTAATCTGACCGGTGCTCGTAATATTTCATGATGATATCTGGATAAAGGTTTTCAAAGTTATGGAGAGTGCGTAATCGGTCCACGTTGCCAGCCCAACATGTCAATATCGCCAGCAGTTTCCGTCATTATAAATGTATTAATGTTGGATCCAGGGGCTTCGGATCATTCAAAACAAATCTATTGTCATTCAAACATCATCCTTAATAAATTTAGTTCTTTTTTTTTATTACTATTGTTTGCTGAAACGGAAGTATCGTACTAAACTAATAATATCAGAATCATATTAAAAACCACTCGTTTCAATTTTTTTGTTAAATACCTTGGCCCACCGGTCACACCAACAATTGCCATCAGAAACTTGAAGCTTTCCTGCACGGAGTTGGCATCACCCAAGGCACTACTTAGTAAATAAAATCCGCAATCCCCATCTTGAAAGGCCTACGTTCACAAAAAGCCCCTAGATCATTGACTATAGGCCTTCATGACACATTATATCAACATCTATTCTACCGATATACAGGTGGAAAACAATGACCCCGGAGACTTGCTTGGCTCCCACGTAAGAAAATGAGCACAAGAGAAAAAGATGGGACAATAGAGACGAAAGCAAAAATTAAAACGTTTTTAGAGTGTTAAAATATTTGCAAAAGATGAGAATATAAAAAAAATAATTTTATTTCTCTGTTCCGTTTCAATAGATCTTAGAGTTATATATACTCGTATACAGATTCCATATAAGAAAATAATATAGGTTAATATAGGATCACGCTAGCAATTGAAAATATTACTGACATACAAGTTATTATGTGATCCCTAAAATTATCTTGACAAGATAATGCAAAAAAAAAAAATATGTTGATATAATCACGTTAATAAAAAAAAATATCATAAGTGATACAGGTTGTTATGTGATCCCTAAAATTATGCTAATATCCTCCTAATATAGTACTCTAAGTGCCAACTTAAGTTTGAAAACTAAATCCCGAATATACCCAGAAACTGATGTACTATATCAAAAGCTAAAATAGTAGCTCAGAAACTAATGTGATAAACTAGAAACTGACTTAGTAGCTCAGATGCTAACGTCGTGATAGATCAAAAGCTAATATGGCGTAGAGCACAAGCTGTTATAGCAGCTTAAAAGTTGATGTAGCATATTATAAGTTGATATAGCAACTCAATAGCCCATATGGTAGACTGATGTATCAAACTGATTTAACAATATATAATTTGCTATGGCAGAACAATGCTGAAAGAACTAATTAACGTGGCAGACTAAACATAGCTAACTAATATAAACTGGTATGTCTGTTGATGTGTCTAATTGACGTGATAGATTAACGTATCTAGGATGTGACTGATTGATTTGCTTGATGGCATAAAAGATAACGACAATTCTCATAGATGGAAGTACCATACAAAATATCTCGAAATGGATGGTAAAGAAGCTGGAGACAGTAAATAAAATTGGAAATGAAAGAGGTCCAACAACTGTGAGAATAAACAACTGAAGTTTTGAAATTGAGAAGAAAAACGATGTGAAAAAGCTGTAAATCTGTTGGAAAAAAAAGTTCAAAAATTAAACTCTCAAAAATAGAGGACATAGATCTACTAAAAAATATGAAATCTGACTCACTAGAAAATAGAGGATCTACAAATACACCAAAAAATAGAAAATCTTCGAATGTAGATTCATCCAAAAAAAAATAATAAATCAAAAATAAAAATCTTCCAAACTTTTAGACATGGCAACGACAACCATTACAAAAACGAAAGAAATGGCAACAGCAAATTAGATAATCGATAGCTCTAATACCATATTAAAATATTTAAAAAATATATAATTTTATTTCTCTATTCTGCCATCTCTGTATATCTCAAATACTATACACATAGATAGACTTTATATAAAAAACTAATATAGACTAATACAAATCACATGATCTACAAAATTACTCTAACAAAATCATTAAAAAATAATATAAATTAATATACAATTATGTTAATAAAAAAATATTATAAATGATATAGATTGTTATATGATCTCCAAAAATTATGCTAACAAAATAATATAATGATATATAATGATGGTATGTGCTAATAGGGAGCTTTTTTTTTAAAACATCTATAAAGTCCCAAAACTGGGTTAAAAAGCTCTGTTTCCCCAAGGAAACTAAACTTTTGCCAATACCCACATAGGCGAGAGCCACACAAAACATAAATTGCCAGCAGAACAAGCTCCAAACACCCAACCACGTTTTCCCAAAGTCCAGCCCAATCCCCATCCCCATCTCCAATCCTCAAAAATCATAACAAGCAAACCGACCACAAACAAGTTCCTGCGTACAACATCCGAAGCAGGAAACGATTGTCCTGAATAATTGTTATTTGTTTATTTTGGGGCATTTGCTGGATGTCACAAATAATCTCACCACAAGTGTGTATTCCTGAAAATGATGCAAGGCTAAATTTTACAGTCAAAATAAATTTATCTCAGGGAAACAATCCCATGATGGAGGGAAACAATTCAAGAGGAACTCGTTAAAGAATAAATGTTATCATGGCTCCACTGCTTTGAAAAAAGCAAGGTGACCCTATAGGTCTTATTAGCCCAAAAAATTTGTCCGCAGCATAATAGGATGCAACGGATTTAAGGTGCTGTGGACTCTTTGAGATAAGCAATAAGGTCCGCACGCTCTTTCGGCTTCTTCAGTCCAGGGAAAACCATCTTGGTACCCGGAATGTACTGCACAACCAGAAAACGCCCATGAGACATCATACAAGATTTCCACATAGTTTCCAAATGTGTGTTCATTGTCGTTACATGCGGAAAACTACAAATAATGATTATGGAAAGAGAACCACGAATGCACACAAAATAATTTAACACTTCTCCAGTTCCAGTTCCCTACACCCCTAAAGAACAATGAGAATGCGAAAAAATTGCAGAGATAAAATTGAATGTAACCAGTACGAAGAATCTTGGACGAGATATGATTTAGTTATGGGCGGAATGGAGAGATGACTGTGATAATAGCATGAGGCATGCAAATCTTAGGATCATAAGTCTCTCTCTCACTCATTGGGTAGAAACGGAGAGATGATTGTGACATAGCATAGCATGAGACGTGCAATACTTAACATTATAAGTTTACCTTTTTTTCTCATTAGATACAAGCAATCATCGAGCATGATATATGTGGCATAACAGCCTAGGCAGACCCGCGCATAAAATTAATGCTTCATCCATAGGCTCCTTACAGGTAAGGCATTTGTGTACCCATGAACAGGTAACAAAACAATTTATAATTTTGGGGAAAAAACAGTTTGCCTCACCTAATTAGACTCCATGGCCCCACCTCATCCCCAGCCCACCGTCACATTTCTATCCAGAGACAATCCTTCCATCCATCTCCATGAACCACGATGAACAAGGCTTCAGTAAAAGACTCCCGTGAAGAAGAAAAGCTTTGATCTCAACACAGCCATAACTTGGCAGAGTATATAACATTGCAACATTAAATTGCCACCATAATGCAAATCTAAATAGATATCATCTACTCGTGAGCTTTTCAAAACCAACCCCCCAAAAAATTCGTCCCAGCAAGTAAACAAAATTACGTCATCATCATCTAGAATCTGTGAGGTCAAGAGCACCCTCAATCATGGGAAGCAACAGGCCTGTGCCAAAATATATTTTCAAACACTTCCAAAGCATCTTGGGTTGTGGATATATATAACCAATTAGGCATGTTTGGGAATTTCTAGCTAAATCTGGCAACATCGGTTCAGAAGACATCATAGGAGAAGGGAGGGAGCAAGCAAAAGGGAGAGGGAGTACAAGAGTTGCAGGTCCGATCTGGTGGGATTTTTTTTTTTTGAAAAAGAAAAAAAAAGACTACAAGAGGCCATTCTTTAATCCGGTATGGATTGTGCCCTATGACCCTCTGCCCTCTCGCTCTCGCAAATCAATTCCCTCTTATAGGTACCGGACCCGGCTGAAAGCTTCTAGCATGTGCTTCTAGGACCCAAACAACCTAGAAGCTACTCAAGTTCATTTCCTTGGATCTCAAGTAAAGAATTTTGGCTACATTCAGGAAACAGGTTATAGACACCCATTGCCACGCTCTCAAGGTCCCATGTGCATTTCCCACCAACTAATGTATCAACCAAGATCGGAGAAATCGGTACCGGACTCTGTACCGGTTCTTCGACAGGACAGTTTGGTATGGGCCCGCATCGTGCCAAGCCCGTACCAACACAGTGAACAGACAAGGGAGTGGCAAAACGAGAGAGGAAAAGAGAGAGAGAGAGGCAGGGAGGGAGAGAACGCCGAAGGAGAGTCGGCGGAGCTCGACGGAGGCTGCAAGGGGGCCGGTGCTAGAGAAAAAGGCTGCTTAAAAAATTTGTGAATTCGTAAGTGAAGTCGACAATCGATTTGCTAACTTTACTTACGAATCATGAATTTTTTTAAGTGACCGACCGTTTGTTTCGCTTAAGAGGCCTTCTTCGCCGGCGCTAGCCCCCTCACGGCCTACACCGGGCTCCGCCAGCATCCTCTCCCTCCCTCCCTTCCCCGCTCGCTCTCTCTTTCCTTCTCCTTCTCCGTCTCCGGGAATGCGTCTCGTTTTCTAAGCCACCGGTACAATTCGAAACGGACGGAACTGGCCGGTTCGAATTGGTTCCGCCGGCATTGGTATCAACTACTTTGTTGTTAGCTTCTTCGTTCCATGAAAGTGTCAACATTGTTTGTCAATGTGGATGCTGCTAGCCATGTTTTCTTTTCCCCAAACAAAAAAGTGTTCACATCATTAAAACTTATACATGCTGACCTTAGCTGCCAAGGTACTAGGTCAAGTAGGTAGAACAAGCTAGTGAGCCACTAGTTTACAGCACAACTATATCAAATCAAGACATATCCAACTTATCATGGTGAATCTTGGTGGACATTCCACTTTCCAGCATACACCATTAACTATAAAATATAACCTAGCTCACAAGTTCACTAAGCTATAAACTCCTTAGTTACATGAAAAGTGTTGCGACCAATAAAAATGATTCTTGCAAACTTTAGCTGCCTTGGCACTAGATCCAGTAGCAAGAACAAGCTGGTTACCTACTAGTCTAGCTATACAACAAAATCAAATCAAATTTTATCTAGCTTACAATGGTGGATCATGGTAGACATTCTGCCTCGCCATATACCACCACAATTCACTATCAATCATGTAAAACACATCCTAGTTAACAAGATTACTAAGCCATTCCTGTTTCATCTCCAATGATGAAACTCCAACAAGCCTTCTTCAGGTTCTAAACTATTTTAATTTTCTAACTTAAAATTGCACGACATGGAAAAGAAAAAAAAAAAGAAAACCAATAGATGTAAAAAAAAACTTTAAAAACAAAGCTAACAATATAGCCACTTGACAAGAACGAAGAGGAGTGACATATACAGTTGGTACCATGCCCAATTCATGAAGCCTATGGTTCCAGATCAGGTTAAGGTTTGGCGTAAGCCCAGCTAGCATGATGACAACCCTAAGCATGGTCCACACTCCATTTATGAGAGAGAAAAGAAAAACTAAAAGATCATGTACCTAGTCATTTTAGAAGCTCATTGGAAACCCCATATCAGCCAAGTTTTCCACCATTTCCTAATGATCAGCCTGATTCTGTATATCAAGCATGATAAGTTGATTAATCCAACCCAGCAGTCACGACAAATTTAAAGAGACAAAGATATCCACCAGAATATTTAACCATTTAAGCACCTAAAGCTGTGAACAATCACTAAAACACAAGCCATTCCCCACCCACTGCTGAATCCAACTTTATGCAGAATTCAACAGAAGCTATCATTTCACTGATTCAACTGATTTCTTTCAAAAGAAGAAGAGGGGAAAAAGTACCTCAAAAAGTAGTATGTCCTAAAATCAATTGATTTACTAAATTATAAATCAATCAGAATACTGAATAAAGGTTATCTATGCCTCTTAGGAATACAATATGTCCCTCACATACTTCATGCCTTGTATATATTTCACTATTCCAGTGGATTTTTTGACAGCAAAGAAATATATTAATACATAATTGACTCCTTAATATCCAATATGTAGAATCCACAGATCTTTCCAATAAAATAATGATTCTAGCAACCAAGAAGATCCTACTAAAATTAGTGCCAATTCGTCTCTGATATTACTGTCTTAGTTCAGGTGGAAAATCTAGATTACACAACCCTTCCTAACATGTATATGAAAAAAAAAATCTGAACTGGTTGATTAAAAAAATTGAATGCTTGTGTTAGCTATCATGTTGCATATCTTATAAATAATAACACAATAAACAAATAACTGAGTTCGATATGTAATCAATGATATTGAGTTTGGATTCCACACCTTTTTAGGATTAAGCAAGTAATCATACAAAGTTGACTCCTCCCACGTCACAGCCATGTTCTTGTTTGCAGAAGAGTATGAATAGCCAGGTGTAGTACCAGATTGCCTCCCAAAAAGTCCATTCAAATTAGGTCCTGCATACAGAGCAAAACGAAAAAATTGTCACAAAAATTTATGCACAATTAACACTAAACTATTACTAGCCAAAGAAGGACGGATGAAGTTGTTGCATTAAATGCACATAAAGACGGCCAAAACATTGGAAATAGCAAATGTAAACATGAGTTTGTGAATGAAAACAGGAAATAATTTTTTACCAGTCCACAGATCATCAACAAATGCTATGAATTATGAGCACTATGAAACTCACTGGTTTTGATACGTAACCAATAATAAAAGTCGATCCTCTTTTTATCTCCCAAAGCCTCAATGGCAGAATTCTCATTCAAGATAATTTCTTACACCAGCATACATGGTTTATTTTGATGCTAATTAACCTCAAAGCACAAAAGGAAAGAAAAGAAACAAGCCAACTATGAAATCGGGCAACAATCCTTATTTCCAAAATTAGCAGTGTCTAATTATGAAAGACAATAGAGACGTATCAGGTGTTCACTGGATTCAGCAAATCTCAAGCAATGAATTCTGGGGCCCTAGTACCAGCCACATTAAAACTTTTTATTGGGGGTAGAAGCCACATCAAAACTTTTGCTGTATATAAAAAAGAATGCCATGAGATCAGCAAACATATAGATTAAAGATAACCCCCACAAACAGAAGGGGAATATATTGGAGTTTGCAAATCCAACAGAAACCCTCGAAGACTTCAACTACAGAATATTCAGCATAAAATAACGCCGGAAAGAAAATCATCGGTCACATAAAAATAAATTAAGAAACAACAATCACCTGGGAAAAAAAAAGAAAGAAAACAACAAGGAAGCAAAATTTCATAGGCCTAGAACCTACAGATCGAGCTTCGGAACCACAGAACACCGATCAGAGAAGGTTCAAATCAAACAAATTCGAACAAAGGACTCTCACAAAAATCAGTGGAAAACAACACATTAGATCTAAATCAATCGCACATAAAAAGATCAAGAGAAATACACGGAGATCGTGGAAGGGGGAGAGGTTCACCTTGCTTGTGGCCGGCCCCCTTCTCGACGGTGTGGCACTGGGCGCACTTGGTCTTGAAGATCTTCTCCCCGGCCTTCGGATCGCCGGGAGGAGCCTCCGCGAACGACGCCATTTGAGATCTAGGGTTAGGGTTTGCTCCTTTCACGCGGCAAAGACCGACTACCCTCTCGGCGCCGCCTCCAACCAGCAACTATGATTTCCCAAGGGTCGCGTGCCGCTCCCCCTTATATATATAGGTGTTCGCTGAAATTATTACAATACCCTCCCCAACTCTTGAAATGGCATTGTTATCCACCTTTATTGTAATAGAAGATTGGAAAATGTTAGGGGTAATTTAGGAATAAACGATGGTTCTGGAAGCTTGGATTCGTGTTTGGTGGGTTGGACGGTAGGAAAAGGTGCCACGTGTCTGGAAGCGTGGCTGGCGAAGGTTCCCGGTTCTTGTTGGAACGACGTGAAAGTAGGCAAGTTTGATTAAAATTATTATTCAGAATTATTATTCAATCCTTGTGCAAAAAGAAACATGTGGGCTAATGTAGGCTAATGTAATTTGCTTGATCAACAATCTGGACCACAAAATTCATGGACTCGTTCGATGGTTTTATGAGCAACAATCTGGACCACTTATTTGAGATTGGCTGCTTTTTATGAAATAATTTGTGTGAAAAAATCATGATCAAAATTCTGAAAAATAAATTTATGGCAAATAAGTGTCTCTTGATCCTTATAGAATCCGTTTTACATAAAAAATTTTTTTTTTTGACACAGATGATTCATACACTTCTAATACGGATATATTTAAAAAAATTAAGATACAATATATCATAAAACGCACTGGGCACCTCATTCTCTCCAACCCAAAAAGTGTCTCCAGAGTGCTTCGTCACGTACGAGGCCATCCAGTCTGCAGTCCTGTTAGCCTCTCTATAGACATGCATGACCTGAAAAGCCACTTCTATTAATTCAAATTTAGTTATTATATTTTCTTACTAAGGCTTACAAATGACCAAATAGATATACTTGCACCTATGGCCTTACACAGGTCAAAATTTTGATATAATACTATTAAAAAATATTTAGTAAATTTTATTATAATAAAATAAAAATTGCAAGCTTATGTAAAACTTAAACTTCCATGCATATGGTGAGGATTTGGTTAGGTTGTCATCTGTCTTCACACCATGTGTACTGTATTTCCCAAACTTTAGTCAAGGAAAATATGGATGAGTAGAAAGACTTTTAGAAGGCAAGTCTCCCAATCACTTTGGTCACATATAGGTCATATGCTTAACATTTTGTATCCACCGCTTCATACTAAAACCCTCATTAGATATGGATATCTAGTAGTAGAAGGTTTCTACAGCCCAACATCAACATGGTTAGGTGATTTCTAGTTTTCAAAATGGGGATGATGGTGCATGCATCATGTCGGGATCCGATGTTAATAACATGATGGTAAAGTAGGATATAGAACTATACTTCTTTGACATATTTGGTTATTGTCTTGGTTGAAAAAAAAATAGATGACCTGTTATGATACCAAATAAGTAGGATAAGATCTTCTAAGATATAGCATGTTTCTAAGATATAGCATGTTTATAGAGAGGCCAACAGAGTCACAGATTGGGTGGCTTCTTATATAGCTAGTCACTCAAGCAGTACTCTATGGATGCAGGAGGGAGAGCTACCTACAGCTCTCCGCGATATTTTGTTTTCAAATTTTATTGGGTGTGTCCGTACTCGTGTCCTGAGGTACTTGTCTTGTGAAAAAAAAAAAACAAAATACTTTAATAATACATTATACATACATAGTGCCTCACCAATTTACTTGCTAATATAACATGATGTTCTGGAATGCCATGTCAGCAACTACAAACCTCTTTCTATATTGCCAGATAGAAAGGAACAGAAATCCTCTTGGGAACTATTTTTTTAATATCATGTACCCCTGATACAAATCTTGAAACGGTAAGAAACGAGGCAAGATGGCAGGGGACTTCTACTACTAGAGTCCCCTCCTGTCTTTCCCTACTGTCCTACCTTTTAGAAAAGAAGAAATTCCCCTAGGCGATACTCTACGGTGCCCACACGGACACATATGACTACTTCTGTTCCTAGCGCAACTCTTCATCTCATTTTCTTCACACGTTCAAGGCTTGTTGAAAAGGGTTTTATGCAGTGGAAACAAATCTCTGATAAGACAGCATTAGGAAGATAAAAACCCAGAGGTGCAGAATCCAACAGTGACACCTAAATGTAATTCATATTCTGCGGCACTAGCATTATCCATTCTTTCCAAGGATAACATTTGCATTATTGAAGAAGATAGAAGTCGAAAAGTATATCTTAGAATGTTGTACTGATTATATTAACAATCAATAAAATTTTCATCGATTGCACGAAGAACATGTGAAGCACAATTTGGAACAAACTGATTTACCAACCTTATCGATGAAAGTTGTTCTTTGTGGAGCTTCATTTTAAAAGAATTGCACCAATGACAACCCTTTCTCCCAAGCATCAAGAGACTTTATTCCTGAAATAGAGTACACTTTTAGCCAGCTTATTTTGTTTGCTTGGGCTGCAGGTCGGGAAATCCATTTGAATGACCACCATAAAGCAGAGCACATCAATCAAAACTAGAAGTTTCACAATCTAGTATGTTCAACCTCTATTTCTCTAAGTCCATCCATTTCCCTTTTAGCTATACACTATCTTTAGAATATCTGATGGCACTTCTAGCAACAGGACCACCTCTCTAAAGCAACTCAAGAACTAACTACAGATTGACACCGTTCAGCAGCAGCAGCCATGGTAACTACGAGAGAAATAAGGCATTATAACAACACTCAGCGGAGATATTACAACAATACTCAGTAGACAGGTACTGATACTACTTCACATGCATGAATGCAGCTATCAGATGCAATGTTCCTACTAATCAGAAAGCCCGAGGCTTTGCATCTTCAGATAAGTCATCGCCACGGTGGTGTTCCACGCCTGTATAGACAACATGAAAAAAAAGTAAGCAGTAAGGCCTCAATACTAGAAGCTTCAATGGGTGCAAAAGAGTGGCGTACTTTGGCTTCCTCCCATCCAGTGACATACTATTGGCTTGGGATTTCCTCCCACCATTTGATTGCACACCAGTCCAGGATTGAAATGCCTGTAGTTTTCAGAATAACAGTGAGTAGAAAAAGATGCATGACTCCTATTTTCCACAAGATAACACTGCCCGTTGTGCAAGTGTCAAAAGAAGGTGTTACACTCGCAGGAATGTGTCAGACCCACAGTTATCAGTCATCTGATGTTCGCCAGGCACTACTGCTCAGTAGCAACAACAGACGGTTTCACGATGAACTACTGTTCTTCAATAATAATGATTATTGGATACATGGGAATGAATCTCACATTTTTATACCGTGTCCCAGGATTTCCAGTGACAGGAGTAACGATCTTCTTAGTAGGTCCTCGAGGCTCCTTCAACCTTATGTCCCCTTTTTCCTGCACAATCAACTCCATGAGAATCACAAAACATCTAAGAGAGAATTTACGACAATCTAGAAAAGTGTTACGTTTCCAGCTCTGCTAGTAAGATAAAGCAAGGTCTGTTGCCAGTGGAAGAGTTACTGCAGAAACTTTAGAGATGGCCTCCTCTATGTCACAGGAAACCCCCTCCTCATCCACGAGACTCAACCACCAAGAACTATTTGAGTTGCAATGCCGCATGTCGATCAGTTGTGCTGAGTGTAATGTATAGCCACTATGTTCCACACATCACAAGAGAGTCCCCTCGACTATGAATCAAAAACTAAAACCCTCTCGTTTACATGAGATTACATGCTTTAATACTTCAGGAACTCAAACGATGTCTTCCTACTTGCAGAAAATGCATCACACATTAAAGCCTCAACTTTCTAATTGCAATTACAACATATAAGAGTTCCAAAAACATTATTAAATGGGACAACCAGCACAACAATTAAAAACAGAAAAGAAACATCTAAATCTTAGGGTAAAATTGTATAGATTCAAAACAATGGATAATTCACATCCACGAGATGAGTACTATGGTGCCAAATCATCAGTCTGATTTGCTCAGATATCATAAATCTAAATTAGCATTAAACTGGCTGTACTGTTGAACATTAATATGACAAAATCATACTGACAGTTTTGACATTACTAGAGTCTACTGATTGATGAATGTATTATTGAATAAATTGCAACCGAATCTATTCTTCTATCCGACTGGCCAGATTACAAAGACCATATTTCCTCAAAGGATCAGGAGCAAACATAAAATATTAGATGACCACAAAGATGGCTTTATTTTATATAATTAGTATGTTAGGTGGTGGAACAGGCCCTTGAGCATATGGTAAACCTAACACACATGAGGAAGTTGAATTGAATGAATTGCAAAACTAAGGATAAAGTTCAATGATAACTTTGAAACAGTAATAGGAATAACACCAAGAGGATAAACTGAGGAAAAACTTCATGGTCCAGATATGTGTAAATTGATACAGCTCATTACAAGAGATTGTTGGCGAAATCCTAATAAATTATACAGAGAAGAGAAATAAGTGACAAATGTTTGCTTAAGGTATTCCATTATGAAAGACTGGATGTCGAATGAAAACCACTAGTGAAGCAGATTTTGTGAAGGCAACCCCATATTACTGGGATGGTTAAATTTATCTCCATATTTTAACCACATCTGATCATGTCAATATGACACTTTCCCTTGCTAGGAAATTATTATGATACTTTAACTGTTTGGAGGAATAATATATGTTTGATCACATGAAGTCAAAATTTTTTCTTTAGATTGCCAAATTATGCATGAAACATAAAACAAACAATCAGCACAAAAAGTTGTTAAAGTAGACCATTTACCTCTTTGCATTATCAAATTTCAGGAGAAAATAGTAAAATGGAATCAATATATGATTACTAGGTAAAACAACTTTTGCTTGTCCCAACTAGGCATGGCACCTAAACATAAAATTTGCTGAACAAGAGAAGCATCTAATGTATGCCATTTTACCTCCTTTGGTTTGTTCCTTTGGATGGTATTCATGAACTGTACTTCAGATCCACCATCAGAGTTAGACTTGTTCCTCACAGGAAGGTTATTTGATCTGGAAATGTAAAAAAAAATGTTTTTGGATTTTAGTCTTCTAATGCACGATTGGAAAACAAGTGAAAAACATTAGAAAATAATAATCTCGTATGCAGTTGAGCTTTTAACCTTGACTTGGATTGTCTGAGAACATGCGCATCTCTGCCCTTCAGGCTGGTCACCTGGCTCTCCGATGGCAAAGATTTTTTATCACTTCTTTGCAGTCCCTGAAAATTAAATGCAGATATTGCAGTGCAACAATATGAGTATCTAAAGTGCAACATATGTCTTCTCCAAATGATGCCATGATCTTGTAACAAGATTGACCTTTTATTTTGTAGTCCTCGGCTCTTCACGCAACAGGTTGCAATTGTCTTCTTTGTACCACCCTATAAAAATGGCAATTGGGATAGCGAATCAGCGATCACAGCAAGATTATCACGATAATTGAAATCAGAAGACGTACCAGTGTTCTTCAGAATAAGAAAAAAAGGAAAAAGTGAGTTTGAAGGTGCAAAGATTACAATATTGAGCAAATCAGTAAAGACACTGTAGCCACAGCACCATCCGTGAGTAACTACAGGAAATGCTAGTAATTACATCATGTGGCCCCTAGAACATGACATAGGAAAAAGAAATTTGAACTGGCTCTATAAATGTTAAAATTTTGTGCTCTCTACATTTCATGGATTCTTGAATTACATGGCTTGAGATGACTTTGACAGAAAACATCAAGTGGAGCAAGAAAATACACAGATTACTTGGAAGAAAAAGAACATCAAAAGCAGATAGGAAATGCACCAAGCCAAATGCTCGCAAACACTAAATACCAACTGAACTCACCTGCACACTTGACCCGCCATTTTCCCGATTTTGCAATGATGCTAATCTGTTGGAGGTTTTGGATTCCGATCTCACCGCACTTTCCCTAATGCCTGATCTTCTTTCCAGGGAAAGAGAAAATGGTGGTGCGCTAGTAATACTGGAACGTACTTCTGTAACTGACCTACGCGAAGCAACTGAGGCAGATGTATTGTTGCCTGTGCCTTTACTGGCAATTGCTTTGCCTGAATGGGGATTGCTATCTGCCTTGCCAATAAGCTTCTGTCCTGGATGTTCGGCTCCCCTCGATGACTTAACCACTTCTCTCCTTGTTCCATGTGTTAGCTCCAGGCCAGTCCTAACAGAAGCAGCACGCTCCTGAAAATAGAATCAAATGAAAAATAAACCTGGTCATCCAGTATTAAAAAGGAAAAAGAAAAGAAAAAAGCAGCTGGGATGTCATTGATCTGGACTTTAACAAAGTGGATTTTTTGTTCCAACATTCTAATGTTTTCTACAAGAAACACTGCATTTAATCTTACAAAAGCATATGCATTAAAAGCAATGACAGAAGCAGAGGGGGCATTACAAATAGTGTGAAAAATCAACTGTTACTTTCGGTGCCCCATAGGTGATGGTAAAGGTCTACTTATCTTGTGGTCTGTAACTTCAGCATCTTAAATGACTCTAAACAATCAAGATAACCATCTTGCATGTGGAAATAAACATAGCAAACATGACAAGCAAATTGCTAAATTGTGCGATCGCATGAAAGAATCCTTAAGTTGCAGACTCCTCGGTTCATCATGAAGCTTTATTTTCATGACATCAAATCATATTCATAACCACGTATTTATTAATATGATTTGCTAGAGAGGGGAACAATCAATTCCTCCTGTCCGCATTGAATATCTACATTGATCACTTGAATAAAATGCAGATGTCTGTAGGCCCTTAAAAGGAGAATAATATCATAAAACAAGCTCTCTAGGATATATGCGGTGTGATGTTTACTCGTGATCTGACTAGAATCTTGAGAATCACTCTTACAGTATATGGTATGAGGCTTAAACTACCATCCTGACTGAATATATTTGTTAGACCAGTAGGAACAAAACAATACTTAGCATATACATTGAGTATACATCTATAAAAAAAAAACTGTATGATAGGCAATATTTCACATTTTCAAAATTCCACAGTATGGGTTATGCCAATTTCTCTTTTTTATGCTTCTTCAAACTACGGGTGCTGGCCATGATATATTCCCTGGTCACATAAGTAATATACAAATGAGTTTTATCTAACTGGATGGTTAAAGGGATGAAATGGAGAAACATTTTCTAATCAAGAAATCATGCTGGGACTCTGTGGAGATGATCAGTAAGAATAAGGCCCTGGTTTAGCCCTGAGCCGGATTACGGAAGAGGAGCTATTATAGTTGGAAAATGTGTACAAACCACTGCACCCAAAATCCTATATCGGTCAATTTCTGGACCAGATGATCCATGGTTGTCAAGATAATCCTCCTAAATAAGATGTTGCCTGAGCATGCCCCAAGCATGTCTTTATTGTTAAATAAAATTGGACATCGGAATCTACTTGGGGAGTTGGAGTGGCCGCAGCATACTGAAAGAAACATTTCAGGTCCTTAGCAGTCTTAATTTTATTTGGTTAGTAAAGAAAAACCGACCAGCCTATTCAAAGCAACAAGAAGGTTTTATACAAATGCAAGAAGACAATCCAAGTTTGACAAACCTTCTTCACTTCAGGATCTGATTTACAGTCTGGAGATTTCTCAACAGCCAGTTTGGTTTTGTTTGGTATTAAGTTGTGATCTGGTGCAAGCTGAGATTCACTGGCTCTTGAATTTGTCAGGTTTGAGACAGACCCATCGGGAGCAGGTCCAGGTTCAACATTAGACACTGAACTCTCTTGTTCCCTCAGAATCTCTTTGTCATCAACACTACTGATATAGTTCTGTTCAATTTCTTCTGTGCTCCTAGTTACTGGCAATAAGGATTCTGTCTCCAAGTCCTGCGTCCGCACAGCATGGTTAGAGTTTTTCTCCAGCTCGATTTTTTCTATATTTTTTCTCAATGAGTCAATATCTGATGTTGTGGATGCTGGATACAACTGTCTAGTTTGAAGATCTTCGCTGCAATTCATATCTTGCGTGAAGGTAAGTTCATTTGCAGGTTCCCCTGAAGAGGCATCAATAGTTTCTGCTGCCTCATCTCGAAGAGTTCCAACCTGCAAAGCTGTTTCATCATCTTCTCCAGTCTGGCTAGAATTACTACCATCACCACCATAATCCAATGTGAGCTCAGTTGGCTGATTCTGTTGCAAGGCCTTCAAAGCTCGAAGCCTTTTGTAATATTCTTCAAAGAATGCTTTCTTTTTGGCAACTAAGCCATTAACTTTCTCCAGTTCCTCCTGACGTCTGTCATGAGCGAAGACTGACCTTCTCTCCCATGACAATGGCTCACTTGCAAATCTTCCAAAGGATATAGACCCGTGATCAAGCATTTGGGAGACCGAAGCTTCCTGCAATCAGATTCATAGCATCAATACTCTGCACGAATGAAAGAAAATAATGTATTTAAACAATTATAACATCCCAATAATCTTTCTTAGGCCCCTTTGTACCATATGCTGCATTCTCTGCTGACCCAACCTTTTATATTAAAATTTATATAATATCCACATCAATCAACAGAAAACTAAGGCACAAAAGGAGAAAAAGAAATCCTACCACAGCTGAAAGCTAATGTATCACATGTTCAGATTTCTATAGGCGAGAAGAATGATGAAGTAGATCAGGAAATACAGAGCTATGATATTCAGGTACTTAACAATGCCCCAAACACCCATTTAACTCCCCAATAACAACAGACTAGGAAAATTATATCCATCATAGACTTTTTGTGTTGCAGTCTAACTTGATAAGCAGATGTGTTAAGTTTAGATCGCTCCAATTGTGTATACTTCAGAAACATGGCAATGAGACTGCAAGGGGAGGAAAACAGACAATATAGAACCAATAAGAGCAAAACAGAGAATAAAAGGAACCCACACCATTTCTGTTGTAAATATGATGTAGAATTTGATACAGTATATTACATATAAGAACACACATTATAAAATATGAACTGCAAATTGAAACAAGTAATACATAAAAATCTTAACATTGTACTTAGCATTTATACAAGTTGGACAATGTCATCATAATAAGGTTAAAGAGCAAAGAATAGATGGTTTGATATACAAAAGAATGAATTGCTGTTAAAATTTAGCACTCTAAAGTCATGGAAGAAAATTTAAGACAGATAATTATGATGGTGAACAATCCAGAGAGATTAGGAAAAAAAATTACTTGAGAACCATCTTGATCAGATGACTCATCCTGAGACCATCCATAAAAAGTCTGATCAACATCAGTCGCCATTTCGTATCAACCAGTTATTTCAGAATTGTTGCACACTTGCACAACAATTGTGGAGGCAAGATCAATCACCTGAGATTGCCTTCCATTCTACAAAAAGATAAGTAAGGGCAAATCCCTGCATTAAAGGGAAAAAGAATAAGTATAATTTTAGTCCTTAAACTCAATAATGCAAAAGTCAAAATACTGAGAATAATGAACTTTTTAAGATTGTGACAATAACAAAGACAGAATACAACTTTGGTAAAGGAAATTTAATAAATTGAGATGATTTTTCACAATACTCTAAATCATCGATAAAGTTTTAAGTAATGTTTGTAAAGACCATTGTAATAGCATTGGGTCAAAAACTCTATCATGTCAACAAGAGGCTCCTCTGATCATTAAACAATCCAAAATAAACAAAGTTCTGTAAATAAGCTAAGACAGTAAACCAAAGTTACCCCAACACTCACTACTGTCAGAGTCAAACAAGATCTGAAAACATATCATAATAATCTACTTTCACGAGTTCAACACATTCTTGAACATGCTAAACAATCGGTAAAAAAAGAAGAAGAAAATCATGGCTTCGAATCTTGCTACCTATTCTTCAATCTCCCATTCTTGAACAGTAACCTTTTGTTTTCACAACTCAAGCAGAAATTTGATTCGTGGAAATAGCAGCAGCGAATTCCTATTTCCAATAAAAAGGAACTAAAATCAGGAAAAATCATCAATGCAGCTCTTCAATGATCCTATAAAATCCAAAATCCGGCACTCGATAATTCACTCTAAATCCCTAGCATCATCGGGGGAAAAAAAGGAAGAAAGATCTAAAATAACAGCGCAAATGAGAAATAAAGAATTCGCCCAAACGAAAAAAAGAGAGAAGACGATGAAAAATTTAAAGATATCAACACAAAGAATCCAAATCAAATCTTTGCCATAAAATCAAATCCAAAAGAAAGAAAGAAAGAAAGAAAGAAAACCCAGAAAATCTAGCTCGAGAACCTTGGTACTAGGCGTCAAATCATCCATTTTGTGATCCAAAAAAGATTCAGGAAAAAATTTCCCCTTCGCAGACGGCGAGATCAAAAGCGAGTGAAATTAAACGACGGCGAAAACCTCACCGAGCCCTTCGATTTCAATCCTTTATACCTCAACCGCCAAAACCGCAGCCCCGAGCGAGCAGAGCTGTGCACGGACCGTTCCAACCAGTAGCGTTAAATATTACCATTTTCTTAGGGCACCGATATTCCCACTCCAATTTTTCATTCTCCACCCCAAATCTCCCTCTCTTTCTTTCTTTTCTTTTTTTTTTTTAGCGGCAGTTCGCACCCTAACAAAGCAGGAAAGGAAACCGGCAATCTGTGACCCCAAATCTCCTCATCCTTTCATATTGCGCCAAAAAAAAAAAAAAAAAAAAAAAAAAGCGACTCCGGGAAAAAGAAAAAAAAAGAAATAAAAACGAAATGCTTCCATTTGTACCTAACATAAAACTTTAATTAAAAAAAGAAGAAAAGGGGTGGATGTAAGGATACTGGTGGGTACGAATATCATGCTTTTAGAGTTATGGTTTCTTGATTAAGCTATTGATTTAAACGATGCAAGATTTTCTACTGGCATGAAAAGGACTCTTAATTATTGAAGTGGGAGAGGAATAAAGCGGGCTTTCTTTTGCCTTTCTGTGCTCATTTTCCTACGTCTTTGGGACTCACTTGATCATAGGTTTTGTCATTGTCTTCGGGTGGAGAGATGGGCCAAAGACAGCTCACATGCATGCACACACACCCCATTCCCCACAGGAACAGCAACTATGGATGTGACCAATTATTTAATTCTTGAGTATTCATGAGGCTATCTTGAATAAGATTGGTATGGTGAGAATAGATGTAAGGTTAGTCATGGTTAAACATACACTCCTAGCAGGAAAGTTCATGTGTGACATACTTTTTGTATACATTTTTTTAGCTTTAAAATACTTCATTAGGCAGAAAATATTTTCTGAATTCTTTAGTTCTGTATAAGTATCCAAAATTTCTCTAGCGAATAACTGATATAGGACTAAATACACGCCCACATGGATCCTCATAGTACCATTCTGAAATACCTTCCTTCTTCGATCCATGTACAAGATATCTCACAAATATTATAATTGAGGATAAGCTATGCAGTTGGATAAGATAATTGCGTTGGCTTGGCAGGATCCCCCACAAGGAAGTACACTAAAGCCATGATTGGGGTTTCATTGCCTATCTTTTAGGTTTAACAATGGGTCATGATGTCCCAAAGAATCAGGTGAAAAGATAAAATAAGCGCAAAAAGGAACTCAACTGAAAAGGACCAAGACAAAAAGGAGCAGGGGATTCCCTTCTCGATCCAAAAGGCAGAATAGCCGAGTTTTGTATACCGTAAGGGCCCATGCTTGAATCAATGCTGTTCATCCATCAACTTGCATCGAACGGCTGGATTTAACCAATCGTTTAATTAGTAGTTGGGCTTTGGCCATCACCTCGTCAAGTCAAGAGGGTTGAAAAATTTACGAGAGCCAGCAGCTGGAGGACAATAAGACGTTTCCCATAGAGTGTGTTTCTCCGGGAATTCCGCTAAATGAAGAAAGAGCCTTTGTGTAAAGCGCGAAACAGATCGACGGTCATACTCTCCCGAGCGATATACAGCGGATGGTGAGAGATCCTGACTCCTTTCAAGCTGGTCATGTATACCGAAAGGTGAACATGACGGCTGATTGAGTTGCCTTCTTTGCTGCTCATCACTCCAGAGAGATCTTATGGACATAGGCTGATATTGTATCCCATTTTTATTCCATATATTGTATATTGACTTAGTTGATTGCAGTTTTCATGCCAGATTAATATGAGCGACCGTTATACCCAAAAAAATAAAAAGTACGAAACGCTTTTGCGATACTTCCATCGATGTTTTCCACTACTTTGATGCTCCTGGAACTTCATGCAGATCCGAGCATTTCCTCAGAAACAGCTCATAAACCGAAATCCAACACACTTAAAAACCTGTTAAGAACTACTTCAATAAGAACTATGGTCTTTGTTCCACTAATTATCCTAAATAACATCAACACCCACTTCAATTTCAGTTTATGTCTTTTCGATGTCCAATTTGATACACATGGCTATTCATAAAAAAATCTATGAAAAAAATGGTGGTGTAATTCATTGTGAGCTAACGATAAGTTAGAATATAGGTATGGACTAAATAAATCAATGGAGAGTCTTGATGCTATATCAAGGAAAAAAAAATCGTTCGATGCTACGATTGAGAGGAATTAAGGAAGATAAAAGCGCGTACCATTTGATGAGATCCGAGGAGAAGATAGATCTTTAGGTCTGAGTGATAAGGGAGGAAGAGCTTTCGAGCCTTCTTGGAAGACAGGAGGAAGCAGATGGAAGAAATTTCTTCTCTCTTGGATATCAAGGAGATAAAACCATTATAGTAGACATAGAGCCGAAGGTCGCGGGCACATGGTTTCACGTGAGGAAGAGACAGAAACTTCACGTGCCGTGATTCACTGAGAGCCGTTGATTTGGTGGATCTCCAAGCGTTTAGTTGGCTGGATCTGAAACCGGCGGGAGAGCATTGGGGACCAGCACTGTATTACTTTGACCGGATGTCTTTGGACTTGGGTTGAAATCTCTGAGTCATTCCCACCCTAAAAAGGTGTAAAAGTTAGCTGCCATGAGCCATAAGACAACGAAGAAAGATTGCCTCAGCATCGCTCGGGCCCGGTTTATCCTTTTTTTTACAATCAGTTTCGCTATAGCATCTGCTGCTCTAGCTAATTGTCCATCTTTTTTAAGTGTAATTTTTATGTTATGTATGGCCGTGCCTAAAGGCATATCAGTTGAAGTAGATTTTTTTTATTAATAAAAATTCTTTTTCGAATTGTACAGGCTTCTTGTAAAGTATACGATTTTCTAGATGTATATGATGATATTTAGATAGATGGATCTTGATGATATCTGATAAAATAGTTTTTGTATGTTTAGTTGACCATAAAAGATCAGCACATTATAGAATGATTTATGTTTGATTGAGTATCTATTTTTTTAAAAAATTTATATAAAATATTTATTATGCTCTTAATAAAGAAAATGATTTTAACTTATTTTATCTAAAAGTTTAAGAGGATTTTTGAAAAAAAAATTATCCAATTCTCAGTAGGATGAGAATTAGATTTTTCTATGTTCCATATGAATTTTTTTTACATAAAATATAAAAATCTTATGTTTATAAAAAAAAAGCTACTTTTTTATTTCAATTATTTAAATACTGTAAAAAAAAAATTTTTTTTTTTTCTTTCTACGAACTAAATGAGTCCTCAAGCCAATGAATTTTCTCATAATTGACATATATTACAAAGGCATTGACCTGCTTCTTTGAGTTGTTTGCTGAGGGTCGTTCATTCGTTATATTTAATCTTTCCCCACAAGATTCATATAGTAATCTTGGTTTCCTTTATTTGACTTTTTCTGGTTACGTTTATTTAATTAATACAAATGAGGACAAAGGTGTTGAGACAATTAAATAGAGGCCGTGGGGTGGCTAGGCATGTTACTTCTTTTGTTTTCTTTCCCCAAGCAGCTTGGCTCTCACTGGTGCTTTGCTGTTAAAACAGCGAACTTCGGAGGCTTCATCTGTGGTCTTGAGCCTCCGTACAAAGTCTAATATTCCTGCTTGTCGGGTTCTCAAAAACACACCTCAAGCTTTTACTGGAGAGAAATTTAATAAAAATACACATCTAGAATTTTAAGGTCAGACTACAATCATAGACATCTCTCACATGATTACGATTAGAGCCATCCATGATTTACCTCGGATGCATTGTATGTGCCTAGGAATCAGGATTATAATCTTTTTAAGGGCTAGAATTTTTATTTGTTGGCCCTTGTGATTGAGTTGAAAATTAATTTATCCAGAACTAATCTATCCGTTGGAGAAGGGATGAAATGGAGTTGTTGCAACTTTTCTCTCATTATGGAATCTGAATGTCAGGAGCACTTCTATAAAAGATGGACCCGAGATTGAGGGACACAACCACAAAATTAAGTCCATCCATCTCCACATTCTGGCTAAGTGTACTAGAATGATCTCTAGTCTCTCAATGCCGGTGGCAACTCTCATCTTTCAAATTTTTCTCATCATTATTCTCACTGATATTCTTGGATCTGCTTGTGCTTGTGGTTCATGAAAGTTTCATTCGAAATTTTTAAAAAATAAATGATAACACTAGAATCATACAATAAATAATTACATTGTAAACTATACTAATTCTCTAGCTTCATATTTGTCTCCCATCTGCAATTCCACATAAACAGCGAATAGGACCCTTTTGAAGCTTGATTATGTTATCCTGGTACAAATCATAGGCAAGAGCTTATTCCATGTGAGATTAGCCCCTCCTAATTTGACACACACAAAAAAATCCATGCAAGATGTGGATAAAACTAGTTAACTCTGTGGTCTAGAATTAGTACTTCCCTAGAACTTGGTGAACCATTTTTTAGCCCCTTGACGAAATCTTACTGAAAAGCTCTCAAGGCAAAGAAGTCATAATATAGTAATTTCATAACAAAAAGGAAAAAAAAAAATCCAAGAAACATTGACCCCCGTATTCTTTTTTAATCTCCAAACAAATCGCTGAAAATATGCTCCAAAGAACTTTAAGAAAAATGAATTTTCTTCTCTTTCCTGCTTCCTCAATTTAAATTATCTGTAGGTGCCCAACTGCTTCATCAGTTCCGGGAGCTTTCTGGTGTTAGTAGCTTGAGCTTGGGATGCGGGCTTCATGTTTAAAGTGTCCTTGTATAACCAGATTCTGATCATGGAATTCCTGTTTTTGCATTCTAGTCTTTTTTCACCCACATCCACTCTAAAGCCAGTCATTTAGGATGAGCATCGCCGGCAGATAAACAGGTGTGGATTCTGTCGAACATCATTGGTAACAACATAATTGAAGAGGTCAATCCAAATGTGCCAAATCACCAGCTTTTGCTGCAGTTCTTGTCATAAAATGATTCCTGAAGAAAATCAGAACACAATAAGTTGCAGAAGACATCCCATAAGAGTCAGTAGGCAGAGAAGAGGACCTTAAATTTCTCCTCTGGTATCCATGACCATCAATATTAGTCAAACCAATCATCTGAATGGAGGATGTTATAAATTTATGTACAAAAAATATAAAAGAAGACTTCCTCCTCAATCCTCGTCTTTGAGAATTTCATCTCAGAGTTCTACTTACAACTTGGACTTTCTCCCCAACTTTAACCCTTAGTTTCCTCCTCTAACCACAAATCCAGATTGCCAAAATATCCAGCATCCCTCATTTGGTCAGTCAACCCCTCCAACATCTCGTAGATCTCAGGAGCAAGCGGATTTGATCTATCACCCACAACAAATGGATGGAATCCGTTCCCCAGATCAGCCCATGCCAGACCTGGTGCTTTCCTAACCCCCAGGTCTCTCATCACTGTCCTCACTTTCGCTAGTTCTTCCCAACACCCGGCAGCTGCATACATGTTAGCAATCAAAACATAGTGCCCGGCGTTGTCGGTCCTCATCTCCATCAGCTTCCTCGCTGCCCTCTCCCCAATCTCTGTGTTCCCATAGACCTGACATGCCCCAACAAGAGCTGCCCACATTGCAGACGTCGGTGGGAATGGTGTTCTATCAAGAATTTCCTCTGCCTTCCTCAATAAACCTGCTCGACTGAATAAATCTACCATGCAAGAGTAGTGCTCCATTCGCGGCACAATGTTGTAAGAATGGAGCATCTTTTCAAAGAGTGTCTGGCCTTGGGATACAAGTCCTGAGTGGCTGCAAGCTGAGAGGATAGCCACCATGGCTATATGGTCTGGTTTGATCCCACTATCAATCATCTCATCAAAAAGCTTCAATGCAGTGATTCCTTCACCTTGCATTCCATACCCTGCAATCATCGAAGTGTAGGAGACCTCGTCACGGTCACTCATCACGTTAAAGACTTTTCGAGCTACCAAGATCCTGCCTGACTTTGAGTACATGTCAATGAGAGAGTTCCACAACAACCGGTAGCCCTTAAATCCATGCTTGGTTATGAAGCAATGGAGCTCTCGCCCGTGCTGGAGGTTTGCAACACGAGCGCAGAGAGCAAGGTAGGTCACAACTGTCACATAATTTGGCTCAACTCCTGAGTAGATCATGTCTCGGAAAACCTGGGAAGCCTCCTCTGCTTTCTCTGAGAGGGCGAAGCCCGCAATCATAGCATTCCATGTCACCAAGCTCCGGACTTCAGCCATCCGAAACAAAACATCAGCAGAGTCCATATCCTTACATCTCGAGTACATTGTGATCAATGCATTCCTCACAGTCTCAAGACCATCGCAAAAGGTACGAATTGCGAACCCATGAATCTCCTTCCCCAATCTCAGAGACCCAATCCTAGAACATGCATTCAAGCCAACAATCAATGTCACAAAGTCCATATCAGACCCACTCGCTCTCATTTGCGAGATCAGTCTCAGTGCTTCTCCATAATTACTCATCTGCAAGCTGCCTCCAACGATTGTATTCCAAGTCACGGAGTTCACCTCCAAGCCCTCCGCCCGCATCATTTCAAACAATTCAAAAGCTTTCTCCCACATCCCCTTTGAAGCATAGCCCGAGATCATCGAATTCCAAGTCACCACATCTCTCTCAGGCATCTCATCAAACAGCTTGCGGGCAAGGACCAGCTCCCCGCACTTGCAGTACATTGCCACCAAAGCATTGTAAGCAAACAAATTCCACCCCATGCTACTGTTCTCGATGCACCGATGCACTTCCCTTCCCAAATCCAGGTCAAGAACCTCGCTGCAAGCCCTGAGAACGGATGGAAAAGTGAAGTGATCGGGCTCGACGCCCCTCCGAACCATCTCTTTGTAGGCGAGGAGGGCGTCCGCAGGGAAGCCATCTCGAACCCAAGCGGAGATGAGCAGATTCCATGGAAGGACATGGAAGGTGTTCGACGAAAAGACTACAGCACGGGCGTCGGAGAGGAGGTCAAAGGTGGCGTAGAAGGTGGTGAGCCTGGGGAGAAGAGAAGGGTGGTCTTGGAGGCCAAGAGAGAGGATAAGGGCATGGAGCTGGTGGCCCTCGGGGAGGGCTCTCTGGGAGGTGGAGCAGGAGAGCAGGTATGAGAGGGGGCGGGGGAGGAGGGCGCAGGAGAAGGGGTGGAGGCGGAGAAAGGAGAAGGTGGTGAAGGCCTTGGAAAGGCAGCCATGGGAGGAGAAGGATTTGATGGAGTCTATGAGGGAGTGAAGGGGATGGTTGGAGAGGGGAGGAACGCTGGGGGATTGTTCTTCTTCTTGATTTACTTGGGATTTTGATGCTTGTGGAGTTGGAATGTTGGGGTGGGGGAGTGGAAGGGGGTTCTTCCATGGTTTTTGGATATGGGCTTGGGTTTTGGAGAGAAGGGATGGAGTGGACATCAAAGTTTGGGTGCTTGGTGCTCCCAACTTTCATATTAGACTTGCTTATATTGCAGCCAAAATCCTTAAGGGCTCGTTTGGTTCGCAGAAAAAGGAGGGGGGAAAGTGTGGTCAACGGAAAAGTAATGAAATGCCTCTTGTTTGGTTGGAGTTTTCAAAGGAGAGAGATGGGAAAGTTGTATTCCCATGGGAATATGATTCCCACATTTCATGGGAAAGTCTTTCCCATGAGAAACATGGGAAAGTTACTTTCCCATGAGGTGGGAATCACTCCTTTTTTATTTTTTCCCAAAAAAACCCTTCAGCATTAAAGAAGCATTAAAGAGGCATTAAAGACCTAATTTTTATTAAGGGCATAATAGGAATTATACATAACTTTCCTAGGAAAGTGGATGGTCAACCAAACATAAGCACTTTGGAAATTTGTCACTTTCCCATGGTTAACCAAACATGCCAAAAATACTTTCCTAGGTATCCTCTTCCTAGGAATCTGATTCCCAGGAATCATATTCCTAGGAGGGAAAATACTTTCCGCGAACCAAACGAGCCGTAAGTTCTTCAAGGTTTCTCCTTCCCACACCCAAGCAAGCATCTTATATGTAGATGGAGCTGGGAGGACTAGAAAGGGATGTGAGATTTGAGAAATTTATTTTGAAAAGGAAGGTGAAAGGGATTTTTTTTTTTCTTTTTTGTTTTCTTTGAAGATTTATACTCTACTTTTGATAATTAAAAATAAAAAATCTACTAAATATGCACAAAATATGTAATAAGAAGAAGTAGCAATATGTAGAAAACATAATAATGGTACTGAAAATATGATTAGCTGGATGGAAGACAGCAAGAGATGAAGTTCAGCAGAAAATCAAAATATGAAACCGATGGAATAGAAGGGAGTTAGAGTCATATAGACGAGAGATTCTCAACTTCTTAAGTACTCTAATCTTCAATAAAAATCGGATGACTTCTTTTTGTCTTCCTTTACATCTTTAAAAAAAAACAAACTTCTTAAGCACTCTGGGCCGGAGCCTTAAGCACTAAGCTGGGCGGCTGGGCCAGCACTTTGATAGTTTATTAGGTTCGGATTGGATTAGGTCGGAATTTAGAAAATTTAGATTTAACATGAAAAATAGGACAGATCTAATTTTAGGAATCAAATCCGGAAAGGGATCGGTCCGGATCATGGGTCAACCCGGCCCACTGTCTTAACGGCGCACGCGGTCTGCCTGTAACGCCGCCGCGCCACGTGGTCGGGGACGCTCGCGTCGCCGACTTCGGCTTCTCCGCCCTCCTCCACGAAAACGATCGGAGAGGCGGAGAAACCCTAATTTCTACAATTTCGAAACCTGATTTCCTCTACGGGAGCGCAGCATTAGTCCTTCGATCGAAATGGCGGGGGTTTCGAATCTTGGGGTGATGTGCGGATGCGAGCCGAGGTGGGTGGCTGGTGGTGGAGGAAAGGGGATGGGGATCTTCGCTGCTGCCTCTATCGATCGAAGGGTGACGCTTCGGATTTTGAGGTCTTCAAAGGTTCGATCGGATCTTGAAGTTGCTTTCTTTTTTAAATACAATCCTATGTTCTTTGCTCATTTACGAAGAGAAAAAAACAATTTTGCTTTGTTTTTTGGCGAGAGGAAATCGGATTGCAGGTGTGGTAAACTTTTATCTCGGAATCGGATTCGAATTTTAGTTACAAAATTGGTGCCTTTTCCCTTTTTCCTCTTAATTTACATTGACGAATGCTTTGCAAAAATCTGCTGGTTATTAGCGTGGATGATCCTAAATTTAAATGCAATAACTGCAGTTAAGATCATAATAATGAGCGTGCTTATAATTTAGCAGTTGTTGTGAATTTGATTAATTAATAAGTTTGAATTTATAGAAAAGGAATCTGGAAGCTTGATGTTGGTGAAATAGCAAAAATTTTCTTACAAGTTTGTGAATAATAGCTCTTGATGAGAGGGGGATTTTGGTTATTTCACAGTTTAGTCCCCTGTTTTGGTAGAAGCCAATTCAGTCATGTGTGCTTATAGAGCTTTGTAGCTCAACTACTGCTCCAATAATCAATAATATGAGCTAAAGTTCATGGGAGGAACATATTATCTTAACCTAAAACTTAGGTGGTAGTTGGGTTGAAACAAGCTTTAGTCTATCTTAATTAGTGATAGCTGTAAGCAGCACATAATGCCGAGGTTATTTACCAAAACTACTGTTTTCTTTGACTATCGCAAGTTTGCATGTTGCTGAACTTCAACAACTTAGGCTTTGATATGGTATAAACATGCTTGCGCGCATTTATCTACAGTCAGCATGCACTCTATGGACAACTGCTGATCTTTTCTGGTTCTGCAATACTCATGGCTAGGTCTGCTTGGAAGGACTTGTGCTAAATTGCAAAGCCCATATAGAAAGCAGGTGAAGTGAGGGGCCTTTAGGAGGATTACTATGAGACTTAAATGCATACAGAACTTTAAACTACAATCAGTTAGCCAGTCGTTCTAATATGAACTTACAATTTTATGTTCACACAAGGTGGATCAGGTTGAGTCTACCCAAGATCCATGTGTCAAGTGGGATGTAGCTTATTTGGTCATTTGGCTCCGTAACCAGTAACAGTAAGCTATTAATTCTCATTCAGTATCTTCTATGGACAGCACACATGGCTTGAAAAAGCGAGAGACACTGGCTCTATCTAGTTTGTATCATGAGAGATGGAATTGGAATTATTGATAAACTTGCTCTGTTATATGATGCAGTTGGCCTAATTAGTTTGTTTCAGTCTAAAGTCCAAAACTGACCCTAGTTTTGGATTGGTTGAGTGAAAATGAAGCATTTCAGTTTCAGTTTCAAGTAAAAGTTCAGCCCATTACTCACATTATAATAACATAACGGAGCAAGGTATACTTTACAGTGATAGTTTTCTTTTTTAAAAAAGGTTTTTGGTGCAGTACTATAGTGCTATTAATACTTGAGGCTTGCTCATCCCTAGCTTGATTTCCCTTAATAAGGCTTTTGCAACACATTCTGAAAACTCATCATGGAGGATTTACATGTTTGTGCACTTCAATCATTCTTGCATCCATTACTCTGAATTGAACATGCCTTGCTACATAATTGGACTATGTTGGTATCTTGGTGTTCTGACTTGTTTCCAAGTGGAACTCTGCGGTTTTTGAGCTGGAGGATTTTGGGGGGAAATTTTGGATATGCCCCACTGACTGGGTTTGCCTGAAACTTTATAAGATTGAAGTTTACGATTAGTATAAAAGAATGTAAACAAATCATTCTTCTACTAGTAACTACAACTGAGATGTGGCTAAGGTTGTAGTCTTGTTTCATAGGTGCATGTTTAGGGTACACCTGAAATCCACTTATATGATAACTTCCTTAAAGAAAATTACTAAACTTGTTTAGGGATGCAAATGGATCGGATTACTGGTGGAAATGAGTTAGATTGTCAGTGACCATGACAACTCAATGGTTAAGTGTTTCTTTTTTAAAATAGAAAAAAGTATTAGTTTAATTTTAAATAATGAAGAATAGCAACTCTGTGCCGTGATAATTTGCCTGTTTACACCTGTGTTGAAGGTGCAGCATCCACCCTTTCAGATTTTGTCTTTGGGCCTTTTGAAAGAATGGGTAAATTATGATATTTCTGTCTCAGAAAGGTAAAACCTATCATGCTGTTGCAACTTTGACAGTTCAATTATACCTGCAAGTAAATGCTTGGTCAGTGATCTGAGTGGTCCTTTCAGTGGAATGAGCCTAATATCCTTGCAAATAATAATCTGGCTGCCGTTGATTGTGTCGATTTTTTTTTTGATGTTAGGCACTGTCTTCTTTCTGAAAACAGAGGTGATTATATGGCAGTTGCCTCTCTCTTCTCCATTTATTATAGAAACCTGTTATGAGGAAATTCTGTTCTGTTTACATTCATTTCTGTGGTTGGTTTTAGGATGAGGCATACCATGTTGGCCGGTTATTTGCAAACAGTTCCAGGATGAAACCTTTGGAATCCCATCAAAGATTTAGCACTCGTATGGCTTTACTAGGCCAGAAAATTGTTCAGCATCCAGATGTCGCCAAATCTAGCGGAGTGCTGGTAATTTGTAACTTTATTGTTGGACATACCAAGGATGAAATAACTTGGATAATAACTACTAAAATGTTAAAATATGCAAAGATTAATTTGACTTTTAGAAGAGTTGATTGAAGGATTATATACAATGATGTCTTTTCAAAAATTTAGAGTTTTGATGTCTTAGTTCTTACTAAATTAAATTTAGCTCTTTATCTTTTGCAGGCTTATGATCTGGTTCAAGGAAGCCTTGTAAGTTCAATGTCAAATCCACCTCCCTTCACCTTTTTGGTTGCTTGTTGACTTCATGAGTATTTGAATTTTCTTGTAAATGTTATTTGTTTGTCATACTGTTTAGATATAATAATTCAGCTGTTTCTATTCGATCGGTAATTGACACTTTTCACTTGTAGTCATAATCAGTGGAGATTGAAATTAGAGTAATGTGACATTTATGACCGGTCAAATTTTCTGCAAATTCAGAACATATTACATAAGCAGGGTAATTTAATGCCAACGATTTTTAATATTTATCTTTTAGCCTTTTCTTGTGGATTATTAGACCATTTTTCACCAGAATAGCGATTTCTGTAGAAGCAATGCGTAATGTTTTCTTGACATTTATTGGAAAAAGGATATACTCATGCTATTCCATCATCCATAATAAATTTTTCTCTTGCAAAGAGGTACGTGCTAGAAGACAGTATAAGTAGACTGATTTGTGGATGTTTTGGGGGGGGAAAAACTGCGTTTATATCATGTTTCCTTAACACAGTAGAAACCTCATTATTCAAATGGTCAGAGGATGCATCATGGCTTATAAATTTGATAAAATGATGTTTATCTCAGATTCTAAAATTCTTATCATGTTTATTATGTCGATTCAGTTGATGAATTTACATGTCACTTACAGTTCAAGTTACACCTAAGAGTAGAGTGTGCCTTGTGGGAATTCCATACTAGATGGATTACCAAATAACTAGTGAGTAATTACTCGCATATGCCATAGCATGCAGCAAGGATGATCGCCAAATAATCACCACCGTCTTCCAGTTGTTTTTTGATTAAAGCTTAATGGGTCTCTTATGTATTAAACTTCTGGTCAAGCATAATCTGTGGGGCCTGTATAAATTTCATATACTAATCTTTTCTTATTTTTTTTGGAACAGGTTGAGTGGAATTCTTTTATGGACAAGTCAGTGCCTGATCCGCCTACTGCTGTTCTCCTGCATGGAATTCTTGGTGGCAGGAAGAATTGGGGTTAGTAAACTACTTGTACTTTTAATGTCCTGATGTTTCCTTAATGCTGTGGTTCCTCCCAAGATTATAATTCTATCATGCTTGCATAAATTTATCACCCTCATTCAATTTTACTTGTCAGATATTCTTGGATAAATTTGCACATTTGAATTAAGAAGATTAATCTTTGACTGAATTTTATAGTTTAAAGCAATGAACAAATATGGCTGCTCACCAAAGATTGGTACTGTTTTGTGGTCGAGGTCTTTTCCTATTCATATTGTTAGTACTGAAAGCTTCTGCTGCATGTTTTAATGTATTTCATGCAAGATTTCATTACAATGAGTGGATTCCAGAACCTAACATGTGAAAATGGCCCTGCTTAACAGAACAGATCTCACTATTCATTGAAGAAATGCTGATTACTTTTGATACTAATATTTGGTTCAAGTCTCCAACTCAACTATTCTGAGTTACTTAGCCTTAGTCAGTTTGTATATTTGTAAATATTGGCTGTCATGTTACTGATTTGTATTTTGTGCAATGTTGGCATTAGTCTTTTGCACCAGGTGATTGGCCCTTTTAATGGGGATAACATTTCCCTATTTAAAAAATCTTTGGTCTGGCAACTTATGTATGTATTTCCTCAATTCTTACTTTTTTGCACTCTTAATGGAAAAGAAAAATGCCAATGCCTCTTGTTACCAAATTTTAAGAAATTATTTGCAGACTTTTTTTTCCTTATTTTCAATTTTAAAGGATCCGTAGGATGCTCCTCATTATCTTTACATATCTTTCTACCATTAGCAGGCTACATGTTTTTGATGCATCAAACACTTCCACCACACAGTGGGTTGGCTATGGTTAATGCAAAAATGCTGGTTCTTTAAAATTTAATCCACCCTTGCAATGTTATTGCTTATTAATATATCTAGTCCCCTTGTTTATGAGAAGTCATTTCCATTTCATTGATTTACAAACTGTTATGCGTGAAGAGTCTCCAAATTTTGGGTATAGACCATCTGCTTGGAGAACTAATACATTTTCTCAATTTTCTCAATTGGGAATGTTCTGATCTGGTTATTGAAAAGTTATACATATGTGAAACATCATTATTGAATATCTTCAAGTACTTACATAAACACAAATGTAGTTGTGGTTCTAATTTATGTATGTTCAGTATATTTTTGAATTTTCTTCTAGATGCATGTCAGTGATGGCTCAAATTTTCTCAGGATCTTTTGCAAGGAGATTGGCTCAAGAATTTCCCACGTGGCAGGTATTTTACCTACTACCTAAGGAGACCTCTTTGTCACTTATCACTTCGTCACACCTCTTTCTTTCCATTTCTGCACATCTTTGTCTCCACTTGCCCTGAACACTGCTTTGGCTAGTTGTTATTTCTCCTATCTATGCATTTCTATGTTCCTTTCCAGTCCTATAACTGCTCCTTCCAGTTCTTGAATTATGGGAGAACCTTGTGTGATCACCAATCACAGACTTGCATTTCGTGGTAGCGAAGCATGGACAAAGCAAGTTTTGTTCTTCTCTACCACCTAATGCTTAGTTCACTTTTCATGTTTGGTCATGCTTTTACTTGAGCAGCATACATATATTTTTGCTTAGCAAATGGTCCCACATTTAAAATTTGGATATTACTGTGCATCCTTATAATGATTATTGTTATACTTGTTCACCAATTTTGTTGTCCACTATGGCTAGTGCAGTTTCTTTTGGTTGATTTGCGTTGTCATGGTGATTCAGCATCAATTAAGAAGCATGGACCGCATACTGTTGCTTCAGCTGCTCTTGATGTTCTAAAGCTCGTGCGTATTTCTTGATCTTGTAAATGTTTCACGTGTAGTTTACTCTCCTCTTATCTAATGCTTCACAATAACATATTTAATACTCATATTTGAAGTCGCAAAATTTATGAGAACCCTCTTGATCTTTACTTGTAAAGGTTTTGCATGCACTCTACACTCCTGTTATCTTTCTTCAGAATAACATATTTAGTACTCAATTTTGAAATGACAAACTTTATGAGAACCCACCTAGGAAATCTTTTGCATATCTAATGAAGGCACATACTTGCAACCCTATGCAGAGATATTAATATTGAATGAATTATTTAGCTAGTTCAAGTTGCGAGCATATACTTTTATCTATTTGGCTTTAGACCTTAGTCTATTTGTCTGACTTAAAATCGATGTTTGGGTTATGTACGAGGATAAAGAATCATCCTAAGAATGACATGGATATAGAAAATTATTTTAAGAGTTATTGGAGGTTGTTAATTTTCTATGCATATTATTGTTTCTGTGCATCGACCTTAGTTTAATCACCATTATTTCTTATTATTTTATGATTTTAAGAGTTATTGCAGGTTGTTATCTCATTCTTTCTTTGTTATTACAATGGATTTAACTGACATGTTTTGCCTGAAACAGGTGGCACAACTCAGAGTAACCCCTCGAGTCTTAGTTGGTCACAGTTTTGGTGGCAAAGGTACTTTCATTTGCAAGTTCTATGGAAAATAAGATTATTTTGCACTAAATCATTCTGTTGTGCATTTGTAACATATGCTGCTCAGTTGCCTTAAGCATGGTAGAACAAGCTGCAAAACCTCTTGCTCGACCTGTCAGGGTAAGATTAAAATTTGATAGTTCATGACCCTATATGTTCTGTCCTATATCTTTGTTACTTGATTCAATGTTTTAAAAACATTTTTATTTAATAATGCTTTCTTCTTTGAAGGTCTGGGTTCTTGATGCTACTCCTGGGAAAGTTCGCCCTGGTGGAGATGGTGAAGATCATCCTGGTGAACTGATTTCTTTTCTAAGTAGCATGCCACAACAGGTAAGATTTTTCCCAGTAAATTGGTTCTATTTATTATCCATAATGCAAAAATGTTAAGTGACACAGATTTATCATTTCTTGTTCACAAATATATTGAGTTTTTACTTGACAAGGCAAACATAAAGTGTCAGATTTGCTACGTAGGACATCAAGATATTCTTACTTGAATTAAAATAAAAAAATATACTGCTTGGCAACCACATACTGGCGGGTTGAACTTATACTTTGATTACCAGTCACCATATGGTGGAGTTTCCTGTCAAATCATGATCTTTGAGTGCTTTTATTTATTGAGAAAATGTTTCTTCATTATAAACCTACACTCAGTGGTTGGTGGCGTTTAATGTATCATATGATATTTAGTAGAAAAACATTTTTGATCCATTCAATTATACAGTATACTGGATCATGTCTTAAGATGTAGGACCTGTTTGATGAGAATCTCCCTTGCAGGTGGAAGGCTTTTCTCTTTTTCTTCTTCTTTTTTGTGGAGTTTTGTTTTTTATTTTTTTATTTTTTTATTTTGCCCGGGCGGGTGCCCGGGGGGTGGGGGGGGGGGGTGTTACTGGATCCCATCTGGAGTAGAGTTGTAATATCCTAAAAATCTTATGGGATCTATGAGCTTTGTATAATCCCTCAAACTTCTTCCTTAACTGTAGAAATGCCCACTATATAAAGGATTCAGTAATGTTGAAACTTGAAACCATTACTATGGTCTCCCTAACTTCCTCTTCTCTTTCCCTTTCTCCATCCCACCATTCATTGCTTTACCAAGTTGGTTCAAAATTCACTAACATTATATTACTGGTCTTGAATTGAAGCTTTGATTTCATGGCTGCTCTTGGATTGAAACCTTGAGTTCATTGCAGGTTTCATCAAAGCATGAAGTGGTGGATGCTCTAGTTCGAGAAGGATTTTCTACAGATGTGGCAAGGGTATACTTTCAATATGAATATTGACCATTTGTAGCAATTCTCATAATCAGACATGATATTGTGCATAGTAAGACTACCAGTTATAGCAGTTTGGCTTAGTTGGATTTTGGGAAAAGACTAAAAGAAAAAGGAGGAAAAATAGGTCCAGCTGCTTGCTTGGCAGGCTAATTAGGTTGCTCCTTTTTTACTTGTCTCAGTGGGTGGTGACAAATCTCCGGCCAGTTAGTCAGACTGGTTCATCATTGCCACCAGGCTTCTCATGGATTTTTGACCTCAAGGGCATTGCTGAGATGTACAAGTCATATGAAGAAACAATTCTCTGGTGATACCCCTTGAGCGATATGATGTTTGAATTAAGATTATTGGAAGTTATCTTAATTTAAATTTCTACTACTGACCATTATTTTAACATGCGCAGGGAAACTGTGGAGAATGTGCCCCGGGGGGTTCATGTGAATTTCTTGAAAGCTGAAAGAAGTTTGCACAGATGGGCTCTTGAAGATCTTCAAAGGATTCATGCTGCAGAGGAGTTGGCTGCAGACGAGGGAGCTGGAGTTGAGATGCATGTACTTGAAGATGCGGGACACTGGGTATGCTACCTAGCTTACTTTATGGCATTTTGCTTCTGATACAAATAGGCTTTGTGGTTATAATGTCCATTGTTCCAACCCTCTCGTCATCCTCCTGGGGTGGGTGGCCATGCAATGAAGAACATTGGGGTTGCAAATTAGCCTGAAAAACATACTCATTTCAGCTTTGGGCAGCTCGTTTTGGTAAACTCTTTTTACTCTGTGAAAAGCTGATATTTACCTGTAGTTAAATCGGCCGGAAAAAACATTCTTGATTTCAGCTTTGGGCAGTTCTTTTGGCAAACTGAGTTTTTTTTTTTCCCCTCTCTGAAAAGCTGAGATATGCCTGTTGCTCTTCTACATTCCATGATCTTATGGGCTGATCTGCTACAATCTTCTAATCTATGTTGTTTTATCTCCGATAAAATATAGGAAACTATTCTTCTTCTTCTTCTAAGAATGGCTTGGAACTCGGCTTCATGTTATTATCTTTTCCTAGGCATGGCAATCGTGAGGTAGCTCCAACAATGCGTCTCACTCTCTAGTTTTGCCTTTCAGGTGCATGCAGACAACCCGGATGGGCTCTTTAGGATTCTTTCTTCCTCTTTCCAGCTACTGAGACCCAGTATGTGATGTCTGTGCTATTTAGGCTCAGATACACGAACTCCGATATGGAGGCCATGCCACCGGACACAAAAATAGAAGAGGAAGTATACTGCAAAGTTTTTTCCTGTAAACACAAGTTTATTCATTGATCCATTTAATTATGTATGATCGACTTTCGACCCTATTTTCTGCAGATTTATAATTCTATTCAATTATATGAAGGCATCTCTCTTCTAATGATATGTTCTTCTAATGATCTTCTTGAATTTTCATTCTCTATCATTGCAAGACTAATCAGCTTTTGGCACCAATCTCCATTGTTTTCTTGATTGCAAGATCTATGGGCATTCCATAGCTTGCATTACCAACATGATGAAAAGAAAGTTCAGGTAACCATCCAAATTATTTTTTTTTTTAATTTTCAAAAAAGACTGTCGACCTCTATGCCATTAAAATAATATGTTTAAAAATGTAGATATGCGGCCGAAGATAATAATTTAATGTTTAAGAACATCAACCATGAAGGCTAAAAACCGATGAGATACAAATAATAAAAAGTTCTCCTTTTCTCATACAAGAAGTTTCTGTATTTGTACCTGAGCAGTATCTTATAAGCCCGAACCATGATCGATGCATCTCAATCAATTCCTCTCTCTTCTAATCAAATTTTTGTTTTCAGAAAAGACTGCCAAACCATTAGGTTAGATATAAAGATGCCATCAAATTGTAAACTATTTTCATCATAATTTACGCTATGAAAACATGTGCATCATACTTGCAAAGTCTTCAACGCATCATAAAAGAGACAGAAACTAGGCCGACAGCAAGGACAACAAAGGAAACACGTAAGTCTTAGGAGATGCCAAAGCTTGAAGGATTTGTGTGGGAAATGGGTGGCAAGGATGGCTAGGAGCTTTCCTATGGCAACGGTCGTTAACCTCCTCTTTAACTGTTGGCAACCGCCCCAATAAGTTTCGTTTTATTTTATTTTTGAGTTTTTTTTTTACATCAATACCCTTCTAAAAATTTAAATTTGTGTAAATACCCTCTTAAAACTTATATTTATTTTCATACCCTCATAAAATACTGTTTTTGCATGAATGCTCGTAATATAACGGTTGTTTCAACACCGTTAATAAAAACAATATTTATTTAAATTAAAAATAGAATAAAATTTTGAAATTACTTTTTTATCCTTCATCGTGATCGTTTTATAAATATTTTTTTTTACATCTATCTATTAAGGATATGTTGGTTATCTTAATTTGAAACTGTTAATTTTTTAACGACGTTATATGACGTGGGTACATATGCAAAAACAAAGATAAAAAAATGGCCAAAATAGCAAAACATATGTTTTATGAGGATATATATGTAATTAATACTTTTGGAAGGATATTCATATAAAATTCGATATTTAATAGGATATTCATGCAAAAAAAAAATCTTTTATTATTTAATTTCTTATTACTTCCACTCCCACGCGTCGAGTTCTACTGGAAATGGCTTGGGGAAGAGCGCAAACTCATTAGAAGTTGTATGGTGTTTGGTAGCGTAGATGGTTGCAAGCCACTGACAAGTTTAATCAAGAAACTTTTGATTATTCATGAATTTTATATTTTGGTAATCAATTATTCACAACTAAATGAAAAAATATTGAAGAATTGTTAACAAATGATTCCATGAGTTGGTTGGTTCGTCAATAGGAAGAAGTTTAAATCTATTGAGGCTGCATTTGGTTCATCACTAGAATCAGAATTGAAATTAAAATAGAAATCAAAATGACTATATCTTCCGATATACTGATTCAGCATCAGAATTAGAATTGAAATAGAATTTGAATATTAGAGAAAAGTAGGGACTTAATTTTGATGGGTGGAATATTTCCATTCCTATGGGCGTCCTTCCAACCAAACGATGGAAATGAAAGTCACTCATTTCTATTTTCATTTTGGAATTCAACTCCTTTCAACCAAATATATCTTGAATGAATTATGGACCATCCTAATCTCAGTAGATTTTGACTTGAGAATCTTGATGCGGAAGTGAAACTGCCAACATGGTGATGCAGAACTCAGAATTAAAATTAAAAAAGAAATCAAAATGACCATGTCCTCCAATATGTTGATTCGGTATCAGAATTAGAATTGGAATAGAATTTAAATACTAGAGAAAAATAAGGACTTGATTTTGATGGTTGGGATATTTCCATTCCTATGGGCATTCTTCCAACCAAATGATGGAAATGAAAGTCACTTATTTTTATTTTCATTTTAAAATTCAACTCCTTCCAACCAAACATGTCTTGAATAGATTATAAACTATCGTAATCTCAGTGGATTTTGACTTGAGAATCTTGATGCAGAAGTGAGATTGCTGACAAAGTGATGCGGAACTCAGGATTGAAATTTGAATATAAATCAAAATGATCGTATCCTCCGGTATGTTGATTCGGCATCAGAATTAGAATTGGAATATAATTTGAATAATAGAGAAAAGTAGGGACTTGATTTTGATGGTTGGAATATTTTCATTTCTATGAGCCTCCTTCTAACCAAATGGTAGGAATAAAAGTTACTCATTCCTATTTCCATTCTAGAATTCAACTTCTTGCAACCAAACATATCCTGAATGAATTATGGACAGTCCTAATCTCGGTGGATTTTAATTTGAAAATCTTGATGTGAAAGTGAAATTGCCGACATGGTGATGCAGGACTCAGAATTGAAATTAGAATAAAAATCGAAATGACCATATTTTCCGATACGTTAATTTGGCATCAGGATTAGAATTTGAATAAAATTTGAATACTAGAGAAAAGTAGGGACTTGATTTTGATGGTTGGGATATATCTATTTCTATGGGCCTCCTTCCAACCAAAGGTGGAAATTAAAGCCACTCATTTTTGTTTTTATTTTAGAATTCAACTCTTTCCAACCAAATATGTCTAGAATAGGTTATGAACTGTCCTAATCTTAGTAAATTTTGACTTGAGAATCTTGATGTGGAAGCCAAACTGCCGACATGGTGATACCAAATTTAGAAATCATCAAAAGAAAAAGTTCAAAAGAAAAAGGGTGGTCAATTTAACACGTGATCCAGAGTGCATGGCCTTGGTCTCGTGGACGGTGGACACCTTCGAGAAGAAACCATGACTTTTGGAAATTATTATATTTTGCAACTTTGTGACGTGAAACGCTTAGAATAAGCCACGTGGCAAAGCTGTGGCATCGTCCTCAGGCGAGGGGCACGTACAAGACAAACCCTTTGTACTAAATAGACTTTGGTATTGGAATAGATTCTACCATCAAGTGGTTTTTCTTTTTGATGGTAAAGCTTTTTTTTTTTCCTAACTAATATCAACAGATACATTCTGATATTAGAACTATATTTTTTTCTCAGAAAAAAAACTATATATTAATAAACGTTGGGGGAAGTAGTTCACTTCCTCTTTTTTTTTTTTTCCAAAAAAAAAAAACACTATATATTAGAGAAAGCTTGATGTACAGGTAAACAATTTCTAAAGTACATAATTATTTGTATGCAGATAATTTACACCTTATAAATATTATTCAATGTTGTCGGCTTTTATTTTGGAACTCAAATAATAAAATTTTTATTGTAAATGTAAACATTACATCTTATATCGATGATATATGCTACATACATTCATGCGTGAGCATCCACGTCACACATGAGCCCCCAAAGCTGAATCCAATTGTAGGTAGACTCCGAAGGCCACAAAGTAATATTATATATTTATATCATTCTTCCACGTTGACTCCATTCTCAAAACCAAAGTGCTCTCCTTATCCCAATCCAATCCATATGATTCAGATTGCATGGCAAATACTAGCCACCTATTCCACCCTCCTCCTCCCTCACCGATTTTTGACTTCGAAAATATTGACCAAGAACCCAAATGCCCATCCCAATAGGTAATAGTATTCTTGGTCAACCCCTGTACAAAAATCCAAGAAGTCCACCCCGGGGTTTACCACCCTCTCTCTTCATATAACTACAGACACATGAGCTCCAATTCAAACATCCCTAGCTCGAGATACAGAAGAACGCTCGACCAAGCATAAACGCCAACCACCTGCCGGATTCCGGTGAACATGAGCCGAACGCAAGAAGGCGCCGCCACCGCCGGTGAGAGGAAGTACAAAGGGGTGCGTCGTCGGAAATGGGGGAAATGGGTGTCGGAGATCCGGGTCCCGGGAAGCCACGAACGCCTGTGGCTCGGCTCCTACGCTACCCCGGAGGCTGCAGCGGTGGCCCATGACACCGCCGTGTTCTTCCTCAGAGGGCCTGACTGGTCGCAAGGTCTCAATTTCCCCGACCGCGTCGCAACGTGTCCATGGACTGGCTTGTCGCCGACGTCGATACAGAGGGTGGCGTCGGACTCCGGGATGGCGGTCGACGCGCAGTTGGCGGTCCGAGTGCCCCAAGCCCAAATGCAGCCGCCGGCACAGAGAGCTGAGGTTGGTGCAATGGAGGATGTCAATGGGAGAGAGGGTGGAGAGCATGGTTATTTGTATGAGGGGAGTGAACTTGGAGGAGATATATGCAATGAAGACATGGATATCATCTATATGTAGAATCGCTATCAGAAGTTAAACTTGGAGATGAAGAGCTACACTTGACACCATTTGACAAGTTCGATTCCTGGTTTTTAAGGAGGGAAGAAGCCTATACTGAAAGGTCTTATTTGATCCACTTCAAGTGGGGGGAAATATGCTATGACTTTTGTTATTTGAAAAAAATGGTTAGAAATTTTTTTTCCTAGAAAAAGAATCCTGAGATACTGCTCTTGCTGTTTCTTAATATCTGGATGGTTCAGAACTTTGATCGCTTGAAGACTTTTTGACTGTTTCCTGCTTCCGTTTCAAACTCAGCATCTGGTGACATAAAAAAAAAAGAAAAGAAGAGAAAAACGTGGCTTTCGGGAACTTGTGGTGTACATCACTAGCTATTATTTCAAGTACGGAGAAGTGGGAGAGGATCTATCCAATGAAAATTTTTGACTACTAGTGGCTTAGCTTTTTGTACAGGTAGAAATCCAAAGACTTGCATGCATAAGAGGTCAAGCTTTTAAGGATCAATTCCTTGGATAGAGGCAGGATTTGATTAGGGAATAAACCGTGAATAAAGTTTCAAATACACCTTATAATTGTCAAAATAATCTTTAAAAAAGTGGACATAAGCAATATATAATCACACCACTAGACCTAAGCTCTATTAGGCTGTGAGGAAGTCCAAACTGCTGGATTAGCAACAACTAGTTGGCAAAACCAAATCTATGAGTTTAATTTCCCTCCTCGTACATACTAATTGCAACAAGTCTCTACAATAAAAGATGGCAATTAAATACCAAATATCTAAGTAATGGCGAATGAGGATATTCAGCATTATTAAATCTCTAATTTTTGATCCATGAAATTACCGTAACCAGGTCGATCTTGGAGCAAAACCTTGTGTGCATTCAGCTCCTGCAGGCTGAAATCAGACCAACCTAAATTGTTTTGACTTCATCTCGAGTAACAATGATATCATAGGAAAGAAAACCCCATGCAGGAGATTGGGGGCGGAATAATTCTTGATTTCTCATATGTTCCATAAATAAGAAGACAAGCATAGCATGTGCTAGATGCAGGTCATAAATAACTAATAAATTTTTAAACAAATTGTCCAGATAGACGAAAAGACAACCCTAAAACAATTCTCTTCATTGAGAATAGGTCTATTTCTACTGATAATTTTTTAAGAAAAACATATTTTCCTATTATTTTTAAATAAATGAATTATGTATGTTGAAATTGTGTTGAATTATTATACCATTTATTTGAGGATGGGTCTATAATGGTTTGGTAAAGTTCAGAATTGGTCTACTCTCAAAAAAAAAAAATCAGAAGAGGCCGCTTTTGCGCTAAAAGAAAAAAAAATCATTTTACACCGACAAAAATAAATTTAATTTTTTAAGATTCTTAACATTCAACACACAAACCCAATATCCCATGATGGGCTCATGGAAAACTATACCATAAATCATGATCCTACTATAACTCTGCTTCATTGTCCTCGATAAAATTGGAGCTAACCAGCAAATGTTTTGAGCAGCTTCCCTTCAACAGGGGGAGATTTTTTTTTGGTTACAACACAAATGTGGCAAAAGTTCTGCAAAGGTCTTCTTTCACCAAGGAAGAAGAAAAGCACTAGCTACCATTACTGTCTTAATTATTGATAAACTCAACCTGGTAGTTCTCAAGAGTATAATTCTAATAGCTTATGGAGCCGCAACCAGTCCTACAAGTCATCAAGGATGCAATGGTTAATTAAGTACTTAATAGAATTCTGATAGGACAATACTACCAACTCTCTGAAAGAAGACTAGTTCATGTTTTATTCAAGCACTAGCTATCACAGAATTCAGTTTCCTTCCTCCTGATCAAGAACAAATTCATCCAAAAAAACTAACAAAACCTTGCATTCTGAATTGCTTACAAAGCTTTATTCAGCCATTGGTTGAGGCCCTGGGAGGAGCTTTCGAGAAGGCGAGGCATCAAGAGGTGGCGGCGGCATTCCAGTTCCCGTGTTCGAGAATATCAAGCGAAAAGTCCAACCTAGAACATCAGGAATGAGCACCCGGTAGAGTAGAAATATGTCATACCAGCTGGGATGCTTGACAAATGCTTCACCCCTACAAGCCCCAGAGACCATCTTCCTCGCAAACTCCTCGACTTGTCCTCCTGTAAGGGGCTCCTGCACACAAAGAAGTACAAGATATTGTTAGTTCATTATACATGCTCTAAAATTTTATCCCAGAATGCTAGCCCTTAGACTAGCTGAAAATGGTGAAGGTGGATAATATATTGACAGTCATTTAGAAAAAAGAACCTTAAATTGTCAATAAAGGAAGAGGAATAATGTAGTTCTCTCATTCCACTTCGATGTGTATGAAGGCATAGATGTATTTCTACCATATATCTACTAACGCAACACTACCAAAAGATGGATAAATGGCGAAAAGTTTGATGGCCTAATTAAAAATTTTAACACTTTGAAGATGCAATAAGAAGAAAACCCAAAAATATACCTTTACAAAGATCAAGTTTGTGCATAAATATCAAGCACTTAAATGTAAGACAAAAACATTATTATGGACCAATAGTGTATCTTCAACTAGAAAGGGGTTGCCTCATCAAACATATATACAGATGAGGCAACAAAAGCATGCATGTTGGCTCTATAAATTTGCTTACAGAATTGCATGTTTTCAATATGTGTGTGTTGATGTGTCTGGGTCTGCTTATAGTCTATTAAAAACAGTGGTTACCTCTCTTTCTTCCTTCCATTGCATCTCTGCGCCCTCCTCAATCATAAATTTTCCCCGGCTTGTCTCGCCACCGATCCAGCCATGGGTTGCAATCGTGATCCCGACAGCATCCTTCATTTCGAATCTAAGTGTCTCGTAAAAATTTATCAGAGCTGCCTTGGCTGCCTAATAAATAAACAAAGAAGAGATGGCTTTACACAATTCGTGTTCATTATTAAGCTCATCTATTAATTGATTATGCTTAGATTCTGTTCTTTTCTTCCTGAAGTAATAGACTTAGAAAGTGTTCTTTCAGTACTCACTGCAAACAGGCTCATCCTTGGCATAGGTAACCAGCTCTCCACAGAAGCATTCACAAGGATCTGACCACGGCTTTGCCTCAAGTATGGAAGGGCAACATACGTGGGATACACATTTCCCCAGAAATTGATATCCTGATACAAACCCACTCAAAATGGAATTTGCAGGAAAAGAGTTGGAAAAGCTTGCAGTAATACTTTAGCTAGCCCTTAAAATTATCTCTGGTGATGATGGATTCATAAGGCTCATGCTCTATACTTTGAGAGATTGGTCGCATTTCAAGATCAAGTAGACCTTTTTAGCATTGCAACAGCAAATAAACATTTCATACTTCTATATCATGACACTCCATAAATACTTACTTAAACTGTTAAAAAAATGGTCTTTTGTGAATATCCAGGCCTCTACATTGACTAGTGGAGGAAGAAAACAATGTGACAATTTCCTCCTTTTTCGAGAAAGCAAATATGTAGTGAAAGTGCTTGAACCAAAGAATTAACTGCTGGGGAGAAGGATGCCAACTTGCTGATGTAGGTTGGTGTGGCAGAATATAATTGAGCATGTTTGTTATTTACAAGTAGAAGATTAATGCCTTTCTTCTAGATAACAAAACCCTTCAATCAACAAAGGAAGAAAAGCAATATAGAGGATCTTAATAAATTTTAAATCTTCATGTGTTCTGCAATTTTCCAGACACATATAACTGTAGCTCAGTAAGATTAAGCTAGTGACCTACCTTCATACTCAGGCTTCATAAACATTAAGACACTCAAACCTTCTAAAGTAAAACCATGACTCTCAACCAATGTAGTTACCCTCTGCATCTCTGAATCTACTGAAATTATAATTAATGAGTTAAGAGGAAAATTAGTTAAACGGTCATTGTACCATCATATGTGGAAACACTGAAGTGTCTGTTGCCTCTTCGAAAAAGAAGGTATGGCCCAAGCTTGCAGAGTTCACAAGATGGTTCACTGCATGTCAAAAAATAAAAATAAAGTAATGATATGCAAAGTAAAAAAAAAGGAAAAAACTAAACTCTTGGACTTTTTTTTTTTGTGTAACCTTAGTATTTACAGTTCTCCTACTTTAATAGTCACAAGCTTGAGATTGCTAAATTTTTATTGAATCTAAAATATAAAAATATAACTCCTTGATTGAATTTGCTAGAGTTGTCAAATTGCTCAGATTCTTCACTTTATTCCATTAAATTGAAAGTTGCTTTGTACTGCTAATATAGTTTGGTCATCTCTTTGGTACATGCTTCATTGAGGAATCAGAACAAAGAGCTGCAAATCACCCATCTTGACAATTTCTTGGCTATTATGTTTTCTGTAACAGTTAACAATTTAAAAACTTAACCGTATAGGAGGAAAAATCTGAAATTCCAAAAAATGTGAAGGATTCATGGAATTTTCAGAAATAATTTCGAGAAAGCAAATTACAAAGAAAACACATAAGAAACAAATCAATAAATCTTATACTAGTGCCAGCTGAAAGAAAAAGCATGACATTGGAAAGACAAAAATGAGATCAATGACATGCTTGGATCTTTGATAAAGTCTCAAATACCTTATAAATATGGGAAATATCATACAACTTAAAGATCATTTTGACATGAATTCAAGCAACTGATCAACGAATGCAAATTTCATAAGTACTTGGGAGAATTTATGAATAATTCATAAGGACCTTCCATAGTAAATCAAATGCATGCGATAGTTATAATGTGGAGTGAATTGAAAACACGTGTATGGATTGCAATGGCGAACCAAAGTAATTCGGAGGCTTTTCTTTTTCTCCCAGACCTTCACCTATGTGATTTTTGCCTGCATAATGCATGATGAGATGGATGAGAGGTACTCACATTGGCCAAAGTAACTGATAGTTTCATTGATGAATCTTCTGCAGTCCTCCTCCTTGACAACATCAGCAGCTATCACAATGACTTGCTTTGCACCCAAGAGCCTAGCATTCTCCCTTATCCCTCTCAGTCTCTGCTCCCTCTTTGCCACCAGCACCAGATTTGCCTTCTTCCTTGCATATTCATAAGCTAATTGCTGCAATTGCAGTTACTCAATCATTTTGATCCTTACGGGGGAAAACGATTAATAAAATATGATCAGACGCTGATAATTTACATATGCATGCATCTATGTAAAATATGAACCATGAGAAATATTAATAACTTTGATGATTTTCCTACATTAAGATAGCTTTCTGTTTATAAATTACAAAGATAACACTGAAAAGGTGTCCACAGATGTTGATCCAAATAATAATAGTCATTTCCTAACAAGATATCCTTGGCGACTGAAGATTTTGTTGGACAGAGGAGTAAAAATGGAGCTACCTTAACAACTTCATAATAACCCTTTATGCATACCGCGTCCTTTGTTAGCAAGGATAAATTGGTCCATGCAAGTACTGCTCCCTTTCTTGGAGGTGCCCTTTAGAGTAGTTGCTTGATCATTTTATCATCTAGTTTTTACTTTGACTTCCATTAGCTGTATTCAATTTAAGACTAGTAAACATATTTATATAATTAGGTTCTAACTAATAGGATAGCCAAGGGACTTAAAGATTAACTTAAAGAGAATGCAAACTGACTCAAGCCACCATTAATCATGATGATGGCTCATGATAAACTATAATAATATCTATGTTTTTATTATTTAGAGTGATAGATTTTGCATAAATGAGTAAGACCAAAGAAAAAAGAGTTCTCTTCTTTTTTTTATATATATATATATATATTACTGAATATAATCAACATTGGCATTTGGACATACATTATGGTGAAAACTATGAGGATCTATAATCCTTAGAGTACTTATTCACTTTCTTTACTTCGTTTGCATGAAGTCCTAATGATTTCATTTTGATAACTTCTCCTCAAGAACAGAAGGAAAGTAAAATACAGAAAACCTCTCTAGGCAATTATTTGCTATTATTAGTCTGAGAACAAGATTTGCTACTATGCTCTAGACCTGCACTATTACTGTGTCTATACAATAAGATGAAGGACCCAAAGCCTAATAGAGGATCAGGACACAGGGGAACAAGCAAATATGCCCACATCTGTTTGTCCAGTTTTATGTGGGACAGGAGTCAGGACAGTGACCAACATTTTCTTTTCATCTTCTGAAAAGAGTACTGATACCATTCAAAATAAATCATGATTGAAAATAGGATATTGAACCTTAGCAATTTAGCACAGGGTAGGTAATTCTAGGTAAATTAATTAGCCTCTAAGATCTTGAGCATAGGTTGATCAAGATGCATTTGATGATTCCAAGCAAAATAGTGGTACATTTCATGGAACCAAATAATTTAAAAAAAAAAAAAATACCACAGGCAATCTTTTAAAGCAGTGGCTATTAACATCAAATGATTAACTTAATTAGGTTCATTATCTCAAGAGTAGCTATATTCTAAACATTGACCATGAGAAAAGTGGCTCTAAAAGTAAAATTATTGAATAATAAGATATAATTGCTATTGAACACAACAAGGACCAATTCAGAAAATTTTGAACAAAAGAGTAGAAAGTAATAAAATCATCATCCTTTTTTTTGGGGGGGGAGGGGAATTCATGTCTATTCCACGCATTGACTTATAATTAGAACACCAAGAATTCATGCAAATTAACTGTTCTATGCGAATTACCTCTCCGATGGCCGAAGAAGCCCCGGTGATGACAACAACTTTGTTCTCCATGTTCTCTTTGTACAAGCTGTGAAATATCCACTCCACTGAGTGCAGGAAGGACAGGGTCGGCCATGCAAGGGCCATCATGACCATGCTCGTTGGTGGCACCACAAAATTTAGGATGGAGTTCAAAAGATCCATCACCCCAAATAACACAGAAAAGAGAAGAGAGTGGGGATGGGAGGAGTGCTTCCAGGAGGCGATAAGCACGAGAACACACGCATACACAGAGAGAGAGAGAATAAAGTAGAGGTGCATGCGAATGGAAGAACACGTTGTGCTTGAAAAGGTGGCAGTGTGTCGACAGGTGGAAGAGTTATTTTGGAGCTTCTGAATTCGGTTCCGGGTTGCGCTATTAGCCTTCCGGATCGGTTCTGAAAGCCGTTTCGTCTTGTTGCCACTCTTTCTGAACTCATGCTGGACTCAGCCATGCATGATAAAAGTTGCCATGGCCTGGGCCATCTTGTGAGCCACATGAAAAAAAAACCCAGCTTGAACTATTCATGCGTAGGAATGGACCCCATTTTTGTAAGCTTTTTAGGCTTGGGCTTGTTCGTTGAATCTTTGATTGCTTGGAAACGACTGGGACTTCGGATGGATGTACATGGTCATATCGATCTCATGACAAACTAAAGGGTCCTTGTGCTTATCAAGCTGATGTTGGCATGACATGGCATGACTTCATTGTCTTTGCTTTGCTTTTTCTTTTTTTTTTCATTGAAGAAGGGAATAAGGCCATAGAAAATTCCTTCAACGAATGTACTTCAAGTGCAATCCTAGGAGCTGTTGGAGTTTTAACTTAAAAAAATAAATTTCAAAAAATAAATAAATAATCCTTACCGATTAAAATTTTGATAGTTTAAATATTTTAAAATATTTATTTTTTTGGGACTTTTTTTTTCAGAAAAACTGCGACTCTTCGAAAAAGAATGTTGGTCTCAGCTTCTATAAAAATGCGATGTTTTTGGAACATCGTATATCTCAAAAATATTGCACCATACATCGATCACCAGACAGAGTCTATAAATATTTAATAGGCTCTGGGTCCAATATTGGATTACTTAATTCACATTATTATTTTTCTGTTTTTTGAGGAGAGACAAAGAATTCTACTCTCTCTTTTTTTCTTCTTTTTTTCCGAAATTCTTTTAACGTTTTATTTTCATTTGGAATATGAAGAAGTTGGTTTGGTAAAACTTTCCTAGTAAGGGTGCAAATAGATTGGGTCGGGTCGGGTTCTGAGTGATTCCGACCTAATCCAATTTTTTGTTCGAATTCTAATTTTGGACCCAGACCCGATCTGGTTGAAGATCGGATCGGAGGATCGGATCGGGTTCGGATCCGAATCGGATCCAATTTTTTATGCTTTGGAAAAAGAATTTGGGCAAATCTAATTTGGTCATATCATAATTATGAGGTGCTGGGCGACCCATGACTCGAAAAGACTGGCTAAGTCATGGGTTACCTTGAGTCAGAACAGGTGACCCCATGACTAACTAAGTCGGTCTACAAGCCAAATGTCATACCAGGCCACTTTTTATTTATATGACTGATTGGACGGAACTTGGTGTCTCCTAGCTCCCCTCTCACGAGGACAAAAACAATCCTAGACCTTCTTCCAAAATCCAATTCCATTGCAGAAAACCGGCACATGACCCATATTCAGTTCAGTGTTCCCTCACTTTCGCCCTTCAAAAGTTAAAAGAAACAAAAGCCTAAAAACAGAAGGAAAAAAAAAGGCCAGCTACCGAGACACCAGAGGTATCAACGGTGTAATAGATCGAGAGAGAATCCTGACGGGCCGAGTGTCCCCCCCCCCTTCTCTCTCTCTCTCTCTCTCTCTCTCTGGATCCATTCAGGTCAGATCGGATCCGTTCGGTAAACTCGGATCCGACCCAGAAAATGATTCGGGTTCAATTTTAGAACCCAAATCGGACCCGCAGGTTTTTAAATTCGGATCGGATTTACACGGATTGGGTCACGGGTCGACCCGACCCATTTGCAACCTTACTTTCTAGCGATCGTGCTTGTTATAAGAGAATCGGACTGAGCCTGGTTATTGTACCTTAGGGACGAGATCGTCTCAAATTTACACATAGGAGGTAAATTACGTTCTTAGGGCGAATCACACGGTTTGATTCAAGCGAATACTTCTTTTATAATATTTTTATAAAATAAAGATATAATATTTTTAGGCAAAATATATATTTTCAATAGGAGCCTCATGGAAATTTCTCTCACTAGGCCAATATATTTTCTTGTGGTTAGGAACAGTCCTTCAATCTCTATTCATGTTGTGGTCGGATACAGCTGACTCGAATGAGTTAACTTCGTGATGAGCTTCTTTTTAACCAAAATTAGCTAGTTTCAAGCAAAATCTGACTTTCTTGCACATACCTCATTTTGGGAATGACTAATATGCAAGCTTGATGTAGAATATGTATTAGTATTAATTTGACAAATTAATATAACAATAATTATTTGTTTTATATTAACAACTAAAAAAGTTATGATATATATGATGTTTTTATATGTAGGTAGTTTGAGCTTCATAGACATCAGGTTCTAAGCAAAATGTGATCCAGCCAAGCACAAGCTGCCCTTCAATGACTCGGCAAATGGACAGCCGCGTGTTGAACAGCGTAGTCATTAGCGGATGCTATCACAACTATTTTGTGACAGTTCCCAGATGTTGAGGTGTCGTTGAATGGACCAAGCCATTACGTAGTTGTCTCGGTCGAAAACGTTATATTTTCTATTTCTAAAATTAAAATATAAAAAGGGCGTTAAGAAAAAGCATGTTATATGCTATTATTTTTATTTTTTAAAAAAAATATTTTATCATTTTAAAAATATAAATAATAACTTTCAATATTTTAAAAACTAAGATATTTATGATTTTTAATATCATCATCGATGCTGTCATTATCACTAACGTTGTCACCTCCATCACCACCTCCATCTTCCTACACTACAACTGCCATCCCTTTCGATACCACCACTAATATTGGTGTGCCCTCTATCACTTCCATCACCTTTTGCTACCATCTATTTTCTCTACTACTCCTCCGTTTCTATCATTACCAACTCCATTACCTTTAATAAAATCGTCACTGCCTCCGCTATTATTGCCACCACGGCTATCTTCAGTAACAATCGTGCTCATCGCCATGAAAATTTTTTATTTTTGTTTTTGAAGATAGAAAAAAAATGATCCTTACATCCCCTTTATCCAAAAAAAATAAAAAGTCACACCTAATTACCTAATAAACAATCCAGCCAATCCTCCTTGGAATAATGTTAATTGATTTTCATCTAGCTACAAAATGTCTCCGATGCCTTTCTTCCCCCGTAATCAATATTATCGAAGGCCAATGTAAGGACTATTTTCTAACCTTCAAGAAAAACTTGTTCACACTAAAGTTTTAATTCTACGTAGTTTTTCTGATGCATGTAACATGATAGAATTGCAGCTTGTGACTAGTAGATATAGAGGTAGGATCCTCTACAATTTAGTTTTGTATCACAAAATGTAGGACAATATAGGATAGTTGCCACATCATCCATCTCGGAGACAGATGATTGTGATTTATCTCGAGAATAGATATGGTCACAGTGAGTGCCAAACATGACAAGCCATGAACATAAGCTACATGCATCCATCTCCGATATGAATGATGTAGCAGCTATCTAGAACTGCATGATATTATGTGGTGCAAAACATGTGCCCTAGAGGATTCCGACTCGGTGGACATGGTCTTTGTATGATGTCGTGGATTGAGTAGAATAAGGAGCGAAAATTGTAATGTCCGGGCCCACAACCTACTAGGCCCAATAAGAAGTAGGCCCAGTTAGGGGTTTGGGCCCAAATTTTTACTGTGGGCAGTACTATTAGAGTGACAACCGGGAAGAGGTTGCCACATCATGCTGAGAAGAGAAAGGATGAGGCCACAATTGGCCGACAGGGGAGGGCCACCTCATGCCCCACGTGGCAAGGCCAGACGCAACGGCAGAGCAAGGGGGGGCAGCTGGAAGCTCCCGGAGCTAAGAGGGCAGGGGGGATGGGACCTCACTGAGGGGCCCCCAGCCATGCAAAACCTGGAGCCGCCACCTCAACCCCCTACTGGCAGCCGATTCCGGCGCGCCTGAGACCGGGGGAAGCAGCTGTCAGTCCCGGAGCAAGGAGGAAATTAGGAGAGGATGGGACCTCTCAGAGGAAGCCTCATCCCTCAAACAAATTATATAAGCCTCTGCCGGTAACCAAAAATCACAGACCCCCTAGAACACAGAGAGCCGAAGCCCTGGAGCCGAAGGCGAAGGAGCCCTGAAGCTCCAAGAGGAAGGAGGGACTACCAGGGGGAAGAACTGCCCAACGGTAACCGGCAAAAATCCAGGTAAGAGGCCCCTTTTTAATAAAATTTTAGGGAGTGGAGAAACCCTCTGTGGGGTATTCTCCCCTCTGTTTCAACTATGGGACAGAGAGGAGGAGACCGGCAGAAGGGAGAAGGGTCACGGGCCGGACCCATAGACCTCGGACCGGCCTGAGAATGGCCGCGGCCCAAGGCCAGGCCCGATGACCACTCGGGCCGAGCCGCCTGCAGGGCACCGCAGCCTCGGCTGCGGCTACTCTAGGGCTCGGAGGGCAGCCCCGGGCCGCCGGTCAGGTTGAGCCGGCAACCGGCGTGGCCACAAGGCCGCCAGCCCCGGCCGGACCACTGCCTCCTCTCCGGCAAGAGGCGGTGGTGCCGGAGGGAAGGACCAAAGAAAAGAAAAGGAAGAAGGGAAGAAGAAAGAAAGAAAGAAAGAAAGAGAGAGGAGGAAGAGGCCGTAGATCCGGCCGGAGGAGAAGAAGAAGGCCGGAGGACCGGCCGAAATGGCTAGGGTTTCCGATCGGAACCAAGGAGAGAGAGAAAAAGGAGAGGAGGAGGGGACTTGCCCGTGTACGGCCGTGAGCGTCGCCGGTGCGGGCTCGGCCGGGGAAGCCGAGAGCTCGGCCGCGGGCTTGGCCGGGGAAGCCGAGAGCTCGGCCGCGGGCTCGATCGAGGAAGCCGAGAGCTCGGCTGCGGGCGTCGCCGATCGCGGTCCGACCCCCTCCCCGTGAGGAGGAGACCATCGACCTCCCTTTGCCGGAGAGGAGAGGAGAGGAGGAATGGGAGATCGGGATGAAAGGAAGCTTCGGGAAGGAGAAGAAAAAAAAAAGAAGAAGAAACGGTGAAGAAAAAGAAAGAAAAAGAGAAACAAAAAGAAAAGAAAAGAAAGAAAAAGAGAAGAGAAAAGAAAAGAGTGGGTTAACGGGCCGAAATCGGGTTCGGATCCACATCCGAACCCGCAACCCGTTAAGCCTAAAAATCGAAATGGGTTAAGTAAACCCAATTAAACCGGACCCAATCTAGTTGGGTGAGCCCGGATGAGGGATTGAGTGGGATCTGAACCCAATTGAACCTGAACCCGAGCCCAATTTAATTGGGCTAAGTCCGGACGAGCCCAAACTACAAATTGGGTCAAATCCGAACCAAATTAGGCCCAAATTGATTTGGGTCCGAACCCAGTTGAGTGGAGTTAATTCCAGCAGACCCAATTAAACTTGGGATTAAGCCTAATGACCAATTAGAAGGCCAATTAACCCATATGGACCCAATCAAGGCTCCAATATGAACACATTAGACTTGGGCTAAATTTCGGGTAGGATCCAAACAAGTAAAAAGGAAATAATATGCTTATTATAATGTGTTTTTAGGTGACTCAGGATCCGTCACCAGGACGTAAGAAACTTGGGATAACGAATTTGCTGTAAGTAATCTGTCTTAATCCTATCGTAGATCTTGTATTACGTTTTATAAGATGAACCAGTGTTTTTCATACAATTTGAATTGTATGCATGATTAGTGAAGAAAGTAAGTAATCTATTTTAATCTTATTGTGGATCATATGAGTATTATGTTTGTTAAGTTTTTAAAGTGTTATTCATGCATGATATGTTATTGTGGATAAGTAACTTACCTAATCTCATAAACTATGGCCATGTATGCACCATGATTATGCTTATATTTTAATCATGCATGCAAGTTAGTATAACGAAATACTATCTAGCCAAGAGGCACTATAATGGGCTCAAAGATGCTACTGATCGAATGCAACTGAGCTGGCCTTGCTAGTAGCCGAGAATAACTTCGATGGCCTTGCTAGTGGCCGAGAATGACTAGCTGGCCCCGCCAGTGGCCGAATGGACTTTGCAGTAGCATCCGAGAGAATGGACCACGGCATGCCGAGGGCACGGTTTTATGTGCATGTTTTATGAAAATTCTGTTTGACTGAAAATATTGCTTTGTTTTCGAAGCATACATATTTTGCCATGATAAATTGTGAGATAATACGCATGTCAGCTTCTCAAACCCTGCATAAACATGGTTACCATTATGTTCGATCCGGTAAGATTATGTATGATTACTTACTGAGCCGTGTAGCTCATATCTGTTCATTTACTTTTTCTTTCAGATCCTCACCACTGATAGCTGCCAGAGACACGTTAATTTGGTATCAGGGCTTCTTTCTTTTGGGGTAAAGCAAGTATACTTTTGTGTACATAAACTACATAGAAGCTCTGTATTTGGGTACTGACCAGCATGTTGTACTAAGAATGCTTTCATATGAAAAGATTTGGTTGGTTTGACTACCCTGTTACCCAGGTATGAGGCTGCGTGCTATTGTGGGCGGTAGTCGGCAATAGCACGGCCGTGTCACGGATCCGGGTCCGGGGCGTGACAGAAATGAGCTCCATCATGAGCAAACTTCTCTTCCAATTTGCTGCCTCTGATGGAATATCATCTATTTTGGCATTCTCTTGATTGGGGTTTTTCTGCCAAATACCTTTGAATAAATTATTCAATAGAAGGATAATATAACAGGATGACTCAGGTACCTTTAATATTTTCAATAATGTTGCACATAAATAATGGACATCTATTTTTGTCCAGAAAGGGCAGTGTCTACTAACAGTAAGAAAGTTTCAGATCTGCTTTCTTTGCATCTCTGACCTTGGAGATAGTAACACCACAAACATCTAATTATCCTTTTATTTTTGGGTCATTGCAATTCATGTTGATGCCAAGAGAGCAACCACCACCAACTTTTTAAATCTTAAGTAAAATTTGTCATCACATCTGATTTGGATACTTTAGTTTTTCGAGAACTAAAATTGCTGTCTATTTAAAAAAAAAATCAGATATCAAAATTTATTTTGCAGTCATTTGAGTTGTAGTGGCCTGTGATGGTGGTGAAGCTACCATAGTTACCATGGTTAGTTTTGATTTTCCAAAATTATAAAAATTAGATTTTTGTTAGTTCTCACAATTTTTAAAGATATTTTTCAAAAAATAAAAATAAAAGTGGGAATTACATTGAAAGCAATTAGTTGGATACCGCGGGTACATATTGTTCATTTGAGCTTTTCATATTTATCAAATCTTGAACTCGAATTCTTTTGGTTTTCGATCTCACTGAACTGGACTTGTGATTAGTTCCCAATTTGGGCTGGAAAATTCCGAATCGACCCATAAGATAGACTGAGAGAGAGAGGGGGAAACTTCTTTTGGTTTTTCAAGCCTTGCCTATGGCCCTTAGCTAGCAATTGATGACCAGCTATATGTGAAGGGAACAATGAAGGAGCCCACTTCAGGAGTTAACAACACTTTATTTTATTTTTCAGATACATCAAAAGCAACTTTATCTTGGAAGTTACCACATAATTGCCTTGCACTTCCAAAAAGTACTATATCATTGCCTTGTCTTCCGGTGGTCCTTTCCCTAAAGCTTGATGTTTAATTAAATGTGAACCTAAAACCTACTCCACCATGAGTCCTCACAAGTCAAATAGGTATCGAGGGAAAAAAATTAAACCATGGAATAAAGTTGTGAGGGTGCATGTGTTTAGTCCCACGTGGATTTTTCGCTGAATAGATCTTGAGTATTTATATGGAATAAATAAATTCAAAAAATACTTTTCGACTAATCTTTTTTTGGTGAGATCATGGGTTGTGGCATAAGTCATCGGCCATGAGTAAATATATTGTCCACAATTTTTTTTCGAGTGCTGCTTATTTTTTTTACCTAAAGCATCGAAGCATTATCATTGAGGATATCAATATACTTTTATCTCTAAATATTTTTTTATTAAGAAAATGGATGATTATGATCATTATTATACTATTCATTTGTTAAAAAATAAACAGCATTTCCTTAATTAAATATTATTCTCCATGACAATTTATCGTATGGTTACTGCTTACTACAAACTTTTAACGACCATCGTAATGGTTTATCTCGTCCCTACCAATGTCAATACTGCCATCATGATAAATGGTTTACAGACCAGAGCTCTCAGTAAAAAATTACTTGGCTGGTGTTGCAATCGTGTTGGCCTCCTTGAATTTTGAGGTGTAATGTGAGTTATGCTACATAGATTTGCTGCCAAGTAAAAAAATTTGATCCGAGATTGGGATTATATCCACTTCAAACTCGCATGCCATACACCATAGATTTTGAGATTAGAATGTGGTTGTCTCACCAAACTTTTGTTCTATCATTTAACATGGTATGAGGAGTATGCTAATCGCGAAATCTGTTGCCTATGTTAGATGGGTTTAAAGTGGAAACATAGTTTCTATCTTATAGTAAATCTAAACAACAACCCAATTGCATTAGCTATTGCCATACATATAAATATGCATTTTCAATTTCAAGCTGACCGTTATTTAGTTGCTAGACTATATTAAAATGTGCTGCTAGTTCATTGTATGTTTTAGTTTGGTGAGAATCAAATTCACCATCTCGGTACTGGATTCTGTACTGGTACCATTCTATTACAATGTCGATATGCGCTACGAAATGGCGAGACGTACCGAGTGTTGGTACGGTACGAGACTGCATACTGATGTGAAATTAAATTAGAGTTCTAGCGTATTTGATCGAGCAAGATTTGTGGGAGATTGTTAAGAGCTTAGAAATGGTGATGCCATCCAATTATACAAATGCAAGAAGAAAGTGAAGAATCAAATTTGCTAGAGTAATGTTTTGTCTTTTAATTGTAGTAGATGAGAAAAAGATTATGCATATTAAGGAGTTCAGGAAAGCTTGGGGTCACAATTTTAGTTTTTGAAGTGCAAGAAAGGTGAACTAGTTGTTTTTAGAGTTTTCTCCAAACTTGAAGAGTTAGTTGGTTAGGAATCATAGTTAGATTTTGAGGTAGCTATAGAGGATAGATTCTACGGTTCGTTAGGAGTATAGTTTGCAAGACTATTCATGCAAAACGATGCAGAAGCTATCCTAGATATAAATATTTCTTGTTATGATTTAGTCATCCTTGAGGATGATAAGCCAAAGCTTATGGATAAGGCTTATATAGAAATTGTGTAGGATGTGGAGGTAATTTATAGTGATCTAATTATTCATGAGATGGAAAAGTTTGCTAAATTTGAAGACTCATCCATGTTTAGAGGGAGCTTGTTACGTGCAAGTGCATGGAGCTATAGAATATGATAGACTAAGCCATATGGGTGTAGATATGCTAGAGATGGGCATGCATTCGAGTAAAAATGAATGCATATCAAAGCACAAGTATGACAAGGTGACACATGCAACTTATGCTGATGAGATTGCATAGGTGTGTCTAGATTATATAAGTTCGAGGTTGTAAATGTACAAGAGATGTGAACTAGTCTAGGTGCAATGTTGTCAATGCTAAGAGGAAGTATCGGAGTCATCATCGACTTTGGCGCACACCAGAGGGAAGGGAGCAATGAGAAACTACTCCATAAGAAGTTGCTTGTATAGAGTTGTCAGCATGGACTTCGCAATGAGGTGGAGGGTTGGTATTTTATTGTGAGTCTTAGTTTAGCTAGGGTCATATTCCTAGTTGTTATTTATTCCACTATTATTCTAGGTAGTTATTCCAATGTATGCAATCTATGACAGGTATTTTATCTTTTAGTAGGATAGTTGAAATAAAGTTGAAGTCTTAGTTTTGATAGGCTTTGAGAGGTCTTATTTTAGATAAGCAATCGATACTCTCCTCATTCAAGTTTGAAGAAGAGTAGTCTTTATTTTTATGTAAAGGGAGGCTGGGTACTCTGGTTTTTGGATTGTGCACTATTGGAGAGAGATTTCATGAGAGATTCCTAGAGCAGAAGCCAAGAATTTTGATCCTGTTTTTGCAAGTTTATTTACTAATAAAAATTAATTTATTCTCTCTCTCCAAATTTATTCTCCTCAATTTTACTCTTCTCACAATCATTTTCTATATTACTATTGATGCCTATTCTTGGTGATCTTGGACTGGCCAATCTTATTCCACAATTGATCATGCTATTCTACATATTATCACAAAGTGTGTGGATTTTCTACAAGATTTTGGTATAAAAAAATAATGATAGTTTCTAAATAATTCATTCAAAAGCTAATTGTTGGGTTACAAAGAGCCTACATATAAAGACAATTAGTTTTGTACATATGTCGTATCTAGTAGTGGTGGCTTTATGTGGGTTATCATGGCCACAACTAACATGACTTGGATTCTCCACCGGAAATAAATTACATGCAAATTGCACTGCACAATACATCAAATTATACTTATAAATCTTATAAATGGAGGTTCTTTAAAACAAAAGAAAACATTCTTACTCCACTACTTTACATGTGCTTTATTCTATAATATACCATTCTACATCATTAGTTAGGTCAATTCCTGCTCTTAGAAATGAAAATAAGAGTGAAGCACTAGCCAATAAATTTTCAATCCTAGATTGATTCGGCAGGATTTCTAAATTTGATATGTACCACCTCGGCAACTACGAAGAGGATTGGACAAGATCTAGAAGTGAGATCCACAAAATTGAAAAGCCAAATCACGTATTAAACATTTGGAGGCATAATTTTGCTGTACGATGCTAGATTGAGGTCATCTTTTTCTTTTTTTCTTTGCGGTAATGAAGTAATATTTTATTTTAAAATTGAGTAATTCGAAAACATAAGCCACCTTATAAAAGATAAAGTATATCAAAAAATAAGGACAAAATTCTATCATTTGGGTCTCTAAATAGAAAGGCTTTGATCAAGCGCATCTCTCAATCCAAAAAGAATTAGATAGAGTATTTGAAAAAAAAATTGATGTAAGATTCGAGACCTACCTCATATAGGATTTAGCTTTTTAATGATAATTTTTATTAGCTATATCTATTTTAGAAAAGGCGTGTGCTCTTTTAGTTAAAAAAGAAATTCGTGCAACGGCGAACCTTACTAGTATAAATAAAAATTATTAATCTTGATTTGTTATTCATTAGTAATCTTGATTGGATCACAGGTCCAGAATAATGATTTTTTTTGTAAGATTTGGATAGATTCACTGACTATATTATACTAATTATTATTGTTGAAGTTAGGGCGTTTACAAATATATATCTCAGGGTCATTGAATCACTAAGAATTCTAATGCGGGGGAGCTTTCTTTTATATAATTGACGAGGTTTTCATCAACACAAGCAATTGCGTAGGGGGTTTCGCTCGTGGTTTCCAATAAGATATTGCGGTGGTACGCTGAATTCCGCCGCTTCCTTCACTCAAGAGACGTGGCGGTGTTCGTTACGCCGCTCGCACGGGAACGTCGTTCTCGCGTTACCTCCTCCCCGCTTGGCGAAACCAAAAAAATCCCGAAAAACCAGAAGCAAATCCCGTCTACTCTCGGGCCGTATCCCAACTAATATTTCTCGGCTCCGCGCGTTTTTAGGCTTCGCGGGTTCCGTAAAATCCTGTCCATTTTTTCCCAATCTTATTTTTCTCTCTTTTTTCCCCCTTTACATATATATATATATATATATATATATATATATATATATATATATATATATATATCTTCTTTTCTGTATTTTTCTGTTTTTTTGTGAAGTTTTTTGATTTTTTTGGTCGCTTTCTATCTCTTTCATTGGTCTAATCTTTGATTTTTTTTTTTTTTTTTGATTTTCGAAGAATAGAAAGGGAGAGTGGGGGTGAGAGAGAAAGGGGAGAGAGAGTGTGAGGAATTGAGAAATTTTGATCTGAAAAATTGAGGAAAAAAAAGCCAAAAAATGGTGCATTGAGGCTCAATACGGAGAACTCGCGCGGTAAGATTAGATTTTGATCGAATTCCGGTGATCCTCGCCCGATTTCCCTATCTGTAGAATTCTTGTTGGTTGTGGTTCATCTTTTCAAGGATTTTGGATTTGGAATTAATGTTTTTCAAATTTAGGAGAAGGGTGTAAAGAACGAATTTTTGTTGAGGGAGTTCTCTCGGGTTTCACAACTGAAGGAGTCTTTTAGGGCTTCTTTCTGTTGGATTTAGGATTCCCAGCTCCGTAGTGAGAATTGAGGCTCCTGTACTTCAATTAATGCATCGCAACTCCAATTTTAACGCTCGAAGTGATACGTTGGGGAAGGGGAGATAGTTGTTGGAGCTTATGGGCTGCGTCTCCTCCAAAGGAATCAGCCATGACGAGCAGGGTGAGGCCCGGCGGCGCAAAGACTCAAAGAAGTCCTTGAAGCGATTGGTTTCTTCGTCAAAGAGAGAGGAAGTCTCAGTAGCAGGTGCAGATGCTGATCCGAGGGTCGGAATCGACGGCGGCACGACAAGGCTCATACCTAAGTCTCAGGAGAATGCAATCAGTGCGCCACCACTCTTGCCGGATGATCGGGAGAAGGCAGCAGTGGCTGTTGATTGGACTTGTAAGGGCGGCCGGTATCGGCGACAAGCTTCGTTGGATGTTAAGGCAGATAGAGTGAAGCCCGATTTGAAAACTGTGGGTACTGGAATTGACAAAGATTCCAATTTGGCAATCTCCACCGTGCCGAATGGGTTTGAAGGGGAGCATGTGGCGGCAGGGTGGCCTTCCTGGCTAACAAATGTGGCAAGGGAGGCAGTGAGAGGTTGGCTGCCTCGGAGAAAAGATTCTTTTGAGAAACTGGACAAAGTTGGTTTTTTTTCTTTGTACTATCCTGCTTTCTTTTTCCTTGATTTATGCTTTGCATGTTATATGTTTAGATTGTCTAGCATTTCATTGTTCGGTTTCTTCTTCATGCTGTAATGACCTTACTACCGCCGTTAGATGGGTGAATTTGCCATCAATTTTATCAACAGCATATCCTCTGCTAAGTAATACTCTTCAACTAATCATTATTGCTATGAAGTCCCATGCTTGACAACAGACAATTTCTAGGATTAACTGATAACTTTTCTTGTATGCATTAATTTTAGCATCGATGAGCAAAAGATAAACTATCTTTACATGTTCATACACTATTCATTCCTGTACTATAGATTAATTCATTCTTGCATAAGTATAGGACTCTTGTTTGTTATTTTTTGTATGCCTACAACTTAGGCCTCTAATATGGGCTTTGTAAGTTTCCTATATAATAGGCTTGAAACTCTCTTGAACCGTTAAAATTATCTAGAATTAATATCTTTAATTAATAGAATGTTATCTGTCTTCATGCATGCTCATAATGTGCATCAATTCATCGTTCTGTAAGTACAAGTGCATTTATTCTATTTTATTTTATTCTTTTTGAAGTATACTGCATAAGCTTTAAACACGGTCTTGATCCAGTTATACATATGGGTTTGGAATTTTCTTTTCCTATTTATGAAGAAGTAAAGAAAAGAAAAAAGCTTCACGATACACCAACTGAGGGAACTGATTCTAATATAATGATCTCTCGCCCTCGCTTCTACTCTTTGATGCTAGTAACAAAAGGTAGCAGTGGTTCCTGCTCTAACATCCTCTTTTGGTGCAAAATTATAGGCACACCATATTTATTTAGGTTCAGGCTTAATAGTGGCTTGGATGCCACTACGGTTAATATCAGATCCAGAATACCAACCTTAGGTTGGTTCTAGGAAATCTCTTTTTTGTCCAAGTAAAATCTTACACCCAAAAGATGTAAAGTACATGAAATGCCATTTCCTTTCATCACAGTCACCCATTTCTTAGTGGCAGAACATGAGGATAAAGGATCAAATTCAGTCTGGGTACGATATATCTGATGGTGAATATATTATCTTCAGATTTGTGTTTTTTTCCCAGCCCTGGCCCATTCGTTGAGTGATTGTTTGTTGGCTTTGGGCTGATTCTAATTTATATGATATATTTGGCATCATGAATATGTGCATGGTCAAGCATTCATGGAGGATCAATTATAGTTTTGCAAGACCATACTTGACTCAATCTTAGAACCAGGTTTAACATTTTAGGTCCATACCCGCCCACCAGTTCAAGTTTTTGCATCTCTCTAGATGCAGATCAGGCCACCTGCCTTGACTGGAAATCACATGTACCAGATTTAAGATATTGCATTAATAAATGTTATATATTTCAAAACTGACGAATCTACTAAATAATTTCTAGCTACCTTTATATACTTTTTCAGCCATGATTATGTCTCATTGTACAGTCTACCTGTAATGGTGCCCTGGATGTTATTATAGATGTATTGATAGGTTCTGTGCACCCCACCACTCCCCAGAAATCTTATGGTTTTAACTTGTTTCGTTGAGTTGAGCCAAATTGTAAGGTTCATTGCCATTATGACTGCAACTGCAATAAGTGAAGCACGTAAACATGGACACGAGATTTGGCTTTTTGGCTATATAGATTGTACTCCTGCTAAATTCTAATATAGAGCCAGTTCCTAGAAGGTGTTTAGAATTCTTATCTAGCTGTTCCTATTCACCATTGTTGGTTTCTGTATGTCAACCACTCAACCTGCATTGTAGTCACTCTTCTTCTTACTATAGATGTGTTTGATCTATGCTGGATATGTTCAAACCCCTCCAAGTATATTTTTGTCACTTTATTTTCTATATTGTGTTACTTCTAATCCTGCATGCAATGTACTTGTTCTTGCTATGTAGCTCCTAGGTATGCTTCACTTGTCCTACGATCCTTATGTCCTTTTAAAGTTTATGATCCCATTAGTCACATTGTATACCAAGCATTAAAGCTGCTTTTATATTCCTTGTAAAAAATTCTTTTGCCTTAATGATTGTTGAGAAATGCACCATAGTCTTGAGAAACTACTTGAATGGCCAATAGTATAATTGGTGGTGGAATAAATCTCTACCACTTGCTGTTGTGTCTTTTCTATGATCATCAGATTCGTTTATTTTGGCACGAGCAGTGTCACAACCATGAGTGCTTTGTGTGTCTTCACAATTATTTCCATGAACAACACTGCCACCTGTGACTCCCATTGGGTTAATTGTTGTCACAATGTACAAACACCAATCAACACTGACTTAATAGTATAGCCAAAATTTTCTCATAAATGAATTTTTTTAATAGTATCAACAGAGCATTATGTCTATCAGAAATTGCAACAGTCAAAATAGATTATGTCTATAACTGATGATTCTTTTTATGCGTGCATTTGAAAGCATGAGTGGCATTTTTGTCATTAGTACCCCATTACCACAACATAATGTCTTGCCTCAGCTTTTGCCACCAGCACTGGAAATGCTCAAATTTTAGTTACAACATTATTTATTTCTTGATTTACCAACATCACTTTGATTTACCTGTTAAAACTGACTAGCCCATCTTCAGGTCATTTCCAGATATCACTATGTAAAGCTCCAATTACAGCTGTAGGGAGGATGGCATTTCATCCAGGAACTAAGATAGAGGTGTTGTGGTCTTGTTGATTGTGGAACTACAATTTCTGGAGAACTGTGTAAGGAAGGGACTGCATCCACATATGCAAAACAAAAGTTGGATGCAGTCCCTTGAGCACGCCACATGGCTTATTTGTGGATATGCAGTTACTATTGCAGTCCCTTGTGCACACCACATGGCCTATTTGTGGATATGCAGTTACTATAGAATGGTGGTTGAAAAAATAGAGCGGTGACCTGAAAAAAAAAAAGATTTTACTTTGCTTTTCATGGGTCCATGATCTTTTGTACTTGTGAACAAATAGATTTGTATCCTTTGCTTTTCTTTCTATCAGTGCTATAAAATGCATTTGTCCATGTACTGCAGGACATGAATAATGTATCTTACATGCAGTTATGGAGTATCATTTCTTGCTTGAGAACACTTTAGATGAATATAAATTAAATTAGAAAATGTTCCTTGGTATTTTTTCCATTTTGTGCCTTTAGAAGGATTTGTACATTGACTTCAGTGCTGAACAGTGGCATAACAATTAGTAAGTCAAATGCTGAGTCCATACTACAACTGCAATACTTGTATCATTATATTATTTCTCTCTAGACCATCATGTTTGGTCTAATTATAACTGTTATTATAAATGAACATCAAAATTTACTTACATCTTAAAGTCTGTAGTGTGAATGTGGATACCAGATACGGATGATGATGCAGATATGCCAATATAACAAATCCTGAAAAGTAGAATATAATACAGCTAAGATATGAGAATGAAGAAAACATCTATAAAGCTAGTGACAACATGGTCCACAAACTCTATCATTCAGTCAGCATTTAAATAAATAGACGACAATCTGCTCTCTACACAATAATGTCAACATGCTAAACTCCAAAATTAGTCATTCATCTGGAAAATTCTATCATTAATCTAAAAGGAAGTAAAGGCCTCTCCCCATCCCTAGAGGCATCAGGAAGTATCTCAGGCATATCTGGTATCTGAAGCCTTTTTTGAATCCTAAAGATTAAGATAAAATATCTATTTATGTATTCTACATACATCTCAAAAGCATCCAGCAAGTATTGGGTTCTAAATCATACTTCTCAGAGGACACAATAATCATTTTGAAGTATCCATGCTTCATAAACTAGAGTTTGTAGATCTGTACTTGACATGTTGTAAACCGGTGCCCCCATTGCTGTTCCTTCTCCAGCTCCCATTTTCCTACCTCCTTCATGCAACTAACACCTGAACTTTATATACAGAGAATTAAATTTTTGTGACTTTTTGATTCCCATGTTGTAGTTCGATTGACCTGAGGGTGATCCTCAGGAGGACTTTCTGACCGCAAGCTTAAAAAAGTTTTCTGATCATGATATCATTAAAAAGAGTTCTTTTTTTGGTTGCAGATCTAACTTGATATTGCTCCAGATGTCTCTGTAATGTAAATCTTTAATATATGCCATCCCTGTAATAGATTCTGTGTGATACTAGGTTACATGATATTTAAGTGGGAACCAGCTGATTTCTTCTTTTAATGTTAACTGTGTAATTGTTGAAAGTAGTTGCATACAAGGATCAGTTTTGGTCCTTTATAATGTTTTCCATGCTCTCATTTTTCTATTTTTTGGTACCCCTTCCATGTTTGCAGATTGGACAAGGAACTTATAGTACTGTATATAGGGCCCGTGATCTTGAAACCGGAAAGATTGTTGCGCTCAAGAAAGTGCGATTTGTTAATGTTGATCCTGAAAGCGTCCGCTTTATGGCAAGGGAAATTTATGTCCTACGTAGGCTTGACCACCCAAATATTGTGAAGCTGGAAGGGTTAGTTTCATCGCGGATGTCATGTAGCTTGTCTCTAGTATTGGAATATATGGAGCATGATCTTGCTGGACTTGCGGCAACACCCAGTATCAAGTTCTCAGAATCTCAGGTGTTTGCTGTAATATATAATATCTGATTCTCCTTCTCTTACAAAATTCTTTCCATGTGATAATTCTTCAATTTGTATATTCTTATTATGGACGAATTCCATTTCAGGTCAAGTGTTACATGCAACAACTACTTTCTGGGCTCGATCATTGTCATAGTCATGGGGTTTTACATCGAGATATCAAGGGTTCAAATCTTCTGATCAGCAACAATGGCATCCTTAAAATAACAGATTTTGGCCTAGCTACCTTTTTCAATCCTGATCAGAGGCAGCCGCTGACAAGTCGTGTAGTAACACTTTGGTATCGGCCTCCTGAGCTTTTGCTTGGTGCTACAGATTATGGTGTTTCTGTTGATCTATGGAGCACTGGTTGCATCCTTGCAGAGCTGTTTGCTGGGAAGCCTATTATGCCAGGAAGAACCGAGGTATCCTCCATCTTTTTAATTTGCTCTTATTTATGGATGCCCTTGCAGGTGAATGGAAAAAAATTGCTACAAAAGGACATGCTTTCACACTTATAATTCTGTAATTTCATTATGCAACTGAAATCTGGGGATTCATATCTGTAATGATATTATTTTAGTTACTTTGCTACTTAGTCATGTCTGAGACAGGCCATATTAGATTGCAAGAGATCATTTCTGTACCTATTTATTCATTAGTGATGAAAATTGACCTAGAGTTTACCAATTTTTGATATTGCAGACTTGGCTATTTATTAGGATTCGATACTTACAACCTAAGGCAGGTCCAAGTTTAGAAGCTAAACCTAGATTTGTAGGCATATATTCTTATGGCATTTCTTTATGTGGCAGGCCATATTAGATTGCAAGAGATCATTTCTTTAGTGCATTTTGTAGGCATATATTCTTATGTCAGAAACCAAATTGGAACGCAATAACATTAGTTATTATTAGGGATGTGCTATTCTTTGTATTTTTTGCTGAGATTTTGCAGGTGTTTTTATTCATTTGTTTTCTCCTAGGACTGGATGTTTCCATTCCATATGGTCAATTTAGCTTTATTTTATTTGGTGTTTCATTCTGGTGAATGCTTAGGGTTTTCAGTAAGTACCTGATCTCTGCTGATCAAATCTTTGTAGGTGGAACAATTACATAAGATATTTAAGCTTTGTGGGTCACCATCTGAGGAGTTCTGGAGGAAATTAAAGTTGCCACATGCAACCAGTTTCAAACTCACGCAACCTTACCGACGCTGTGTTGGTGAGGCATTTAGGAACTTCCCTCCTTCGGCTGTAGTTCTTTTGGATCGTCTCCTTGCTGTAGAACCAGCAGATCGGGGATCTGCTGCTTCTGCCCTTAAAAGTGAGGTAAGTTGATATTTTTGCTTTGACAATCCACATCTTCTAAGCCTTTCTTGCACTTAGTTTAAACTTCTAGTTATTGGTTGATTGCATGTTAACCTAGTTTGCGCATTCCTAACTCTTAAGTTTCCTCCACTTTCCATACCTATAATCCTGAATTCTAGTAGTACTTTTGTGTTTTATCTGGTATCTACTGTTTCTCTCCTTGTTGTGGGGTTACCTTTCTTCCTTTCCATTGGAGGGTCAGGATGGTTGCACAGCATTTTCATTTAGGGGGCATGACACGCCACTTGATCTTTGCAATATGATGCCTGGAATATCCTGTCATACTCTGGAAACTTGCAAACTGGTTGTTGTGGTAGTTATTTAATTTAGATATGCAATCTCAAATATTATCCACAGGCATGATATGACTTTCAATTTACAAGCAAGGTTACATTGTCTTAATTATTTGCTGCATGGGTTTCAGACCCCACATTTTTTCTCAATTCTCAAGGTATTCTGTTTCTAGCCAGTAACTTTTTTAGTGTATGAACACTGTGCTGCAGGAATGCCTTTTAGAGCATCAAGGTAGCCCCCAAACTGGGACTAATTATGTAACTTGCTATGATGAAATTACCGTATTACTAATACCTGTTGACATCTGCAGTTCAGTAGTTGATGCTAATTTTTGGTTACCATGGCCTTAAGTGACATGTTGGAGTTTGTTTGACAACATATTTCATAGGCTTATCCATCAAAATCAAGTTTCTGTTTTGAATATATTTAGCCATTTCTCCTATTTGCTATTTCATGTCTATCTCGATTTTGATAATTTTAAAAGCATTAGAATCTTCTTATCCTTTCAGTTCTTCACTACAAAGCCTCTTGCTTGTGACCCGTCAAGCTTGCCCAAATATCCGCCATGCAAAGAATATGATGCTAAGCTCCGTAACGAAGAAGCTAGGAGGTATGTCTTTTTACAGATCTAGAGCATGCTTTACAGAATTGTCTTATTACCCTTTAGGAGTTAATAATGACATTCATTCTATGAAGATAATAAAAATGTCTAAGATGTTATTTTTCTGCAACTGTCATCACAAAGAAGCTGACTTTTTGCCTCTGCAATATATAATACCATTATTAACAGACAAAAAGCAGCTGCTATAAAAGGTCATGAATTGGAATCTGGAAGGAGAAAAACAATGCCCATGCCAGATGTCAATACAGAATTGCAGGTATCATTGCTAGTAGTTTCGGTTTTTTCATGTCAAATAAAAGAAAAAAAATGATTCACAAACCCTTGTAGGAGCACTTGTTATCTGGGGGTGATCAAATGCTTCTGGATAGTTGCAGCTTCCCTTGACTAGTTTTTGTTTTTTTAAACTGAAACATATAAATCTAAACACCACAGACCATGACATTTACTAATTCCATGCTAGCTTACACTTATTCCTAATAATGAATGAGAAAACTTCAGAACATCTGTTTGAATTAAACCTTTGTAAAAATATGTTGGTTTACACCATGAAATTGTGTAAGTCATGGCTCGCAAAATTATTGGTGTTTGAGGCTAAAGATAAAGGAACAGCATGGTCTTAACTAAACAGTCATTCTTCTGATTTATTTATAGCATCATGCATAGACTGTTATATTATATTTATACAAATGAGAAAGCTGATGCATAGAAATGGGAAGATGAGAAGACTACCTTACTCATAGTTGCCTAAAAAACAAAGTGATGTTTTGGTCATCTGAAGTGCACAAAACATGTGCTTGTAATGCTTCATGCATTTGACTTTTCTAGGTATGCTGTGGAGTTATGTTGAATTATAGTAGTGTTTCCTGCACAATTCAGTTCATTAAATTAGTATTTCTTGCACCATACAGTGTCTTCGGAATGCTTCAGTCCTGCTCTCTTGGATATGCTGCCCAGAAATGGAGTGAATTGCTCATGTCAACACATGATTGACACTAACTGCTCCCCGCCGCCCCCTCCTTGATGGGAAACAGCTTATTGCAATTCCTCGCACTTAAAAAGTCCTCACTTAACTATTTCATTGATAAACAATATTGGTCTTAAGCATGGTAGCTGTACCGATTTGTACTAGTGCATATAAGGCATACCATGCCATACCGGTACCGAAATGTTATATGGTATAGGAGCGTACCGAGTATCAGTAATGCCAAATCGATCCCATACCGGGTGTACCAACGCCATACCAAGATGGTACTAGTACGGGATCTAGTACCAATATTGTGAACTTTGATCTGTACCGTCCAGAATCTTCTAAAGAATCATTGTGTCTATTTCCTTTTTTTAAAAAAAATTATTATGCATGTCAAGTAAGCAACATAAATGAAAGGTTCAATTTTCAAATCAACTTACTCTAGTCACCAGTATAACGTGACATGCTTCTATATTTTTACTCTTGTCACTTTTAGAAACAGATATTTTGGTGCCAAGTGTCATGTAAAACCAGATTTTTTTTAACAGAATTATAAAAAGCATTGCTTCATTAACATATGTAATCTCTTGTAGGGAACCCTAAGTACACGTGCATGGAACATAATAGCACAACTGGAAAAATATCAGTGACAGTTTACACTTTCATGCATGTTTGTGTTTCATGCTGAACAAATAACATTTTGTAATTAAGATAATAATTTGTAAGCAATAAATTTGAAAATACAAAGTTGGTTAACCAATTGCTGGTTTAGCTGTTTCATAAATAACAGCTTAAAAACTTTTCTCAATTTCTGTGTCTTATGGCTGGTGCAGAAGCGTCGGATACGGGCAAACCCCGAAAGCGGCAGCAATAAATACAACCCACAAGAGGATGGAGGATCAGGTTTTCCAATCCATCCTTCCAGAGGGACAGTAGAGAATGGTTTTCTTCATCTCAGTCACTCTGGTGTATCCAGATCCACATGGAATAACAAGGGATACGGGGACAACGCCCAAACATTTTCTGGCCATTCGCTCACTAATTTGGGGCAATCTAATGGTCCAGATGCACCAATGCAGAGATCTTACATGCCTCATGGTGGGGCTGCTGATTTGTCCAGCTTCTCAGGTCTAGTGGCAGCAAGAAGCAGTACCACAAAATTGGACAATCATAGGGAATGGGCCAAGGATGCAAACTGGCCTGAGCATCGACCAAGCTTGAAATATAATCAGTTGGATGTTGCTGATGCCTCTGAGAAGCAGGAATGGATGAAGCACTTGCTGGATAGGCCTTCCTCCTCTCATAAGGATGGCAGCGCAGTAAGCAAGGAATCTACAGCAGTAAGTTCTAATATCATGATAAGTTCCAATTGAATGACAGGTTCTCTGAGATTTACTGGAATTATAGACAAAAAAGTACATAGGTTCTGTTAGGCCTACAGCAAATATAGTGCTGTAACTCAATAGTTTTAACGTTACATTTTAGTTCCAATTCATGATTCTTTTTTTTTTTTTCCCTTTCACAGAAACATATTGAAATTTTGAAGTTGAGGTAATTTAAGCAGTGTTTGATGCTAAAGACAGTAAAGAGAATGCATGATGAGATACATTTGGTTGACAAAAATATACTAATACTATATTACATTGTTGAATGTTGAGAATTGCAATTACTTTTGTAGAAACATGCAAAGCCATTAATGTGTCGTGAGTTATGTTTAAACCTGCCTTTCAAACTTTTGCTAGTGCTCTATTTAGAAAATGCAAATCATTGTTTTTCTTTTTTTGAGAAATGTTGTGGGAATGCTAGCATCCAGATTTGAGTTCTCTCTGATGTATGCATTGAGGATATCAACCACATGACCAGCATCCTGCTGGCCGGTAGTGCAAATCTAAAAAAGTAGAATCTGCATCCTGAGAGGCAGAGCATGAAGCCTGACCAGAGTAACTTTATTGTTCAGGCATTTGTTAAAACCAATTGTTATTTTATTTTATTTTAAGATTTGTGGTGTGGACAATAGGTGAGGCATCCAGCCTAGGACCTTTTTATATGTAGAGGGATGCCAACCGGCTGAGTTAATGCTGGTTGACCATTTGTTCTTCATTCATCAGGCAAACGAATCCTTGTCTCCATTTTACTCCAATCTACTATGGGATTCTTGTCACTGGACTTGTCTTTGTTCTGTAAGGTGAACTTCTGTTTCTAATGGACTTGTATTTGAAATGGACTTTTCAGGGTTATGGCACTAAGAAGAACAGAATCCACTACTCTGGACCATTGATGCCTCCAGGAGGAAACATAGAGGAGATGCTTAAAGAACATGAGCGGCAAATCCAACAGGCAGTCCGCAGAGCACGCCTGGACAAAGTCAAGTCCAAGAACTATGGTGTCAGGGGTCAGTCCGAAGCCCTGCTCTATGCGAGCAGGATTGGGAGGCGAGATCGTTAAGAAGCTTGATTTGATCTTGCATTTCTCAGCGACGGAGGATGACCTGATAATGCAGTCCCTGAAATGAAGCAAAGTGGTAATGCGGAGTAGGCACAAGAAACAGAGCTACTTTGCTGCGCAATTGCCCTGTCAACAAAAGCTTTTGTTGCGAGTAAAGGATTCAAGTGTAATTTGGAGCATCAAAATCGTTTGGATTTATTTCTTGCAGTAGGTTGTGGTTCAGATTTAGCCCCTACCGCATTAGCATTGGTTTAGCTGCTGTAGTCTGTTAGGCTGAATCTGAAGCATATTGTTTATTTTGGAGGGGCTGAGTTTGGATATTTTGAAAAGCTGCCAGAGAATTCATGTTTAAGCAAGATGTGGAAGGCTTTATAGGTTCTGTTGGGTCACAATGTAATTAAGTGTACAGGACCATGAAAAAGCCGAAGATTGGGTCTGTTGGACTGCAATACAGCACATAGGGCAAAACCATGTTACCAAGGATTTTAAATGAATTTATTTAGTCGATGTTAGTTGGTATTCATTGCATATGTTGCTGTTATGTTCTGGAGCTGCTCCAATGCTTTCTTCTCAGCTTCTCTAAGTTGCTCCAACTTCTTGTATAGGGATGTGCTTGGGCCTTAGCATCAACCTTGAGAATATTAGATTGTGGCACCAAACTAACATGGAACCGTCGACATGGTTTATAAAGGCTGGCCTTGATGCTTTATAAGCAAATGTTTTGAAAGTGATTCGGTAAAGTATCGAGGGCATGATCTTCGATCTGTCGGATGAGAATTTGTGACGATTTAAGCATCTTATTTCTTGAAAGCTGTCTGTGGAGTGAAACAGCCCGAGGATCTCTTGCTTGATTTCATTAAATTCACTCTGATTAAAATTTGAGGGCCAACTCTAGATCTTTTTCAAGGCAAAGAGCTGAACCGACTCAACGCCTGAGTGTTTGCAACATTGCTCATCTGTCATTTTGAATAGCCATTTTTCCTGTCCATCTTGTTGCCTGCCTTTTATCCATAGAGGGCTCTCATTGCCTGTAAAAGCTGACATTCCCTTCCAACTCTCTAACCAAGCAGTCCCATATGCCCTTGTACAATTCAGAGCTGGGAAGGGGGATTATTTTGAACTTTTCTCCTTGGAGAGGGAAGGAAACAAATGATCTCTTGCTCCTTTTGCACCACCAGTGCAGTAATCTATACAATATAATTGAGATAAATTTCAAGGATAGCCTGTTTAGTGTACATAGATGAAAATCTATACAATAAGTTTATATATTATAGATGAAGATCTTTGCAAAGCCCTAACAGAGTTCAGTTATGTTACTCATGGAAAAAGTTAGAAGTTCAGCTTCACATGTCTCCCAAGAATCTTTATATTTTTTAGAATAATTATTTTTAAGTCATTGCAGAGTTGCTGCTTAGGTCAAAATTAAAGTTATGGATAAAAAACTTTAAGGTTGCCATACTTTAATTTTGTTTGCATGCTTGAAGAATAACATACTTTAAGGTTGCCATGATGCTTGAAGTATAGAACAATGTAGGATAGCAAAATTATGATAATATTACGTGGATCAGGCACATTTGATTTTTTAACAGAATTTTGCAAATTTGCACCACAAACACATTCTACCATTTCTTTACTATAATCTTTTCATTGAGTCTCATCACATTTAGCAGGCGCCTCCCAAAAAATTAATAACTGTTGCTCATTTCAAGTCTTTAACATATTTCCAACCACCCTTTATTATTTGAAGGCTCATGTGCCAAGATGCAGACCATGCTTCTTAGTTCTTTATTTGCAGTGAATAATTAGGTCAGAAATGTTGGTGATACTGGTATTTGAAACCTAAATTGAAGCAAAATCCACCAAAGTTAGCTCCATGTGGAAACCTCATAATGCAGTAAAATCTTTGCCGCAAAAATAGGAAAATTTAGCGCATACAAGTGTCATAACACCAGGATGGAAGCTACAATGCTACTGCTCAGCAGCAACGTGAGCCAAGCAGAGTTTGTGCTACAAAACTTTTCAGAATTTTGTAATTTACAGAAGCTCAAGAGAATACTGATAACCAGCCTTGCAGCTGCTAAACACCCGAAGACTAAACTTATAAATATCACCGCAAGACCCCTGTTCTCCATGTCAAACTGATGGTCTTGAACCCTTTTAACCTCCGATCTGCATATTGTCAGCACCATGTGAGCATTGCTGAACTATACTATCAATACAATATATATTAACACTAATTATGAAATTTTCTTAGTGTCTCTTTGTTCCAAAGGGTGTCATCATGGGGACAGATTACTGTTCAAAGCAACAAGTCCTACATATGTACCAGTAGAGGTTAATAGCCAATTAAGAAGCACACAGGCTGAGGTACTATTGCTAGACGAGCAAGAATTGTATATCTTGCAAAATAAATGTTCTTTTTTCACTTTTTTGAGAGAACAAGAGGGGGTTTTAGGCCCCCATGCAATTTATTGAGATGATAATTTATAATGATGCTGGTGGGACTCAAAACCAAGTCATTGGTAACAACTCTTAGCAGCTTCACCAACTAAAACAGATGACGCCCACATTGCAAAACAAATGCCCCTGAGCTTGAGAGCAAGTCAAGAAAATGAATTTCTTCTATAGTGTAAAAAATTGAGACCTTGCTGTCAGTGTTTCTACAAACTCTAAAATATGTGGTATGATTATCCAAGTCTAGAGTGTTCCTTTTAACACTTTGCATCTATCATGCTTCGGACCCCCTTCATGAATGTTGACACACTCAAAACACTAAAGAAAACAAAGAATTATTCAAACCTGAGTATTGTATTATCTTTGACCAACTGGTCCAACTGCAAGGAAACAAGGATTTTCCATGAGAGCAGCTCTCCAATATCACTAACCTGAAATCAAGGAATGCAACGTGAGTTAAAAAGAATAGCTAAAAATTAAACAAATTACCTAAGAAACTAGGAGATTGAAAATTCAACGTACAAAAACATTGTTGGTATTTTGAAGATTCTTTATCTCTAGTTTGATTTTCTTCAGAAGCAGATCTTTTGCAGTAATATCATCATCAAAGTCTTTAAATATGTGCCCATATCTGCTGTTCAACTCCTCCAGATACCGCTCCAAAACAGAAAAATTCACATCAAGAGACTGGACTTTCTGCATTAGTACCTTGAGAACAACATCTCCAGGTATCCTTCCAACTTGTGTTGGCCTTGTCTCTGCAACTGGATCAGGCACACTATGTTTTGATGACTCATGTTTTGTCTTTGGGTTTTCAGGTTTTGTTTCATCATCAGTTTCTGTAACAAGCCTCTGGTAGGTGTCATCTGTATCAGTTGGTTCTTGCAGTGGTTTTTGTTCAACCTTATGTTCTTCAGGTTCCGATCGTTTATTCTCAACAGCGATCAAATCCTCCAGCATCCTCTCAACAGCATCCACTCCATACACCTCCACTACACTTAGTGTACAGTAGAATTCTGAACCATAATGACTGAGCAAATTGAGTTTTAGATACCTCACCCACTTCGGCTCTGGAAGAGTAAACCTCTGGGCATGTTTCACGTTTGCAGCAGAAAAATTACCAAGTTTGACCCAGTTGTCTGTTGGATAAACTAAACTACTCAGCAATTCAAAATCTTTTAAATTAGAAGAGTAGTGTTCAAAATTTGCCATCTCAATAGTATCTACTAAAGTTTCTTCTGAAAGCTCTATAACAACATATTTCTCCTCAGCAGAGCAGGGATTTCGGAGGTACCTGTCCTTATCTTTGTCTAAGATGCTGGAAGCACCTTTAGCTTCCTTATTAAAAGCTAAGACCTTGGCACCCTTAGTAGCAGAAGCATAATTATACTCCTTCCCACCAGGTTCCACTTTGTGAATGACACTGCCTGCTTGTGCGGAAATGGGCTTCTCCTTTGCAGGGACTGCTTTACTTTTAAACTCATCAAGACCAGGAGGAGCAATACGGGATAATCTGTCATTTTTAAGTAGAGCTTCCTTGTTCACCTTTATGTCTGATTCAGAGACTGCCTCAGCTACATGCTCTTTTCCAATAGTTGATAGATTTACTCTATCCTCTTCGCTAACAGAAACTTCTATGCTACTCCCAACAGCCTCACTCTCCGAAATAGGGCCGTTCTGAACATTGTTATGGGAATTGGCATCTGACGGTGCCAATGTATCCTCAGAATCTGAAGAATTTGAACCATCATCTGGATCTGATGGAGCTTCATGCCAGACAGATGCACCAACCAAAGAACCAAGTCCATCTGCATTTCATTGCTAGAATAATAAATATAGACATAACTGAGACGGAAAAAAAAATGGATTTCTAATATCATCATCCAACTTCCTTATTTCCTTTGCTAGCCATCCACTCTTCTCAGGAATTATTTTCAGCAAATAATAGCTATTCTCTCAAGCATTAGTGAACAAATACAGGATGTGGGTGAATAAGATTGTCTGTGGCAACCATCATAATGAAATGATTATGCATTACCTGTAAATTTAATTTCAATGGACAACATGCAAATATCAAATGCACTTGACTCTTCTGAATATCGCTCCAATGCCAGAATACAATTGTTAAAGATGGCAAAATCAGATCAAAAGAATGTAAATCTACATCAATATCCACTGAGAAACTCAAGGATTAAACGAGACATATCAACAGAAAAAAAATAAGAGATGTAATAGATAAATTTTCTCCGTGCAAAGAGCATGATTCCTAGGAATATGGCCTCTTTTACTCTCAATGGCTTTTCTAATACTAATTTTTAAATACAACAAATGGAAGAAGCAGCTAAGAAAGTGCAAATTCATGCAAGATTTAAATATAAATCTTACGTGTGTTTATTGAATTTATGAGATCCATAATGTGATAGTCTTCTTCTAATGCTTCCCACAATAAGAATACAAGCCACAACAACAGTATAAAATCAGAATCGAGCAAAATCATAAATAGGAACTCCAAAAAAGAAGCAAGCATAAATAAAAGCATTGATTCAATCACGGAAAGAAAAGAGAAAAAACCAAGGATCTGATACTTACTGATGAGCCATGAAAAGCATATTGACAAAACAGCAAAACAAGGAAAAGAGAAGGAAGATCTATTAGTGAAACAAACAAACATGTGAATGACACGAAATAGAACTCTCCTTTTTTCTTCCCCTTCTTTCTTTCTTACGTTTTAAAAGATGTAGCAATCTCTCCACAGGAAGTCATTGTAACAAATGAGAGAGAATAAGAGAGAGATATATATAGAGAGAAAGCATACCTATATATCCATTGCCATTGCTGAACAAGGAACTCAGGAGGAAAAGGAGAACCCATGAAAGGAAAACCACAGACAAAGACACCTTGTATAGGCATTTTCTCCCGGCAATGACATTCTTTTCCAATGCAGCTCTTCTTTGCAGAAGAGCTCTACGAGATCTCTGCATTGCTCATGAATCAAATTCGCAGCTGTAGATGAGGAACCACGGAATCAATTAAAATATGAAAAAGAAGAAGCATTGTATCTCATTTTTCAGAATTCACAACAGATAGAGGAGATCAGTAGACAAAAGAGAGAGAGAAAAAAAAATGGTGAACTTTGTTTTGGCAACTGATGCTTCAAACAAAATTTACATGTTAAACAGCACATGCAATGAATATAAGATAACTAAAATTCAATGTAGATGGAGAGATTTCACCATTGCTGCTGAGTAAAGGAATGCTTTTTCCAGCAAAACAGTATCAAAAAAAATATATCTTAATAGTAGACTTGTAGAGATTTCTCTTTGGGGGTTGATTCAAGGCAAAGGGAAAGGGAAAGAATATCTTTTTCTTAACCTCCTCCACTCTTTTCTCTTCCTTTATCCCCCCTTTTCCTGTAGCGATCTAAAATCCTATTTGTGAATCCAACTATTCACTATAGTATCCCGTTATTCCACCAGAAAACTATTCAAAATGTCCACCAAACAACAATCATATCGAATTCAAAACGCGAAACAGGGGAATAAGACATACAGTTTTTCACTAAAAAAATCCAAATTTATAAATAAAATTGCTAATCTCAAGAATATATATATATATATAGATAATCAAATCAATCCGAACTGCAAAAGTTCAAATTATATCCAAGAAAACGACGTGATAGTTCACCTAATTGGCATATGAAGTTGAAAAAAAAAGAGAGACTAGAAAATTCGCATGTCAAGATAGCTATCTAAGGTCTAAATTGAACCCGATGCGAAAAAACCAAAGAAAAATAATCCAAAAAAAGAAAGAAAGAAAGAGGCGATGGCATCAAGGGAAAAAAAAAAGAAAGATCGCCGACTGACCTGAATCGATCCATCCAGCTTCTTGTCCGATTGAATTGGAAACTGAAATTGGAAAGAGGGAAGTCATCAATTTCCATTAAGGAGAAGAATAAATAAAGGCTACGAAGCGGCGTACACTCTCCCATCTTCGTCTCCGTGTGTAGAGATTATTATAACTATCACTCTTTGTTCGTCATTGAGATTAATTTATTTCCAGCCGATATATCGATGATGATGTGTTAACTGTTCATGGTGGCCCGGCGGGCTGGGCCGGGCTGGGCCCGTTTTTTGTTTTTTTTTGTCAAGCGGCACCTCACGCTGAACGTAACTGAGTACGGCCAAGAATATCAAGAAAAAAAAACTGACCCAGCAGTTGGGGAACATCCGCCTCGTTCCTCCATATAAAATCTCTAGAATGCTGTGCCGTATATAATGCCACCCAGTTGGCAGTTGAGTTGGCCTTCCGATACACATATGTGGCCCTGAAGGACTGGGCCTGTTCAATAACTAGGCTCACGCCTACATGTTAAAGCTGTAACCGACCTGGTTCTGCCAGAATTTTTTCCTATTTTTCTTGTATTTTTGTTTATATTTCATATATTTGTAGATTTAATTAACAATGATTATCGATATGCGAAATTAATGGGATAATAAACATATTGTAGGTTTGTTTGCAACATTTAATTATTTGTATTTAATATTTAATATTTTTTATTTTTTAATATTTTTAAAAATAATATATACCAATCGTCGGGCCCTCTTCCCTCATAAATTGTTATCATGACCTCTTATCATTTCTAAAGTGTAAGGTTCACCGAGATGAGAAAAGGCTATCTAGATACAGAGGCTAGGAACTATGTCATGAAGTCCAAGGCCCTACCTCAAGCTCGAGTAAGGGTCAGGCTTGAGCCTGTGAGGTAGGCCTATAGGTCAAGCCAGTTGGGCTTGGGCCCAAGTGAATTATTTTGACTTTTGGGAAAAGCATGACCCGACTCTAAAGTAAATTACATTGATTTTTGGGCAAAGCCTAGCTTGGCCCATGAACAAGTTCAAGTTAAATCTAGTCCAACTCTAATAGAGTTACACCTTTTATTAAATTAGACAATGGAGATCCTACATCAATGATCCGAACAATTGGATATGTTCTCCTGCCTCTAAACTGTTTATATACCTAAAAATCACATGATTTTTGGATACCCCTACATTAGGTCAAAAAAAACATATATTATTTTATATTATTTAAACTATCTAATTTTTTAACTATGTGATGCATAGGCCAGAGATATCCAAATTGCATGACTTTTAGTTTACAACAATTTAAAAATAGTAGATCAATCAAATGATTCAACTTAAAAAAAAATATAACTCTAGGTGTAACTTGATCCCGGCCCTTTTACACACCTTTTTGATTCAAAAAAATCACTGAACTTGATATGGACTACTTTGGTCATTACGAGTAAGGTTGGATAGAGTTCAGCTGCAAGATCCGAACATTAGGAAGCTAAATTGCGAGTCAAACTTCTAGAAGTCATAACATGATCATACAACACCTAATTGAGATGATTATTTTTATTCAAATTGGATAACCTTTTTGAGATTTTTATTCATTTGGGCCTTGAAACAATCTAGTCACATCAAAAAGTTTCTTTTCAGAAAAGGCTTTGACAACGTATTTTTCAATCCGAAAGAAATGGACAGAGCAACATAAGATAAAGTTGATATAGGAATCGAGATATACCTTTTATAGTTTTTTTTTTATAATTATTTCTTCTAATCATATTTATTTTTAGGAACTTGGTTCTATTCAAACTAGAAGTAGAATCCGATCCGAATTATGCAAAGAAGGACCTCACTACTATTGTAAATAAGGGCTATGTACCTCAGTTGATAATGTGTGGATCATAAATGAAAGAAAAGAGGATGAAAACCCTACTTTCCTAAATTTTCTATGTTTTTCTTCTCTTTTTTTTTGAAAAATTTGAATTGGGTAGGTTGAGGGAATTCTTCCTTCTTTCCGATTGGATCAAGTTGATATTAGAGCATCAGTCCTCTACATCCATGGGAGCCTTAATCTGTTGTCGAGGTATATAAGTAATATAAGCAGACGAGAGAAGGATTATCCGTGCTTGTAGTACCTGAAAGGACAAAGACAAAAATGGCTGCCAATTCTACTTTAGTAGATAATGAGATGAAAAGATGTATCATATAATTAGAGGAGAAGATAGTCCAACATACTAAAATCGTGTCCTAATTCACAATGCCTTCAACACAAGCCCTAACAACTCTTGTAGCAAATCTGTTTTCCACATCTAGAGATGAGGATCCACCATCTAGCAAAGAAGAATAAGACTAAAATTCATCTCCAAGTAAGCCAAACGATTCAGTCGTAAGGTAAAGAAGCAAGCATTTCCCTATTTTCAGTTTTTATTTGGCAAGAGGCAACCACCTAAGGGTTAAAACGAGGCAAAATTCTATTGTTTGACATCGAAACAAACTAGTCAAACTGAAAGTTTTTTTTTGGAATAAATTTTAACCAAGCATATTTCTCAACTTGAGAAAAATTAGGCAGAGTAGTAGCAGACGAAGTTGATGTAGAAGTCGATATCTATTGAATTTTAGCTTTTTTTATGATTATTTATACTAATCATATTTATTTCTAGAAACTTAGTTCTATTCGAACTAGGAGAGAATCTAACTCGAATTATGAAAAGGAGGAGCTTACTTCTATTATAAAAAAGAGCTATATACCTCGGTTTATGATGTGTGGATCATTAATGAAAGAAAAGGAGATGTAAACCTTACTTTTGCAATTTTCTTTAGCTTTTTCTAAATTCGAGAGATCAAGTTAGGCAGATTGAGAAAATTCTTCCTTTTCTCTGCTTAGATCAAGTTAACATCAAAGCTTTGGTCCTCTACATCCATAGGATCCTTAGTTTGGAGTCCAAATATGCGAGCAATACAAGCAAATGGGAAATGGGCTATTTGTATTTGTAGTACATCAAAGGACAAAAATGAGTATGATGTTCTATTTTGATGGATAATGAGATGAAGGAATATCTCACATAATGCCAAACTCATTGAGATCGTATCTCAATTGGCGATGCCTTCAACAAAAGCACCAACAACTCTTATAGTGTAGCTGTCTCTTACATCTAAAGACAATATGCAAAGAAGAGGAAGGCCAGAAATCATCTCCAAGACTTTGAGCCCGCAGGAAGATGGGCATTGCTTCCCCCTTGAGCAAGAACGAATCAATCTACCTGCACACTTGATCTTTATGTAAGTTTTCCATCATCACCACCACCACCTTCAAACTCATCTCATATCATTAATTCAGTTACCTCTTGGGCTAGTAGTCGTTCCTTTTTTTATTTTCAAAAGGAAAGTAAGTTATTATGATTTACATGTCAATATCGAAGTGCAGAGAGAATGAAACACGTCGGCTTATATGCATCAAGCATAACAATCCACCTTTACACTTCCGTCGACTTTTATCGACTCTAAAACTTGAACCTTTAGTTAATGAACCTCACTTAAGTAGGCTTGTGAAATTTCCACGCTAGAGGAGATAAAAGAAGCAGTGTTTTGCAATACCAAAAATTTCTGAATGAGCTGTGTACTTATTACCAAATCTCTTGAAAGATTGCCTTCCAACTCGAAGAAGAATACAAGGTTGCAGCGGATGCTACCGTCTCAATGTTAGTATGGCCTAAATACTCTTTTGAGTTTTATTACGATCACTTGTTGATACAAAGTTGGATCATTGCATGCTGGGTTTCTTTCTTTTCTTTAGGTTGTGCCTCATGATTCTTTGGCAGGAGTAGACGGACCAAACTCCATGACATGAGATTGTTTGACCCTACTGATGAGGGTCAATTTTGGTGTGGTCCGTAAATTCTTCCCGTTGCCCTTGGAGTTCAACTTGGGGGAAGAAATGCATGAACCCACATGACCAAACTCCATCCTACCTGCAGCATATGATAAGATGATTTTCTGTAAGAATGGTATAGCTACCAACAATATAAGGAGGTACGAAGGAAAAAGAGATGGGATGGGTCAATTGTGTGCTTCAAGTTGAAAGTTTTGGTTACATATAAACAAAAAAGAACCGAGTATTTTGGCAACAGAAAAATAGGAAGTATCATCTGTAAAAATTAGTGGTGTAAGTATACACACAGGTTTTAGTCTTAGTACCTATTTACCTTATGTCCTTAATTACCCATTGCTACATATCTTCATCATAGCTGATATACTGTAATCACACGAAGTATATGCTAATTTTTGTACATATAACTAAATTAAAATCTGAAGTTAATAACAAAGAAAAGGACGAAATCGCAGCTTCTATCTAGCCTATATATCACTAGAACCATTTAAAGCATGTGTCCATAAATTTCATCGGCACTGAAAAACAGGAAAGCGTTGAATAACATTTGTATTTGATGATCATTTTTTAAGGGAATTGTATTTGATGATCTTTTCATTGTTATCTTTTCATTGACACCACTATCCACATCAGAAGGAAAAGCGTTAGCTCTAACTCAGAGGGTTTTCATTGTGTAACCACTAAAGAAAAATGCAACCTAATATTCTATTTGCTAAAAGCCCATGCGATAGACCATACTAATAATATTATGAAATAATGGAAAAAATGAGAGCGACTTTAGTATAAGTACGAAGAACCTACTCATTTGCTCTTGTATTATACATAACATAGCATATAAAACATGAGAAATTTATTAATTCTTATTACCTCAAGGGTACTAGACAGTCCGACCCAAGATGGTGGTGATCTTGTACAAGGCAATTCTCTGCACCACAAAGCTGAGACACTATGGGTTTCTCCCCTCATTGTTGAATTTCCCCTCAGAGAGGAAGGCCAATCCAAGTGACTAAAATCTATCATACTGGGAATGGTGAGGGAATGGAAATAGTTTGACGCAAGGTGGGATTTATAGAAGAAAAGAGAGGAAGGTACTGGTGCGTAAAGGATAAGGGTAGGTGTTAATTTTCAGAACCTGGAAGTTTTCACTCCTCCACATGGCTTTGTACAATAAAGATTAAGGGTTCGTTCTCGTGCTGCCAAAAAAAAAGAAGCCCCACTATTTAAAGCTAAAGCTACTATTGTTTGTTTGATTATTAATTAGTTAGTAACAGACCGTTACAAACTAATTAATAATCAAGCAAACATTAAGGGTAGGCACTAATTCCAAAGCCTACGAAGTCTTCACTCCTTACCTGACTCCGTAAAAGAAAAACAGAGGTGTCATTCTCATGTTGTCAGAAAAATTCTCCTGCCATTTGAAACTAAAATTGCGTAATGTTGGTTTGATATTAATTAGTTAGTAACGGATTGTTACCAATTAATTAATAACCAAACAAATATCTGCAGTAGATGCTAATTTCAAAGTCTCCACTGTCTTTACTCCATGTGGTTTTGTACAAGAAAGAGGTGTCATTCTCGTGCCTTAAAAAATCCTTTGAAACTGAAAGCGCAAAATATTAATTTGATTATTAACTAGTTTGTAACTGACCGTTATTAACTAATTAATAATCAAGCAGAGCTGCAGAAGTTGAGTGTAGGGTACTAATTTTCAAAGCATAGGAAGTTTTCACTCCTCCATGTGGTATTGTAAAAGAAAGATAGAGGTGTCACTTTCATGTTGTCAAAAAGCTTCACTTGTCATTCGAAACTAAAATTATGTAATGTTGGTTTAATTATTAATTAGTTGGAAACAGACCATTACTAATTAATTAAAAATCCAAAAAGAATTCAAGGTTAATTTCAAATCTAGGATGCGTTTACTTCTTCATGTGGCTTTGTACAGGAAAGATAGAGGTGTCCACATCCTGCAAAAAAAAAATCCCTGCTATATGAAACTAAAGTACATAATGCTTATTTCATTATTAATTGCTTAGCAAAAAAAATTGCTATTGACTAATTAATAATCAAAAAAAAACCATTCAGGTTAGATGCCCTTCCAGAGCCTAGGAAGTCTTCACTCATCCATGTGGCTTTGTACAAGAAAGATAGAGGTGTCATTCAAAAAACTTCCTTGCCATATGAATCAGAAATTAAGTGTTGTGGTTTGATTACTAATTAGCAACATACTGGACCATAACCAATTAATTAATAATCAAACAAATATTGAGGGTAGGTACTGATTTCAATGTCTAGGATGTCTTTACTAAACACATGTAATGTCTGATTATTAATTAGCTGATAACAGAAAGGGAATAATAGTTCTCTTTCCATTACCAACTAATTATTAATCAAACAGATGTTACATAGATTCAGTTTTCACGTTCAAGATAGTTGATGATTTCCTTTCCACTTATCAACTATCCCACTTCCATTGTCCAGTCTACTCAATTAACCTATGCCTCCATATGAATATCCAAATCACCAGATATGCATCCCTATTTATAAATATTCTATATTTAAACAAGCTTTGACATAAAGTTCACAACGCAATATAAGTAAAACAGTATAAAAGTACCTAGTAGCTAAAGCAAACATTGATAAAATAACAGTCAGATAAAAGATAATGAACGTATATATACATAAGCATAACTATATTAATTCTTCTTTTGAGGTCTAGGATGGGAGGAAGCCTGGCCAAGAGGGCAGCAGTGAAGCTAGATCAAAATTCAAATCCCAAGTAACAACTGCTCTCAATGGTCCAAGGTGCATGTTGCTGAACTAGGAATTCTAAATCATTTGCTAGCAAGCAAGCATGCATGCATACATACATATATAATATATACATGTGTGTGTGTGTATAGAGAGAGAGAGACATGAAAAAGAAAACAAATAAATGAAGGGAAAAAAAGTAGCGGAAGTTGAAGATAAAGCAATCCCATGGAATGGAACTTGAGGGTGGATCCACCAGTGTTTCCATTATAACAGTCAGATTCTAGTACATATTGCAGCTCAAGTACATTCAAAATCCCAGTTGATCCTAGATTTCCATAAGGCTGATACATGGTACTAGGTCTACACCACCATTCGAAACTTGGCAGTTCGGACCATACGAAACTGAACCAGCCAAAAACCGAGATCAATCTGGACATTTCAGTCTTTAAAACCCCCTAACTCGAACTCGACCCCTTCGTTCTCTCCCCCCCCCCACTCTCTCCCCACTTCTCAAGTTTTCCCTCCTGTGATGATCACCATGATTAGTGCTTCGAAACCCCACCAGTGCTTGACGTTGAGGACTCCACCGGTATGCTGATGCCACCACGATCGATGTTGATGCCCTCGATCGACACTAATGCTAATGCCGATGCCCTCAATCGACGTTGTTGCTCGTTACACCTCTCTTTCTCCCTCTCCCTCCCCCCCCCCTCTCCCCATCCCTCTTTCTTCCCTTCATCTTCTCTCCCCATCCCCAGTTCTCCTAGTGTTGGGGTTAGGATTTTCTCTCCCTCTCCCTCTCTCTCTCTTCCTCCCTCTCCCTCTCTCTCTTCTCCCTCTCACTGCTTAAATATGCATTTAGATTGGTATGGTACATACTGGTACCATACCAAATCAGCCGCCGGCCGGTACAACCCCCAATACTCGTCCAGCGAACCTTGGTCTGCACTCTAGTAATGTGAATTTGAGCCAATGTATCTACAGGCCTAGAACTAAAGATCGCAATATCAAGATGTTCCTATCATACTGCAATCAAGAGCATCGCAAGAGAAGCACAGTCCAGACCAAGGGATATAATAGAAAAGCATTCAATCTCATCACTGATGAAAATTAATTTCTTAAATTTTCTGTTTCCATTTTGAGTAAAATGGCTACTACAAAACCATGCATATTCTATACAGCGATCCTTTGTCATTGTTTCGAGTTGGCCTTGAATAATCACATACCAAAAGAAACAAATGAATTGAATTTCATTTCATCTCAACATACTCCAAAGTGCCTGATGTCGGTTTGCACAGCCTTCTAGATGTTAAAAACAAAAATGTCGCTTCACTACCAGGCTTCCCCTTAATTTTCTTTTTTATGTTGGTTGGTTTCTGCCTTGCTAAATAATTCACGTACTTCAGAAAATAACCAAGGATCGTAATGCTGTTACAAGTATCAATTATGAGAGTAATGTTAAATGATACAATGGTAAAACTTAAACTACCTAATGCATAGTAACTTTGGTGTATTTATATTTAGGTTCACTTACAATACTTAAACCATATGCAGAGAAAATCAGTTACGGAAGTGTAAGCAGGTATGATTGTACAGAAAGTAATGTGCATTAGGCAAGCCACCTTTTCATTTTTTTTCTATGAATCTCTGTACTTCTGAAGCTCATATTTATGCATTAAAATCATCTCAAGCTAAAAGAGAGGGCAAAAAAAGTTGACACAGTCGCAACTATTTTATGAAGATATAAATGATGCAAGAAAGAATGTGAAGAGACCTTACCTAACAGTTCAAAATGAGGCAAAATCCACAAGTCACTCCGCATCCCAGCCCATCGACCTCCAGCTCTATGCACAATGGACCTATAACAGAGAATGAAAAACAAAGCAGGGAAAAGAAAAAGTAGCATCAAGGTAGGGAAGCAGTAAACAGGAAAGGCTTGGTTTGGAGACTCCTCAGCAGCCAAATTTCCCCTCTGATCTGGCAGAATCTGGTGGTTGGAACATGGAAGATGAGATCCTCAGATTGGTCTCTTTTTCTCCGTGGTGCCCCTGCCCAAGAGGCTGCAAAGGAGTGCTGTGAAGAACAGTCAGCAAGGAAGATTTGTTGCCTAAAAAGATCCAAGCATTCTGCTCATGCCAAGCAGCCAATGACACATCCGCAGTCAGAGAATCCTATTCCAGCTGCAGAAGTCGTTTTCCTCTTCTAGTTCTGCCGACGCATCACTTGTCCAGTAAAGAAGATATCCCTGTCCATTTCCCCTGCATCATACTGAAGGCTGTCAACAGTGAGGAGCATATTGTGAATTCAGAGCCAGAGGAAACAATCTATAAAAACTCCTAGTAGAAAAGAGACTGCTGTTCTCAAAACTTCAGGCAAGAACCATCGAGAGAAGTGAGGAAAGCTGGGGAAACTTCATGAGGCTTATTCCGTTCTTTTTATGATTTCTTACTATATAGGCATCTTTCTTGTCCCTCCTACAAGAGAAAAGACAAAAAATGCTCAAGAGATTCTTACATAGGCCTCCCAAATTTAATAAATATACCTTAACAAAAACATTCTTTTCCTATTTCACCATGATCTTTAGTATCACATTGCCTTCTTAGTAAGCCTACTTATTATCAGTTTGATTCTTGAATTTAAATATTTCAATTTTTTTGGGCACATTAGTACTCATGCAACCTATAAAACCATTCTAAAACAATCAACATCGGTTTATAATTTACATAAGAATGGCAGTATTCATTGCACAATAAGAAATATTTCACATTCCTCTATGTACAAAGACATTTTCATTACCTTCCATAAACAAAAAAGAAAAAAAAGTAATTTCAGGAAAACTACATAGTACATACCATAGGGTGCCAGATTTAAGATGCTGTGCTCGATATACAAATTCCTTAAATATTCAGAATGCTGATATTGATAGATGGTTGCCTCTAAACAACTACAGTCTATTGAGATAATCCTCTTCCCTTACTGTTGTACTTCCCTGTTTTGTATTTGCATTTCCCTTCTTTTATTCATACTAAATGGTGGTGGTGATAGTGGTGGTTTTTGAACTATCCTTACCTTTCAAAAAAGAAAAGCACAGATGGTTGCATATAACTAACACAGAGTTGTGACAGCAGTGGGCAAATCATTAGAAGCAAAGCCTTTAAATCAATGACTGCTTCACAGCATCAATTTGTTTCCTCCCCAGTGCATAAGCTAGTGTAGGTAGCGGAGCATTCCTGATTTGTCTATGCTTCCGAGAAACCCTGCATGAGGTGGTGAAAGCATAAAGTATCTATGCAAAAAACACATTAGTAATTTAACCATATGAACGGGGAGATTATAGCATCAGCTGCAGCCTTACAGTCTTGCGTTTTTAAAGCCTACCTTCTGAATTCTTTCAAAAGTGTTTTGAGTGAGTGACATTTTACTTCAGAAGCTAGAGTTGCCTTAACTAAAGATTGGAAATTAGCATGAAAGAAAAATAGTTTGAAGTATGAGGCTTTTTCGATTTAGACTTTGATATAGGTAAATCAAATAGAACTTTCTATACTTCTAGGCTATATAAATTATATGGAATGACGCTGTTAAAATAATGGAAAACCTACCTGAAATTGAGCATGCTCACAGATTGGAAGAGTCTGGTCTTGCTCAAGATAAAATCAGATGCCCACCTTGCCCATGGCTTGAGGATCATCAATGGACCCAAGCATGCATTTGAATTGTTCATTTCCCTGATTGTGCCTCTTAGCTGTGCTTGGTCGGCACCAGGTATCAAGTCCATCAACTGTCCATATGACAATTAAACTTGTACCATTATAAAGGATGCAGTCATCTGTACTCACAGAATGTTTGATGTTCCATAAAATTCTTGGATCAAAATATTCAATTCAACCATCTAAAGCTATAAACAGAACTTGATTTACAGACGCGGAACAAAGAGGACAAAGGATAGACCTAAATCTAAATTTAGCAAGAAGTTGTATATTTACATGCATTTATATTTTATCGACAAATGAAATAGAATCTAATTAAATTGTGGGTTTTTCATCAAATTATAGATGAAAAAAAATGAACTACTAAATTACCTTCTAGACTTCATTTCAAACTAGATATGTCACCTAATTACTTGATCTTATAAATTTTACATTCAAGATAACTGTAATATTAGAATTTGAGCTAGAAAATATATAGTGCAGTCTTCTCCATAATAGGCATGCACATTTGGCTAGGCCAACCATCAGTGTTAACTGGATTGATGTCAAGGGTCCAAGTGTCTTGAAGTATCAATTAACGCAACCTTTAAAAACATAGACAGCAGGAGATGGCTATGTTTACACACAAGCTTGCTTGATTGTACTGATGGGAATCACATCAGTCGTAGTTATTGATTTCTTCCCCTTGTTCTTGAGCTCCATGTTGGAAAGAGAAGTTTGTGAACCCAAATGACCAGTATAGTTATCAATAAGATAACAATGAAGACAATTGAAGAGGCAGTTCATTAATACAAAAGATGTATGAGGTAATACTGGAGATGCAATAGGTGTTTCGTGGGCTTCAACTGCAAGTTTAATCTATTATTGACAACTTCTTCCCAACTTGTTTTGCTATAAATAACAAAATACAATAACGATTGGCATCTTAAGAATATAGAATGTCACTATAAGAATTAATTGTGCAGTATTTCAGAAACTCATGGTTTTAGTAATTATTGACCCAATGTCCTTCAGTAATGCTTTGGTACGCATGTCCTCATTATTCATAATAATATAGTCACATGACATGTTATAATCTTCAATAGAAGCAGAAGGATTAGATCTAAACCACATAGAATTCAAGTAAAGAAGCCCCAATTTGGAAAGCTAATAATGGATACAAGTTGGACCTATTGCATTATGGAAAAATGTTACCACTTCAACAATAGATAAGGAAATATCAAACCTTTTAAGATGTTATCAAAGTACATGATTTACGTTCTAGGGTACATAACCAAAAGTCTGGCATCATTAGTTTAACATACAATTTAGAGTCTTGCTATAAGACTATCGGACTAATGACTGTTAGGGCTGTTAATGAGCCGAGCTGCTCGGGCTCGGCTCGGGCTCGGCTCGGTAAAAGCCCGGCTCGGGCTTGGCTCGTTAGTCAAACGAGCCCGAGCCCGAGCCCAATATGAGGCTCGTTTACACCCGAGCCCGAGCCCGAGCTCGAGCCCGAGCAGCTCACGAGCCCAAACGAGCTCTAGTCTCCTACTGAAAAATTTTATTTCAACACTATAATTCATAAAAATTTGACCACATAGAGAAAAATAGCCTATTATCAAGCCCGAGCCCGAGCTCGAGCCCGATTACGAGCCCGAGCTCGAGCTCGTTCTGGAGCTTGTAATTGAAACGAGCTTTACGAGCTCAAGCCTGAGCCTTTGCTTTGCCAAGCGAGCCCGAGCTCGAGCCTAATATAGAGCTCGTTACCGAGCTCGAGCCCGAGCCCGAGCCCGAGCTTCTGTGAAACGAGCCGAGCCGAGCTCTCCCAGGCTCGGGCTCGGCTCGGCTCGTCAACAGCCCTAATGACTGTTTCCATCATACTATTCTTTATGCATGATTTATTAAGAGTGACCGTGATTACGCTCTTTTCACATAGCGATTGTCATTTGGCACTGTATCCTCCTTTATGTTAATGATATTATTGTTACTGGTGATGACATTTCCACTATCTTGCATTTGAAGCAACAAATTCAACACCAGTTTGGGATAAAAATCTCGAACCGTCTTCGCTAGTTTTTGGTCTTGAGGTTGCTTCCTCTCATGAGGAGTACTCATTGTCCCAAGAGAAGCACACATTAACTTGGTTAGGCGTGCTTGCATGATCAACTCTCTTAAAGGCCAACACACCAATGAAGCTTCATCAAAAGCTCCGTCCTACTGATCGTGAGCCACTTTCTAATCCCACTTGCTATTGTCAACTCTTTTTGCCGTTGTATATTTGACCATCTCTCAAACTGACGTTACGCATGCTGTTCATGTTGTCAGTCAGTTTGTGAGTGCCCCTTGGTGTTCCCATTCCTTTCTACCTTTGTGGGAACCTCATCTCGCTCACTCTTCTTCTCCTTAGTTCGTCTCTACAAGTTTGCGTTTATACAAATGCTAATTGGGAAGGTGACCTTAATGATTGATGCTTTACTGCTAGCTCACTCTTCTTCCCAAAGATTCTCACATCATTTGGAAGAGTAAGAAGCAAGATATTGTATCTTGTTTCATCGAGTATTATGCTATGGGAGTGGATGTTGTTTGGTACATCGGCTTCTCTTTGATATGGCTGTCAGCATATCTTCTTTTACTCCGTTATATTATGACAACCTAAACGCATTTCGTGTTCCTAAAAATCTGGTTTTTCATGAATAGATGAAGCATATTGAGATTGAGTCACTTCGTCTGCCAGTTTTATTCCCATACTCTTTCACTTCCCTATCTTCTGTTTGTTGAGTAGATTGTAGACCTCATCGCTAAGACATACTACTGCTCGTTTCTGATATCTCCCATGCAAACTCTCTGTGGTTGACCCACTGAGTTTGATGCTGGGGGGCCAGGGTGTTGGAGATGTATATTCTGGTGCTATTCTCATCTATAGTTGACTATAAAGGTTTCTATAAACGACTATTGGTTGAGTCCTAATAAACTGAAGCCTTCTATACAAGTCTGGCTCCATTTGTTAAATACAAAAAAAAAAAGCCTTTGTACTCATTTCATGATGTGACTTTTGTAACGGTCTTTGATATTCTTCGTAATATTAGACATCAAAATGAAATCTCTAATATCCACACACACTTGCACATAGAGGCACTAACTTCTAAGAAGATTATAATTTATTTCAGAAAAATTCAGCTGGATAAATGTGAGAATCTAATTGTTTGCTGGAAAAAACAATGAAAATGAGCAAGTAATCATGCAACAGCTGCCAAAATGGGCATAGTGAAAATGGAAGGAAGTTAAAACTAACCTCTTGTAAACGCCTGTGCATCTGTATACCAAGAGTGACTCACACCAAAATGGATTTACCCCGTAGAAAAAGAAGGAAAAGGAAAGGAATCTCAATAACTGAAAAGAATTAACTTAGAATGATACATACTTCTTATTTTGGTACAGAAACATCATACATACTTTATTTGCTATCGAAATGTATGCCCTAAATTGCATTACTAGAGCGTTAATATGAAGAAATTACAACTTCATAAAAAAATAATAATAATAATTTTAGCACAAAAACCTAAAACTTTGCCATCAAAAAGACTCACTTTCATCCGATTGGACCCCAGTTCTCTTGCAATATCCTTCTGCGGGCATGGAATCCGCCAGAAAAGAGGGGCGCGTGATCAAAAAGTTGATGTCCAACGACGAGATCCCCCTTGGGTGGATGACCGCAGCGCCGTGGACTCCCGACTCCAATAGGAAGGACGGTGGTTTCTTTTCTTTCTTTTTGATTTTTTTAAACGAAGAATATATCCATAAATTTTTCGATCAATAATTCAATCGACTATCCTGATAGCATCTACTTCAGATTGCCTAAAATAGATACCAAATCCCTCCAAAAGATCCAACACTCAAAGCATAACGGGAGAGAGAAAGAGACAAAACCCAAGTGATGATAGGCCTAGCGTTCACTCGGAGGGGATGCCGACGTCGCCGTCGGTGAACCCTGCTAGATGTCCTTGGGGTCCTTTCCGTCGACGGTGCATCCAACGGAGACGCAGGTGTCGAGGATCTCCTTGACTGTGCCGGCGAGGTCCTTGGCCATGGATCTCCGGCGTATCACACGGGCGATCTTGATGACGTGATCGAGGGAGTGCTTGATGTTCTTGGTCTTCTTGCGGTCGCGCTCCGGCTCCTTGAGGACCTTCTTGGATCACAAGGGCGGTGGCCGAGGGCACCATTGTCACCTTGGCCTGGGCGGGACGCGTAGGCCCTTCCACTCCTTGGCCGTCTCCTTGGCAATGTCCTCTCCGATCTTCTTGGGGGAGAGTCCCAAGGGACTTATCCTGGGGGCCAGGGAGCTCCCCGCCCCGACCTTGCCGCCGATCACGCGGACGTAAACGTCGACGACCTGGGAGAGATGAATCTTGGGCGGCATCGCGGCTCCTCCGTGCTAGGGTTAGGGTTTCGGCAAACGAAAATCCGTGGGAAGTAGCGGAAGGACGATGGTTTCCACGGAAGAGTTGCTTGATTTCAACAGGGTGTCTCGAGAAAGTGGGAGGAGCCCGATAGTCACCTTTAAACTGAATGCTGATTCGATGAGTAGTAACATTGGAGACATCAAACTCTGAACTTTAAACAAGTAACAACCACATAAAGTGACAATATTTCTCCACTTTTTCGGACGTGGGAAGCTCTTGCTCTTTAAGACCGTATGCAACCTCGTATCCTGCCTACCCTCCCAATGATGACAACGCTCCTAGGTAATCAAACCCAAATTACATCATTTGGGTTGAAATGAGTCAGTTAAACTGAAAATTTTTTACTTTAAACAAATTTTGACTGGGTATACCTTCCAATTCGAAAAAAATTCATCGAAACGATAGAAGGCAAAGTTAATACTGAAGTCGAGATCTACCTATTATAGAAGTTTAGTACTTTCGAGTCAATTTATTTTAAAAAAGTGAGTCCTATTAGCACTAGAAGAAAAATTTGACTCGAACTGTATATTGACGGTTCTCACTATTATAAATAAAAGATATATATCTTATTTTTACAATCATTAATGAAAAAAAATGGGACGTAAAAATCTTACTTTTGTAAAAAAAAAAAATTTCTCTTTCGAGTTGAGCGGATTAAGAAAAATCTTCTTTCTTTCGAATTGATTCGAGTGTCAACAAAGTAAATTCTTTGTAACCATTATATATAAATGATAACGTTTTTCTTCTTTGTGGGAAAATATAAATGACCACATTATTCCATAATGAGAAAATATATCACACTCCTAAGACTATAAAATTTTTTATTGCCTTTCCAAATATAAAAAAAGGATACATGCATTTGGGCACCCACACATGCATGTGTAAAGTTCATCAAGCCCAAAGGTGCTGATTAGGCAACGCTACAATCGACCAAACCCAAGTGCTTCACAACGAATCCCAAAAGTTACACAAAATCCCTTCTTGCCATATGGCAAAATTATTCCTCATGCACACATTAGGAAGCATTGCAGCTTTACTCATTAAAAATATAAAATATCGAAAAAGTACACCATACAAGTGCAATATTAGAGATGTTGTGTTCAGCATGATATTCCCTCATATGCTAGTCTAAAAACTGCTATTTTGACAAATGTTTCCAAATTAGTTTGCATGGAGTTCCTATGACAACAAGATTTCAAGAAGTCAACCCTTTTAAATCAAGGATTGTCTCATTTTGACTACCTCCTTTAGTTTCCTTCCCAATGCATATGTCAATGGAGGCAGCAAAGCATTCCTGATCATGGCTTCTGTTCCCTTCTTGTCGATTATAAACTGAATTAATCTGGTTGTCATCTTGACTTGTTTTTACAATTCCATTATCTCTCCATTCGCCTTGTCGAAGCCACACATGGTATATATCATTTTACCCAGGTCCCTAAAAGCTTAAGCTTTAGGGGTCTAACAGCTATATTTTGCACTTGGGCCACATCAAATGCATGTTTTTAGTCATGCACATGCACTTCATTAAATCTACCCTAGGAGGAGTAGGACTTTTATGGATTCCTAGTGCATATCAACTACATAGTTGCAATTTATATGAGCACTAGTTTTCTCTGAAAGAAAAAGAATTTTCTTTAGTGGTCTTTCTTAAGGACTTGTGTAGAGAATACAAAATTAATGGTTGATTTGCCTGCATAACCCACAAAAATTGTTTTCACATGTATATGTGAAACAAATTTATTCTGTTCTTTCCAATGCTATAATGTGAGAAATAAAAAGGGAAAAAATGTATAGATGGAGCATGTGTGAAGCAAGGTGATAGAAATGTTAAGCCTGAAATAAACTAATTGTTGACCATTTTTTTAACTTCTAGGTCAAGTGGTTAAATAATATAGTACCAAAACTATGGGTTCAAGAGGTTGTAGGTTCATATCTCTTCTAGTCAATTACTTATTTAGCTAATTGGATTGTTATCTTGATCTATCTCTTGTCTTAACCTGATTATCTCCGCTCCATACATGGTCTGGAAAAATTATAAAGAGAGAAAATCAATAGGAAAATACGATACCATTTTTTTTTGCAACAAGTCTAAAATTTTTCTGCTCCAAATTAAGGATGTCTCAAACTAACTTAATCATATCTGAGTAACTTTTTTATCAAATTTATTTCTCTAATTCCTTTCATGTTTGTTCTCTTTTGTTTTATTCCTTAATTTTTCTTTCTTTCTTTCATTTACTCCGCAGCCAAACAAAGCATAAGAGCTTACATCGGGCATACACATCATAACATCTATCGACACAGGAGTAAGATTTTTCCAGAGTCCTAGTGCATATTGCAATTTAAGAGAGCATTAATTTACTTTCTAGAAAAAAGAATGGGAACATTATTTTGTATTGTTCATGATATGCTTCTGAAGATGCCCTCTTTATAATCTATGAAGTATGAACCATATATAGCCCAACAAAAAAATATTATGGTTGATTCTATGTGCATGCATGATCCATTAGAATTCATTTTCGCAAGTATCTCAGCAACAACCCTGTACCTAGCTATTCTCTCCTTTTTAATCCCATATGCTAGAGAAATGAAAAAAAGAACCAAAAAAAGTTAATTGAGCATCTGTAATGCAAGTTGTTAAAAGCATCAAGCCTAATTTACATTGTAGACATATTCTCTAAGAGCTTAAGCTTTTCAAATCAAGTGATTTAGTAATATTAGTATAGGAACTATGGCTACTGGAAATCATAAGTTCAAACATCCTCCATGTAAATTATCTATTTAATTAATGTAACTGTCATCTTATATCGTGTCTCAGTCTGTTTATCCCTCCTCGAGTTTGGTCTAGGCTACACATGATATACATTGTTGATCCATTCAAGGTGTATCTTTGGTCTTGGGGTCATTGAATATCTGCCCATATAACAGCAAGATTTTTAAAGTTTTCTAGGTATATTCCCCACATAATTACAATTTATGAGCATTAGTTTTTTCTTAAAAGAAAAAAGGAATGTGATTATTAATTTTGTATACCTAATATCCAGATAGAGCTCTTAAGAGATCTTTCCTAAATATTGTGAGCTTGCTTAGCCCATAGAAAATGGTATCACATGTATCCAAGAAATAACCTTCTGCTTATTTCTTTCCTTTTGATCCCAAAATGCTAAACAAGTGAAAAGAAAAACTAAAGCCATTTCATGAATTTCTGATATTAACCTATGATATTTACTAAAAATAACTATAAACAATAATTCGTTCTTAGTTTATTGCAGTTACTAATTGAGTTTTTCAATAAATCTAATTTAGATTAAGGTTCATATCTAGAATAACATAATCAACAAATGTATGTAGTAGAATTTGTTGGGCATGCATATCGTGAGCCACAAAATTCAATTATATAATTGAGAGAGCAAGTTATTAATGATTAAAATAGCAGCTTCATAGCTAGTTGCCGACGAGTCTACTAAATCATGCATCGATAGTTGTTAATCTTTTCCATGAAATATAAGGGCACAAATGTGCAGCATTATGAAGTTATTACAATAGGCACACCTAAACCTCGACTTACAACTAAAATCTACGTAAATGAGGGTGGCGACTAGATTCAATCTTGCCCTCACTCCGTTATTTTTGTTTTTCTTTTCCCCATCCTTGTTCCCAAGAAATAATATAAAAAAAAACTGAAACCCATATAGTCAATAGCTTGTTAGTGAATAATCAGTCAACTGAATTATCAATAATAACTGCGTCGCAAGTTAATAAGTTTTAACATGACAAGACGTGCCTTTTTGGTTCGAGCATGTCAGAGGTCATAGAGGTTACCTACATTTATGCTATGAATATATGTTTGAATGTTTGTATGAACAGAGTTATTTATGAGTGGATCAAGTGAAATATTGAAGAAATCACTTGATCGAAACAATAAAATTTTCTAAATGACTAGTCTTCATCATCTTTTACGTAGTAATCGTCATAAATGGTTCATATTTTTACATGAAATATTCTTGATTTGATTTGATTTTCAGCTCCTGGCAAGCATTTATTATTATTATTATTATTATTATTGTTATGCCATGAATTAGCCCCTCTCCATGTTTGGCAGGTCTTCAAGCCATCCATTTGGATTATCAAATATGTGTGGCTTTTCTCAGGATCTTCATGTATTGTATTTGCCTCACTTGCCAGCAATGCTCTTTATTATTACCACCAAAACCACCACCTTTCTTTTCTTCAGTTGTATTTGTCATGATATATACCATGCCATCAAGCTTCTCCTCATTGACAACCCATCCTCAGCCAATTCCTTCTGCTCTGAGATTTCCATCTTCATACTATAACCAATTCTTCTTATTTCTCCAATAGCTCTTCATTCTATATTTTTTCAGTCTCTCCAATCTCTTGTGCTTTATTTGTTCTCTCAACCCAAGGTAGATTTCATCAGTTTCTGTGCCTAGTTAAAGTATTCCTCAGCCATCAAAGAAATGAAGAGAGGCAGACCTCCTGCAAAGAAAAGCATGGGCTTCCAGATGGAAGAAAATTCAGATACCAAGAAAAAGAAAGAGAGAAATGAGGAGAGGCACGAAGAGCAATGTCGTTCAGGAAAGCAGCCAAAGAGAGTTGCTGCATGGCCTTCAATCAAGGAGGCAAGTAAAGCCTCCACCGTTGCACCCAAGGAAGAGAAACCTAAAATAAGAGAGTTGGCTGCTATTGCTGTTACAAGAGTTAGTGCAGATGATGTTCCACCATCAAGGAAGCTTTTGGACTTCATGTTCCATGGGGCTGATGGCAATCCACTACCGATCGAGGCATCTGAGGTAACTGAAGTCTTCATTTCTTCTATTATCATTCCATCTGATGGGCTGGAGAATGAAACAGAGAGAGGAGTTCGATGCAAAAAGTTTGCTAAAATCCAGTCTTGGGCTATCTCACTCTATGATGAGGACAGCCCAGTGATCTGGATTTCAACCATGGCTGCAGAATACAGATGTATGAGGCCTAACCGCACCTACAGGAAGTTCTTCGACCACCTGTTAGAGAAGGCATGGGTCTGCCTCAAGGTGCAGAAGACATTGAGGGGGTCTAAAGATGATATTCTTGATATGCCTCTCAATGAGTTGATAGCTAAGGTGATCCGTTCATTAAGGGGAAATGAATGCTTTGCGAAAAGACCTGCTGGGAGAGATTTTGTTATATCTCTTGGTGAATTTATCTATGAACAACTCATCAAACTAGACAAGGCATCAGGAAATGGAAGAGTAAAATTAGAGACGGTGCCAGGCTTAATTTCTCTACAAGAGGAATGTAAAAGCCAAATGGAATGCATGAAGCCTGGCTCTCCACAGACTGAAGAAGGAAAGGATATTAAATTAGCACAAGACAGCAATGAGAAGTTGGCAAGATTACTGCAAGATGAGGAAGATAGGAGAAACATGAGGCGGCAGGGAACTCGACAGCCAGCAATGATCAGAAACAAATTTTGCTTCGAGACCGATTTGCCTGAGATTACCGCAGAGTATCCCTCACCAGGTTACTACAAAGCAAGAGACAATGAGATGGACGAGGAGTTCTATAACAGTGAGACTGATGAGACTGATGAGCTCCCAAGAAGGATTCTGCAAAGTTGGGCCCTCTATGATTCCAACTCGAGGTTTGTTTCAATAGAGAAACTTCCCATGAAAACATGGATGGACAGTGATGTGCCAGTATTTGGATCCGGGTGCATGACGAAGGATGATGGGAGTTGCTGCTGCACTAATGTTGATCCAGCTCAAGATGATGTATTTCCAGTCTTCTTGAGTGCTGTGAAGGAGTGGGCGGTCGAGTTCAACTCCATGACAATCTCGATATCAATCCGAACAGATGCATCCTGGTATGCGTCAATCTCTTTTGAACTTTAAGCTGTTTTCTAGTTCATTATTATTTTTGTGAAATATTGTTTGAACCTTAAGCTGTTCTCTAGTTCATTCTTTTTTTGTTAAATATTGATATTTCTGCAAAATACTAGTGAAATGAAGAAGAGAAAGAGGATGGAAAAGGGTTGTTTCTGGGAGAGAGAATTAAATTAGAGTTCTATCGGAAGAGAGAGAGAGAGAGAGAGAGAGAGAGAGAGAGAGAGAATATGCCTCTCATTAGGTTTTAATAAGCATACTGTATTAAAAAGTGTCCCTGTTCCAAAAATATCCCTGCATAATATTTACAATAATTGTCTTTTTAATTCAGACATATTAAGCAAGCAATCCCTACAGCAAAGCCAGTAAATTAGAATTTTTTGGGTTAGGTATAAGAATTTGAATGCCTCTGAATGCCAATTAGTATGCAAGTTATCTCATGTCACCATGACCACAACCATCCAGCCTTATCCCAACTATTTGGTGTTGGTTTTATAGACCCTCATTCACAAAGCGTTCTTATTCGGGAAACACTTCGAGGTGCCCTTTATGCGTATGCAAAAATTTAATCACATTGCCAACTACTTATTTGGCAACTCCGTAATCAACCAACCTACTGTTCTTGGCAACAAATCTAGTAGTTTCTCCAATCCCCTCATGCCATTTGGCAAGACGATCGCGGGAGCCCCATAGCATTACTCTTCCTTATTAGGATCATCTCTGATTAAGCCTCGCGCATTTTCATTCATTTAAACATGGACAATCATGAAATTAGTCTTATCATATGTTGCTAATGTCATCACAAACATTAAGCTCTTTTAAAGTAATCATACAACTCTAGAAGGTTAGTTGTGACTTGCTTTAGGTGGGTTGTAATCAAACTTCAGAAATTTTTCTATGCATTTGAAAGAAAATATCTATTAATTATTAAAATTTTAGCTGGTGGTCTTGATTACAGGTATAAGCTTGGGAAGCCTGCAAGGCAATATGCGCCCTGGTATGAACCTGTATTGAGAGTCGCAAGGTTAGTTGAACATGTAATCAAACTAATTAAGAAACAGAGTAGAGCTTCGAGGCTCACATTCTCAGATGCCACCAAGGAAGTTGCAGAATTAGAAAAGGATAACCCTGCATACATTTCCTCAAGTGTCAAAGCAGTGGAGCAATATATGGTGGTTCATGGACAAATGATACTTAAACTATTTGCTGAGTATCCAGAGAGGATGATCCGCCAGTGTCCTTTTGTCTCAGGTCTCAGACACAAGATGGAGGAGAAGCTCCAGACTAAACAGACCATGAGAAACAAGGTCAAAGTTCATAAAGAAGCAAGCCTGAAACAAAATGCAGGGATGGTGCCCATGTTGTCCAAAAGAGAAAAGTTGATGCAGGCAACGACAACTAGAATGATCAACAGGATATGGAAGGATTACTATAGTAGAAATTTTCCAGAGGAGACAAGGGAGGGCGATGACCACGGATTGATCGAAGAAGAGCTTGAGGAAGAAGATGAGGAAAAGGACATTTTAGCTGTAGAAGATAAAGCTTCAAGGCGTTGCTCATTGACTGCTTCTGCTTCCAACTCCAGTAGGAGCGAAATCAAATGGGAAGGGAAGGCAATCAAGCAAAAAGGTTCCCATAAGGCTCTATATAAATGTGCACTGGTCCGTGGGGTTTTGATAACCATTGGTGGGGCAGTAATAGTCACTGCTGATGATTCAGAAAGGGTGCCAACTATGGTTCTGGTGGAGTATATGTTTGAGAAGAGAGATGGTCTAAAAATGGGTCATGGAAGGATACTGTTAAAAGGGTCTCAAACGGTTCTTGAGAATGCTGCAAATGAGAGGGAGGTGTTTCTGACCAATGACTGCATGGAGTTTGAATTAAGGGATGTCAGAGAATCTGTTGTGGTGAATGTTCGATCAATGCCTTGGGGATATGAGCATAGGAAGAAGCAAGCTCATGCTGAAAAAATTGACAGGGCAAAGGCAGAAGAGAGGAAGAAGAAAGGATTGCCTTTGGAGTTTTACTGTAAAAGCTTTTATTGCCCTGAAAAAGGGGCCTTTGTTGCTCTTCCTGTTGAAAGTTTAGGCCTCGGAACCGGGGCCTGCAGTGCTTGCAAAATAAGAGAAACCCAAAGGGAAAATTTTCAAATCAGTTCTTCTAAGACCAGTTTTATTTATAGGAAAATAAGATATAAAGTAAATGATTTTGTGTATGCGAGGCCTCAGCACTTTAATGAGGATAAGAAGAACCATAAGACCTGCAAATATGGGAGAAATGTGGGTTTGAAAGCCTATGTAGTTTGCCAGTTGCTCGGCATTGAAGTCCCTGCAAAGTGTACAAAGATCGCACAAGAATCAGCAAAGCTTAGAGTCAGGAGATTCTACAGACCAGATGATGTATCAAAATCAAAATCATACAGTTCTGATATAAGAGAGGTAAGAGCTGTTTTCAAAATTTTTTCTCTCTCTCTCACAGACACACACATCTTTCTACCTGGATATAGTGCAGTGTTAATACTACAGTGCAAGAACTCAGACACATAGATGTGCACATGCATGCAGACACAATTATGTGCATTCCTGCAAGTTTTCATCTTAACACATGATTCTGTTAATGATCCCCAGGTCTATTACAGTGAAGATATACTGAGTATTCCTGTGGGGGTAATTGAAGGAAAATGTGAAGTCAGGAAGAAGAGTGACCTTCCAGAATTGGAATTTCTAGTTATTGTAGACCATGTTTTCTTCTGTCAATATTCTTATGATCCAGTCAAAGGATCTCTTAATCAGGTATTTTCTTCTCAGTCACATTATTTATGAAGGTTTCGTTCCTTAACAATAGATGCATTATATTATTCTACATGCAGTTGCCAGCCCATGTCAAGCTTACATTCCAAACCCGAAAGGCAGCGGACAAAAATAAATTGAGAAATAATAAACGGAAGGCTAAATGTGGAGGCATTGGTCGAAAAGCTCGGTTGGCTTCCTTAGATATTTTTGCTGGCTGTGGGGGCTTATCAGAGGGACTACAGCAATCTGGTAAGCTCTATTGTTCAGCTGGATTGACAGCATTTGATGTCTAGTCCTTGTTGGCTGAAAGTTTAATTCCTGCCTCATGATTTAAATGGTCATTTAATGTTTAGTCCCTCTCACTGCTAACTACTGATATAAGTATGTGCAATACTAGCATAAGCATGTGCAGGACAGACATATAAGTGTAACTGTATGCAACACTAGATAAGTGAATGCAAAATACTGGTTTAAGTGTGTGCTAGACTAAATACTAAATGCTAAGTGTGTAAGGATTGGGTGTAAATGGTAGTCAACCAAAGGACTTGGTGTTAAGTTCCCCTCTGAAGTTCAGTAGGCATTCATAATTTCTGACCCTCTCTTACTCCTACTTCATAGGTGTTTCGTTTACGAAGTGGGCAATTGAAAATGACATGCAAGCTGGGGAAGCATTTAGATTAAACCATCCAGAGACACAGATGTTTGTTGATGACTGCAACATCATACTAAGGTGAAGTTATCGTGTTAAACCTTCTTTTTGGTATAATTTTTAGTAATTGCAGCACTTTGAGCTGAGTGAATGGATACCAATGCAGCGCAATAATGCAAAAGTGCGGAGATGCTGATGACTGCATCTCAACTTCTGAGGGTAAAAGATTCGCAGCAAACCTCGACAAGGAAAAGCTTAGCAATCTTCCTTTGCCAGGCCAAGTAGATTTTATTTATGGGGGTCCTCCATGTCAGGTATAGATAATTCTGTCCAACTCTAAGTGCTTTTCAGCTAGATAATTTTGTTCCATGTCTTTAGATCTACCACAAAGTGTATCCCATGCTCAAGTCTTGTTTCCATTGCAGGGGTTTACTAGCATGAATAGATTTAATCAAAGCCCATGGAGCAAAGGCCAACGTGAGATGCTATTAACATTTCTTTCTTTTGCCGAGTACTTCAGACCGAGGTTCTTCTTATTGGAGAATGTTAAAAACTTCGTATCTTTCAACAAAGGGAGTACCTTCCGTCTAACAATTGCTTCACTCCTAGAGATGGGTTACCAGGTTTTGACCTTGTTCTTTCTGAATGTCAACAAAGCCTGCAAATAGTGACTGTCTCTAATTCCATTTTTCTTTTCTGAAGGATAACTTTTTTATTACTTTGTTCCTTGTTTAGGTGAGATTTGGTATCTTGGAAGCTGGAGCATATGGAGTGTCCCAATCAAGGAAGAGGGCATTTGTTTGGGCAGCTTCACCTGAAGAAACACTACCAGAATGGCCAGAACCTATGCATGCCTTTGCTTGTCGAGGTCTGAAAATATCGTTGACAGCCGATTCCTTTTATGTTGCTATGAAAAGCACCATTAGAGGAGCGCCCTTACGATCTTTGACGGTAAAGGATACAATTGGAGATTTGCCACCTGTGGGCAATGGAGCATCTCTTCTTAGTATGGATGTAAACTTCTTGGCCTTCGCTGTCTCCATATCTTTTGAGTGCAGAACTAGTTGAGAAACATATCTATTTTCTCCTCTTCTTACTGTTATTTTTTTTTCTTCGCCAGTATAGAAGTGATCCAGTGTCATGCTTCCAGACAAAAGTACGAGGAACCATGACAACCCTAAAGGATCACATATCAAAAGAAATGAATGAGTTGAATCTCATTCGGTGCAAACGTGTCCCAAAGCGCCCTGGTGCCGATTGGCGCTGCCTCCCAAAGAAGAGGGTAAAGCTTTATCTTTTGTTGCAGCCAATTACAATTCTGTGGGTATTTTTGCTGCTGTTCTTTGCTGATTCAGATTGATTCAAATGGTTATTTAAGACTGTTTCCTGTGCATAGTTTTAAAGCTAAATAAATCTGACCTTGCATAAAGGTTCAATATTTATCATAAGAACAAGATAACTATCTGCTCCTTTACTGAATGAATGATGAAGCCTTACAAGAAAGTGTGGTTATGCAGATATGCAAATATATTGAATGGTGTGATGATAGATCCCAACAATTTAATTTTCTTAATTACTTTGGTTCATTTGTTACCTATTTAGGTTTACTCAGGTCTATCACATTACATGCTATATATATATATATTTATATTAGAATATATTACTTTATAGATCATCTCTACAATTTTAGTAGAAGTCTCATTCTTGTCTTTGTAGAAAAGTTGAAGACGGTAGGAAGGCCATGGGTTTCTATCCATCTGAAGCAAGTGCATATTTATAAAACCTTTTGAGGGTTCACCTGAATGAAGTTGCTGTCCTTTAAAAGGAGGATGCAAGTGCTCTAAAATTTGAATTGCTAGCTCTTATAACTTTGAAAATATGAGTTTCATTTTTTTTTTCCAAAGAAAAAACTTTAATCATTCAAGTTTATAGATGAATTCTCGGCTTTGAGAACTGAATTTTGGTGTGAATTCCTACAAGGATCCCACCTTGTAAAAATTCCCTACCAACAAAAGAGAATTTGAATCTAGAGGGCCGATAGAAAGCAATTTGGAATAATATAATGTGGAATTGGTGGACGATCCATGTTTTGCACCGCAGAATATTGTACAAGCTTGGATAGCTGCCACATGTATGACTAATTCTCACAACTATATTGTATTTAGAGCCCACTATCGTTAATCTTTGAGATGGATGATGTGGTGGCTATCCAAGCCTATCAGCACTCTGCAGTGCATAACACAACATAAAGGATTCGAACTCACCTTACGCACACTCTAGAGTTTGCTTTCAATGATCCATATAGTGGTTGGAACACATCTTCCCATATTTGTATATTGAACCTCTTTCCAATGCATATGCTGATGATAGAGGTGCCAACCAGAGGACAGAATTCTTATTTGCAAGCCTTTAGTTGAAGCCATGGCCATAGTGGGATATGTTTTCAGTTAGACTTTTTCCTTGTTCTAGTGCTCTGCATCAAATGTATTTCTGAGAAAAGGTTTAGATTGAACTAAATGGTCCAATATGGCCAGTACATGGATTTTTTTTTTTTTTGATGATGAAATATCATATGAAGAAGATAACTGACTGTTGCTTCTCACAAAGGAAAAGTGACCATGGTTTTTGAAAACATTGCAGGTGAAATTGTCCAATGGACAAACAGAGGACCTGATTCCCCGGTGGATGATAAACACCGCCAAGAGGAACAATCAGTGGAAGGGACTGCTTGGAAGGCTGGATTGGCAAGGGAACTTCCCAACTGTTATCACTGATCCCCAACCCCTGGGGAAGGTGGGCACATGGTTCCATCCTGAACAAGACCGAATTCTTACAGTCCGCGAGTGCGCTCGGTCTCAAGTAAGTTTCAACTTTTTTCACTCGAAGCACGCTTTTATAATTTAAACAAGACTGGGAAGGCTAGAGCCGATGCTATAACCTCTGCATTGATGTGCTTAAACAATCTGAATCATCATCTGTGCCAGTACCGAGCACCGTACCAGTTGTCCGGCAATACGAGTCGGTGTAGGCCCGCGCTATACCGGGCCGGACCTGTACCGACACAGCAGAGGAGGCGGAGAAGAGGAAAACGAAAGAGAGAAAAAGAGGGAGAGACGGAGGCCGGCAAATGGAGAAGGAGGCGGAGGCCGTGACCAGATCCTTATTTCGTTTGAAATAGGGTCCGGCCACGGCCTCTGCCTCCTTCCCCATTTGCCGGCCTCCGCCACCCTCTGCCGACCTCCTTTCTTCTCCCTCTCCCTCCCCCGCTCACTCTCTCTTTTCTTCTATTTCCTTCTTCTTCTCCCCCTCAAGTGACGCGTCTTAGTTTTTTTGCTAGAACCGTTCTGGTTTGCCATTGGTACGAATCGGAACATCTCAAACTGGGCGGTTCGGGATGGTTCTGTGGACGTTATTCTGAATTTTGCTGAAGGATGCTTTCTCTGATCACTGAATGCAGGGTTTTCCGGATAGCTACAAGTTTTCAGGTAACATCCAGGACAAGCACAAGCAGATTGGGAATGCCGTGCCGCCTCCCCTGGCATACGCTCTAGGGAGGAAACTCAAGGAAGCAGTCGATAAGAAGCAGTCCTCGATTTGAAGGCTGATGACCTCCTAATCCGTGATCAATCCGTTGGTGTCATACAGTGGGCAATCAGCGACTCCCTGGTTTCTTCTCTCTACGTCGATACAGAGGAGTAGGTTCTAACCAGGATTACAAATTTTTCTATCTCGGAGAGTTGAGATGCAGTCATCAACATCCCCACGCTTTGCATTATTGCCTTAATTTCCATCCACTCACTCAACTCAAATTACTTCAAATACTAAATACCATACTGAGAAGAAAAGGTGTAACATGATCAATTCACGTTAATACGAAAAAAAAAAAAGCAATTATTGACAAGTATCCAAGCCTCTACATGGTTTAGGCCAAATGCTTTTCCATATGCTCTAGCTTCCAGGATACTGAATCTTGCATAAACAAAGCATAAAAGTGGGAAAGAATTAGAGACAGTCTTCCTTCCAAGAAAAATGAAAGAATGAAAAAAGAAAGGAACTAGATAATTGCTTGTTTAAGATTTTCTTGACATTCATTGTGATTAGGAGGAAAAAGATCAGCCTCATTGCCCTTCTCCTATGTCTAAGCCTTAAACTTACCTTATTTTGGCCGGTTTTCATCCTACCAAATTCTGAAAAAGGAATAAATGCAAAGTAGGAGAAAAAACTTGGCCAAGGTAGCTTCGGGGAATGAGGAAAACCAACGGATCTGGGAAAGGGGGAAAAGAAGGAGGTTTAATATATATAGTTCCTTCCATAAGGAAATATTTTATAGATATCTAAAGTAAAGTCCAAAGGGGATGGAGTTCTATCTATAAGAGTTTTCATGACAATAATTGAGATAAGTAGCCAAGTTTTAAACTTTACCCTCTCTCTCAATCAGCCTCCATGACCCATTATACGTCCCATCAATTCAAAGGTTTAGAGCAAAACTTTTAAATATAAAATATTATCATATGTATCAAATCAAATACATAAAGTTAGATGACTTGTAAAGGTACATCAAGAATCCTATCTGCCATTTATATAGCAATTAACAATAAAATTGTGGACCATTAGGTATTATCTTTGCCGAATTTTGTGCTCCAACTATATTTTCTTTCTAGGCAAAATGGTCAAAAACATCCATTCCATATTTCATTATTGAAATTAAATAAGGATGTAAGACATGAAAGAAAAGAGCATAAACCAAAAAAATAAAAAATTTAATAGCAAAATGAATGAGAGAGAGGAAAAAGCCAGCTCCTTACCATCCGCAACCCAAAACAACGGTAGACCATTTGATAAACAAAATACTAATGCAGCAAAATCTTTAATTCCAATAGTTTACCTTCTAACAAACGAGTTCAATATTAGTAATTCACTCCGATGATGCACCATCTGCCAAATATGAGCCCTCTCCAGAGCCCCATAAATCAACTCTAGCTTCTCGGGCTTCTTATCTTTCGTGTCAGTTTCAGATATTCTTCGAAGAAAATTGACCTCGACCACCTTATCTTGATGTCCAAAGCTTTCTGCCCTCGCCAACATCCTCAACTTGGTGCCCAAACATCACCTCCACAACTCTTAACATAGCCATCCACAACAATTATTATTCTCGATGTTGCACAATATCACGGTTATTGCCTTTAGTCGTCACAACTGCTACCCCATTGTCGTTGCTAACCCTTCACAGGCAAGATGGAAGAGAGTAGAAAGGTGGAGCGAGAAGAAAAAAGGAGAGGAAAAGAGAGGAAGAAGGGGCAAAGTTAGAGGGCCAAACCACAACAGCAGCCACTAGATATAGCCATCACCAACAGCCACCAGATCTGGCCAGTGATGTCCAGATCTGAGCAGCTACCACACCAGAAGCCGAAGAAAGGAGAATGAACGAGGGAGATAGGGGAATAGAGACAGAGAAGGAGAAAACAATAAAAGAAGAGAGAGGAAAGAGGGGAGAGGTGGTCAGCTAGCGATCGGCAATAGCTAAATCTGAACGATGATGGTCTGATCTAATCAGCAACTAGACCAAAATCTAGATAGAAAAGAAGGTGATACATCAAGAGAGAAGGATAAATAAAGAGAAAAGAAAGATGTTGAAGATTGGATGGCCCTAGCAATGGCCCGATCTAGCTAGTGACTACCTAATTTGACTAGCAACTATGCTAGAAGCCAAAGAGAAAAAGAGACAGAGTGATCGGAAAAGATGGAGAGAGAGAATGAGAGAAAGGGAGATAAATGAGAAATGAAAGAGGGGCTAGCGGTCGGCATGTTGAAACTAGCCGACCACTGGAAATGGCATAACTTGCAAGGGTGGCGGCTAAGGTTTTTGAGTCTAGTTTGCAAGGGTGGCGGCTAGGGTTTTTGGGTCGAGTTTGCAAGGGTATAAACCAATATGATCCAAGTATATTTTGGCTTCATCTGATCGTAAATGGAGAAATTTTCTAGATAAGAATGGAATAAAATTTTTAGTTAGAGAAATATCTATAATAGCAAGGTTACCTTAATAACACTATCTCAATTCTTCAAAAGCAAAATGATCATGATCTTTGGACATCAAACCATTCTTTAGACTATGAAGCCCAAAGACCATGAGTTAGCAAATTCACAACTAAATCTTCCTCAAGAGAGGTGGAATAAACTCGACGACTAAACACTATAACTAAACTAAAGATGTTCGGCTGTAGAATTGGGGAGAAATGAGCTATAACTGAACACAAAGTAGGATTTATATTAGAAGAGGGAGAGTTCTTGGTGTGGGTAGAACAAAGATTGGTGCCAACTGTAAAGCTCCGTGCTTTAGGCAGGCACAATAAAGATAGAGATGTGTCATTTTCGGGCTCTTAAAGAGATTCTTCTGCCCTCTTGAAATTATTTAGGTAATGCACAACCAACATAAAGATGTCATTCTTGTGCTATCTGAAAGAATTTATTGTCATTTGAAATGGTACAATAAAGATAAGCAAATCACTATTATGATATCAAAAAGATTGGCCTATCAATTATCATCTAAACTAATGATGTAATATACAATAACAATAGAGGTGTGATTTCTGTGTTGTCAAAATGATTTCTTTGCCCTTTGAAACTAATTTTGTAATGTAAATTAAAGATAGAGGTTCCATTCTCGCATTGCCAAAAACTTATTGCCATTTCAAATTAAATCTGTGTTGTACAATAAAGATAGAAATGCCATTCTCATCTGTCAAAAAAATTCTCTTGCCATTTGAAACTAATTTTGTAACTTTATCATAAATATAAAGCTGTCATCCTTGTGTTGTCAGAAAAATTCTCTTCCCATCTAAAACTAATTATGTAAATTTATACTAAAGTTAAGACTAGCTCATGTTTGCATATTGTCAAAACCAAAATTAAATTAAGTCGCCAATGATGGTAAATGCTACCCTAGAAGGGCAGCGATTTAAGACGCCACACATGAGAACCATGTCTGCCCAAGATGATTCAAGACACCATATATGAGATCTATACCAACCGAACCCCCAACACTGTTGGATGCACCATGCTAATTAGCACCACATGAGGCAGAGTGCTTAGATCTCACATAGGGCACCATCAATCGCCATCCACTTGGATGGTAGGGCTCATTATTGGTAACAACCTAATTGTTTCACTCAAATGACTCTTCTTGCACCATCTAGACAAATTACATAGTTTGCATTTTACCATTAACCAAAGAGCAATAGAAAGGGAATGATATTTAAGGAATTTCATCAAGTCATAGGTATTCCCCCATAACAGCAGATTACAATGCGAAACTAATTGGATTAGTGTGGTTTCAACTTGAGCTCGCTTGAGACCCATTAATTGTGGTCGGTTAGGGTCAAGCATGGTGGCCAAGCATGGGATAGATTGAATCTGGGCAATGTGCCAAGCAATGAAGGTTCAACCTCAGACAACTATAGTTTGTTCCAACTTGCACATCCATAATATTTCCATTTTTGATTACCTTTAACATGGACCCTTCTACTTTCTTGTACATAGCGCTCTTTTCTGAATAAAATTCAGAAAAAGTGTCTTACTTCCTCCAATTCACATAAAAAAAAAAAGAGAGAGATTATCTTTAACATGGAAGACAGTAAATCCAATGGAAGTTAAACAATAAACTTGGTCATCAGAGAAATATTTGTGCATATAATTTGCTATTGTTGTGATAAGTAGGAATATCACTAAAACTAAAATAGGATGATATTTTGCTTAATTGCTTGAGATATTTTTATTCTTTACCACAACTCAGTGATTTAAATTTTCTTCTCTACCCTCCTACTAAGTGATCAAGTAGGGTTAAGAACATATCTAAGCAAGGTCGGGATCCGTTGGTATTAGCAATTTCCTGGATGATTTGGCTGCAAAAGGAGTGCAAGAATTTTTCTACACAACTCTAACTCGGTAGTGGCAATTTTAAGGATGACTCTACATGACTTCTTGTTTTGGGAAGTGCTCTACAGCTATTAGAAGAAAGAGCTGAGTCATATTATTGTCTCTCTGCTCTCAATCTTCTAGTTCTCTTTTGCTCTTTATTCTTGTTTTCGGTGTTTTGTTTTCTATTGCTTCCATTTATTCTTCTATTCTTCTTTGCTTTTTCTTTGCTCTTCTTTCTTTTAGTTTTATTCCCCAAAAATTTCATGTAAATTCCTTAACCTTTTAATAAATTTTCTCTGGAAGGAGGGTCTTTAGCATCCCATGCTCTAAAAAAAAAATCCTCATCTTTCCAAAAAGTCATAAAGCTGACTTGCGATATTTGGCAGTGGCAACCATGAAGCTACCATTCACAGTTCTACTCTCCTAATAGTTTGCAGGTCAGTTTGTTTGGAACCACAGTTCTATTATTTGGAAGCACCAAATAAACCGACCAGCTCTAAAGAATAGGCTTCACACGGAAGAAGTATTGGCCAAAAAAGGATGGTCGATGAGCTCAGGTTGCTCTCTTTGTGGAGGAAGTTTGGAGATGATTGATTGTTATGTTGAAGGTTTAGATCAAAGGAGTTCTGTTGAAGTATGAGGTTGATTGTCATATCTGAATGCATTTATGTCCTCATGTTTCTTCTTCTTATATATATTTTGATTGTATGGTACATAGAAAAAGAATGATCTACTCTTGCAAGCTAAAAAGAGATCATCAAATTTGGTGTTACTGGTGGTGATGTGTAAACTTATTTTAGATCGAGCTTACCTACAGCCCACTCAACCAATGGGTTGTGGATCAGTGATGGAAGTTGGAAGTTCTCATCTTCGATCTGTTTCATGTCTTCAACATGTCAATTGGATAATTCAACACGCAATATTTTGAAGGAACAAAGTTTGATTATACTTTTCAGAAATGATAATAGCTTCTCTTCACATGGTATTCCATATACTTGTTTTTTAAGCAAACAATGGCAAGACCATCGCCCTTTCTATTGAGAAAATGAGGAATAATATTACTAATGCCGATCATTTGTGGGTAATAAGAAGTAGTACTTAGAATGTGAGAAAGATTTCGATAAAGAGTTCAATTTTTCTAAGAGGGTATTTGCATTATATCTTTGAAAAATGAAAATATGGTTTATTGTATATTTATATCTAAGAAATTTATACCTAAAATTGTTATTTATTAACATTATTAGCCAAAAATCTAATAAGAAGGTTATCCATGTAAAAACAGAATAATTTAATAAATGATGAATTTTGGAGAATAAATACGCAAGAAACTATATTTATTAATTTTTTTAAGAAAAAGAATTAGGCACAATGGATGTATGAGTTTACAGTTAAAAATGCTTTGCAATTGGTATTCTATGTCTGCTATTTTTTTAGATAAAAAAATAAAATAAATAATTTTCTATCTCTTTCCAATTTTGAACCATCTGGACTTCTTTTGCACCTAATGAAAAACTCCAATAAGGCCCATCTAGTGTGAGGCGCCGGTTAAAAAAGAAGAAGAAGAAGAAGAAGAAGAAGAAGAAGAAGAAGAAGAAGAAGAAGAAGAAGAAGAAGAAGAAGAAGAAGAAGAAGAAAGTTTTTTTGCACGATTCTCCTCCTCAATATCAATTTTTGTATGAATATCTTCCCAAAATTGATATTTGCATGTATGTCCTCGTAAAATATTTGTTTTACTATTCTACCCTTTTTTATCCTATTTACATACATACCCACACCATCTAACACCGTTAAAAAATTAACAGTTTTAAATTAAGATGATTAAAATATCCTTAATAGGTAGATGTGCAAAAAAAAAAAAAATTATAAGACGATTGTGATGGAAACAAAAAAGTAATTTTAAAATTTTATTTTATTTTTAATCAAAACAAATATGATTTTTATTAATGGTGTTAGAAGAACCGTTATATTAAGGGTATTTATGTAAAAATAGTATTTTATGAAGGTACAGAAATAAATATAAATTTTAAGAGGATATTTATGTAAATCTGAATTTTTAGAAGGATATTTATGAAAAAAAATCTAATAAAAAAACTACCATAAGGCCATATTTCAGCGATTTTGATCGCTCTCCCCCATTTTGACTAACGGAGAAAACGAACGGAAAATGACGATATCGCACTATTAAAACTATAATTAACGCAAAAAACTATAAGACGTAAGCGAAGCTATCCGCTCGATATTCTTAACAAAAAATTCATGGCCGACCGATCCCCGCATAGAAAATCTTATGCTTATCCAGCGACTGTTTCCACGCTCCTCAATTAGAAAGTTCCCGCGGAGCACGCAAATCAAGAGGGTGAGAGAGACACCATGCCGGGTGATTCCAAGTATGAACGGTATAGATTCTTTCCAAGTATCCGAAGCGGCGACGGAGTGGGATAACATACCGCTTATGTCGGCGGCGTTTCTATTTGTGAAGGATCCCTTCGCCCAAAAAGGCAACTTCTTCTCCTTCGAAAAACCTCGTTTAGGTTTTCTTGGCTGGCGTCTTTCTACCCCGTTTAGGGTTTTTATCGAATTGGACTTGGATTTCGATTTGATCTATCGATCCACAGGGTGGTGATTGCGGCGGAGGCTTGAATCCTTGGAGGGATTTCTTCGATTCGAGGCTAATGGCTCGGAATCCATCTTGCACGGTTTATATTGGTACGCTGCCGAATAATTTCCTCAACAATCTTTTATAATCTGTTCTCTTGTTGTGTTTTGTTTGATAGATCGGAAGATCGTTTTGGTTTCTTGTTTGTTTTCTTTAACCTTTATATCCGGTTAGATGTAGATAAGCAATTGGTGCTGTTCTTTGCTAACGCTTAGTTATCACGTATGATTTCGCTTGGAAGTGGAGTAGTTTGAGGATTTGGATGATATTTTTGGGGTTTTACTAATTTCTGGCATGAAATTGTTGCTAGATCTGGTTATGATGCCTTAAAATTTTGATGCCTAGATTGGCTTTAGGGCAGAGATTTGTTGTTTTCTTGGATATGGAAATTCCGAATTATCTCCGAAAGGTTAAATTTTGTTGATTTCTTGAGTCCTTAGTGAGGGTTTATTTGAAATTGCTTGGGTTAGGTTGCATCCTGTGAGCTGGTCCTGACGGAAGTCTTAGCAAGATTCATTGTCGATCTTCTCATGTCTTGATCGTCCTATGGCTTTGTTGGACTTGCATCTTCTGCGAATATTTTGGAGGAAACATTGTATTCTTCTGACCTGGGGTACTGAAGTGCTCCATATTTTTACAAATCAGCTCGAAACCTCTGAGTCTGAGCAGATGCACCGTTATTTGTTATTTAGTTGCCATCAGATCATTATCTAACTGATTTGTTAAAAATTTATGGCACATAGTGCCCGGTTTTTAACTATTTGAAACATTTTGTTTTGCTCTTTTGACTATATGTGCTATGGCCTTGGACTTTGATATGTCTCATGAAGCCGTTTCTGCGTATCATGGAAATGTTGGTGGTAGTTATGGCAAAATGGAAGGGTCCAGGTAACAAATATTACTAGTTGGAATTATTCAACAAAGATAGATTGCATGTCCTTGTTTAATATTCTTCTGGGTTTTTTGGGGTTCTGTCATCTCCCAAAAAAAAAAAAAAAGATATGAAGTGGGTTTTTATCTGATATTCTTATCCTCTGAAGATATCATAACTGCTTTCTAATTGCATTTGCCTATATGTCTAGATTAATATGAAATGCATATTTGGTAGTGGTTGGATCAAAGCCCATTTCTTGTTGTCAGACTTTTGTGGGTGGAGGCTTCTGGTAATTTTAGGGAATAATGCTTGCTATACTGTAATTTGAAGGGAGCTTTAGGCCTTTACAATTGTCACATTGATAGTGAGTTTGCTTTCTTTTAGTAGAATGTTTTGTTGTTTCTTTGGTTAACAGTGTATTGCTGTTGCTGCATATGTAATTCTTTGTTTTTTGTGTAGCTATAGGAATTTTTTGCCTTGGGCATGACAACTGCATTCTTTCAAGTAGTTGAATTCTTGCAAGGTTTTTAATGCTTATACCTTTAAAAATGTAAAGGTATAAGCATACAATGGGGGCAAAGTGGTTTATGATTAAATCTGAGGCATTTTTATCATTTGGTAGATCTACGCTCATGGCCTATTTCGGGTTCATTGGGAGGTTTGGCAACAACTGTTTCTCATGTCTGGACTTAGTCCTGCTTCTTCATCGTGTAGTAGCTGTTCAATAATGACTTTTGGTTTTATGCTTTTCGTTCCCCTTTTTTCATCAACTTTTTCAATTCTACTTTGAACTTGTTTTGTGAGCAATTTGGTGCTACTTTGGTACCCAGTGCTTTTATGAACAAATAAACTGGCTCTCGAGCTAAGATGGCATGTATGTTCACATTGTGGCAAGTATGTCCACAATGATTTGCATTACCCTTTTTATACGCTTTCATTTTTATTATATGATAGTGTGCTTGTTTTGGAATTGCTTATCCAATTTCCGTGCTTTCTTTGTTTCTTTATGTTATCAATCAGCTGAAAATATACTTTGGAATTCCATTCTATTTATGAGTTGGTTTTTATTTTGCAAATTGTTGCCGTCTCTCTCATTTGATGTTATTAAGTTTATTATTTTGTTCTATAAAGTTTCTTTTGTAGGAAACCAGTGTGGTTAAACAATTTTATCAACTCCTGGAAGGACGTTGTTGTTGTATTAATTATCTGTTTTTTTAATAGGTAATTTGGATGAAAAGATCAGCGAGAGAGTATTGTATGATATTCTTATTCAGGTAGGTCGTGTAATAGACCTATATATACCTCGGGATAAGGAAACTAACCGTCACAAGGGCTATGCTTTCGCGGAATATGAAACGGAGGAGATTGCTGAGTATGCTGTTAAGCTTTTTTCAGGGCTTGTTCGTCTAAATAATAAAACTCTTAAATTTGCGGTGCGTGTTTGATTTCCTTCTCCCTTCCAATCCTTCTCCCCTTCTTCTTTCGTCATCCTTAGTGACTTAACAATCTGTCACAGTTTTTAGGTTTGACTAGGAGATTCTAATCATGGTAGAAATCTAGGGACTAGTGTTCCAGATTAGCTGTATGCAGACATTCATTACCATTTATTAAAAAGATCGTAGCATAATTCAGCAATTATTAGAGATAAAAAATGATTTTTATGAACTAATGAAAAAATGGTTTGCAATTTTTTTCTACAATGTAGTCTTATTGATGGCTTTATTTGCATTACACAGTATCTGTAGGTACCTAGTAATTTTGTGTATCTTTACATAATCAGAAATTATTAGATCATTAGAAAAGTTATTTGCTTTTCATTCTTTTAATAATTTTAAAATTAGTACTCACATAGAAACAAAATAACAATGTTGATAACTTATTGAATATGGTCTGAAGATGCAATTTTTTATGATTTAATTTGGATGGCCAATTGCCTCTAGGCATTGTATTATTACATCACCTGTGTTATGCTAGTTTGACCTAACTTTTTCAATTTGAACAGATTTCTGGCCAAGACAAGCCCTCTCAAAACACCATCTCTCCAATAACACCTAAACCATTTTCTCCTCTACCAAAACCATTGCCAATGCATTCTGTGCATGCTCCAGACACAGATGCGTCTCGAGCAAATCCAGTAACAACAGCACAGGAATTAATTAACTACAGGGTCTCTGGTGGCACCCATTCTATTTCTCCTGCTTATCCCCAAGGTGTGACTGATTTCCTTAGATTTATCCTGCATCTGCCAAACTAATTTTCTTACTTCTTATTGATCTCATACATTAGCAACTTTTTGATGTCACAGCATCTGCTGAAGGGTTAATAAGTAGGGGGCTCTGCAATGGCAATTATGAGTATAGTAGGCGTGTTTTGGGGGCTATGTTGAACAATGTTAGTCACCCTGGTGCCAGACATCCAGTCACCTACCCATCTTATTAGCATAGAGCTCAACTCTGGAGCGTGGGGTATGTATTATCATTAACTTGGTGCTGCAAAAAGAAGTTCTAGTTGTAGAGCCCTTCAGGCTTTTCTTCCTTCTATCTTCTTAGCAGATTAAGCCTGTGTAGGGCAGATCCAGCAGAATTGCAGCCTGTTTTCTCATATTCAGCACCCTTACATGCAGGCCTGATCGTTCCTTAAATATCAGTTTCTATGCTTTATGTTTGTAAGTTGCTAATTACCGGTCAGATGTAGGACTGAGTATCCTGATCTGCAGCTGGACTCCTTTGCTTAATTGGTCTGTGTGATAATTGTATGTAGGGTAATTTCTTAGTTTCTTGGGTTATTCCTGATCTCATGTTTCCCGTTGTACCAAATCTCCTTCCTGTAATGTAAAGTATTGTGACATGGAATGATATTCAGAAGTTGCAGTTGGGCTCCATTGCTTTGTGGGCTTGGTCCATTGGTTGCTGTGCTAATTCCAATAGAAGAAATTGCAAGCAGATTATATGATATCCTTTTTTCCCATTTTAATTAAATTATAACTTGAAGAAATGAGTTGGTCTTGATTTAGGGAGGTCTAGCTTGTTCTTTACCCACTTCAGTCTTCACTGTTAGCGACGTTACTATTTAATTGCCTCCACCTGCATCCAACGTGACAGTACGAAGTGCCACTGTGGATTTTACAAGAATTAAAGGAGGTAAGCTGTATTTGGTATACAATGGCAACCAGAGGTTGCAGTTGCGTATTATGATATAGCAGACTTGATTGTTAATTTGCTACGTTGTACTGCTTAGTTGGCTGCATTTTTAAATTTATGTCTGGGAAGTCTTCATGCGCTGAGGTCTCAATCATGCATTTGGAGCCGTCCCTGTAGCAGCATCAAACTTCCCAAGTTTTGCCCCACCTGTTTTGGTTAGGTTTAGAGAACTACATTTGTCAAGCATTTTTGGTTTTAGGCTATCTTGATGTTAATATAAGCTAATAAAATGCATCAAATAGTTTGGATCACCTACACCCATCTTTATATTTGTTGGTCAAGATTGATGATTTTTTTTTTAGTATATTTGCAATTTCTATAATGTCAAATTAAGCTAATAAAATGTATGTCAAATTGTTTAGAAAATTCCATCTGTTTCCCTTGTCCATTAGCCAAGGCCAATAATTTCTCTTTCACTATAATGTGAAGTGTTGCCCATTATACCAAATCCCCTTCCCGGTAATGTGTAGAATGACATGGAAGAAGATCTTTTGGTCAGGCCTTCAAGTGCAATAATTTCAACTATATTTGGTTTAACCAAACTGAAGCTGACAGTTTTCCTTTTTAACATTTAATTGAATGCGATGTTTGCACTTCTATATGCTGGTTAAAGGAACGTCCAGCTTTGAAAGTTATTCTTGCATTGTTAATATGTTGGTGGTGTTAGGTGTTTTCAGGTTTTGTGGTTTGGGGATTTGTATGTAAATTATAGCATGCAAAATCTGATGTTTTAACTTTTGATGTCTTAATAATTTAATATGATTGGTTGGTGTATTTGCTTCTTTCATTGTTCATAGAATATAATTTTTCGTGCCACAAGGTTTGTAATACAGTATTTAATTGAACTAACTATGTGAATTTCGGAAAATGGCTGTTATTCTTGTTTAGTTGTAATTGATACTGGTTAAATGGGTTTCTCTCTCTCTCTCTCTCTCTCTCTCTCTCTCTCTCTCTCTCTCTCTTACATATGTCAGTCAACTTCATTGAAAATGACCTCCTGGACGTATAACACTGGCCAGAGGGTCTCGTCATTTAATATGAGTGAATGAAGGAGACTGAATTTGAATTTATTTGGGTTGTAACCAATTTTTCTTCATTGCGCATTTGCTTTACAAGCCTGTTGCTGAAATCATGTGTTGTAATGGTGGTGATGATTTTGTTAGAATATGATATGATTGGGGTGCCTGCTAAGTCTAAACTCTAAACTGTTTTAATGGTTATTACGTTGTAATTTTGTTATTAACTGTCTCAAGCATACGATACCTTTTCCAAATTATTATGGCTGACTGTTGAAATTAGATATGAAGCCTTTTTGAAGTGTAATGTATGGTAGGTTTTACCAGGATCCCCGAACCTTTTATTCTAACCTTTCCTTGGGGGCGAAGTTCGGGGGAGATTATTGTGTGGTCCTTTCCTCTGTTTGGTCGCACTTAGATGGAACTATTTTTGTTATGTGGATTGTGTTCGCATTAAACTATGGGTACTGGGATCTAATTCGGTACTCCAGCGAACGATCCCATATGTTATTTTTGAATCCAGTTTTATTGTCTACAATAACGTATGTTGTCAGCTTTCTGCTTATGAGTTTGAACACAATTGGAAGAGGTAATATAAGTTTGTGCAAGGAATGTAATATCAGGCTATATGCTACCTTTGAGCATATGGTATGTGATACAACAAACTCAAAATAAAGCAGATGCCAATGAAATTCGTGTGGTTATTTTAGATGTTACGTTTAGGCAGTGTAGCTTTATTTTTTTCTGAAAAGTGTAACTTGTATAAAATGTAGGATGGTTCTTATGGTATGGTGGCAAGTTCTATTTCTTTCCTTTCTTCATTTTAGAACGTTAGAAAGCATAGTCTGATGCAAGCATGATACAAGCTTGATGCTCAAGGACAATAATTTATGTAGTGAAAAATAAGTAAGCTGTGATAAAGAATGGCATGGAAATTCTGAATAGAATGATTTAGCAAACAGCGAAGTAAATTTAGTTTTTAACATGTGTTTTTAGGGGAAAATTAGATTTTAGAAGCTCTGTCATGACAATTAAATGTTCATATTAAGTGAAATAAATATTTATTTGACTTGTTCGATTCATATTGATTTGTTTCTGATGCTGCTAATTCTTTCTCTTTTAAATTTGAGCAATCGAAGTCATTTTGGTTAGATGTTGGATGTTGAAGTAGTTGAATTATGTGATTTCATTCAGCCTGTCAAAAAAAAAGAAAAAGAAAAATTATTTGTAATGTTTACATAGTTAAATAGTAAATAGAGAGATTGTTTAGTTAATAATCATTTCTTAGGTTGATCGGACTAAGTAACCAGTTGAAGGAAGGAATGATTTTTCCTAGTTGAGATATTATTCGGTGAGAACTTTCAAAATGAAGATCAGATATTTGTATAATCTTTTTAGCAAATTTTTCCAGCTTTGTTGTTCTATTCTCTAATCATACGGATGACAGCCATGTATGAAATTTAATAGTTGTCATGGTTATAGAATGTGTGGTTTTTAGTGGATGTTTTTATCAGCATTTTTCTTCGAACCAGCAGAAGCAAGTATGATTACGAACTTTAATACGTAAGATATCTACAATTCAAGAATAAAGTAATTTGTTTTTTTTAAAAGAAAGTATGAACTAATTTTTTTTTTGTCTTAATGATGATGTGGGATTGTTCTTCTGCAAAAAATGATACTAACATCAATGGTATAGACATTTGCAAGTTATGTAAAGTTGTACCATAAAGTTGTCATTAGATTTATATAAATTACAATGACTAAATATTTTTAGTGCAATCTTTGTAAATATAGGTAAATATTAATGGAAAATAATTGATAAGTTATTTTGAGTTATTTTATCAAACTATTGATGGTGCAAGTTGTTATGAAGAAGCTAAATCCATATTTATTACTCTGCTCGTTGCAACAAGTTGTGGGATAGGTCCGTCTACATGTTTTTTTAATTAAGATTTTATCTTTCTTATATGTTCTAGAATTTTTTCAAAAGTTGTTATAATTTTTATATTTTAATGATTTTATGAACTTAATTAATTTAATAAGTACTATAGTATTATCTTTTTTGCTTGATCTACATCTAGATTGATGAGAATATGGCTATAATCCAGCACTCTAAGCTTATCTATCATGGATTGTGACAGGGTTCTAGACAATCTAGAGGTAGATCGAGGAAAGAAGGGAATATTATGGTAATATATTAAATTAACTAAAATTGTTGAATCGTTAAAGATAAAAATTTTACAATTTTTTTTTTTGTAAGTCCATGACATTAGGAGGCGATGACAATATGAAGAATGCACGGTTATGATCTTCTTCTTCTTCTTCTTTTTTGTTGCTCAAGGTATAAATCTATTTGATGACTTGTTGCAACAAGCAAAAAAAATAACAATGCTACTGGGGTGGTAGCTTAGTGGAACTGAGCCTTTACTTTCACCCGCGCAGTCTGAGTTCGAAACGCGCGGGCCGTATGCTCTCCGCTCGGACATGTGTGGTGGGAGGGCTTATTGGTCCGCTGTTAGCTTTGGTGGTGCCGAGTGTGACATACTCACACGAAGGAGTCGTGCCAGAGCCTAGAAGGATAATCGAGTCGAGTCCACGGGTGGGGAAGGTATGAGTAAAAACGGCCTGCGTGCCCAACACACAGTCAGTTTTGCTCGTATCGCACATTCTTCTGGTGGGGTGGGTCCTAGTGAAAGCTCCCCCCCCCCCCCCCCCCCTCCTCCTCTTTTCTTAAGAAAAAAAAATTATGGATTTTATTTATTTGAGACAACTTGCAAGGTTGGCAATAAGTTCAGAATGAGGTTTTTATTGCGGTTGAGATCTTGGTTTTTAAGATCTTGATGTAGGTTTGGCCTGTATAAATTGATAAAATATGAGATATCACTACAATATAATTTTTAATCATTTTTTATTTAAATATTTTTTACTAATAAATCTCAAAATGAATGCTGAAAATATATTTTTTAATCTTCGTTCTTAGCTTGGAAATATTGGCTGATTTTGGTTACATTTAAGTTTCCTATTTTTTAGGCCTTGGTTGCTTAGTATTGGATATGTCGACATTTTAAAACGTTGATTCAAAGTAAGTCAACAAAATAATTTATTAAGTATTTGTTATTAATGTATATCTAGTGTTACATGGATTATATTTTAGAATTTTAGTGACAATTATTCACAAGATCGAAACAGAGATTCATGGTTGTATTCCTATGCAACTTGCAATAAGGTATAATGTTGGTGACGTTGTTAGGTGTTATGTTTGTTTTTAAAAAAAAGAAAAAGAAATATAACATTATATAGATAAAAAATCAGTTTGTTTTTGTTGAGGAATATACTAATTATTTTTTAAAAAATTATTTATTTGTTTTAAAATTTAATTTTAGATTTTAGGTATCTTATACTTATTAAAATTTGTGATTGTATTGGAGAACTTGGTTTGTTTTGACTATTTTGATAAAAATGTTTAATAGCGCATGGGAAAGTCCCTTAATAAAGTTTACAATCTATACTTATTAGAGAATATGGCCATTATATATATTTAATTTAGTACGTGTTTCCTGGTAAAAAATATTCGGTTTATTTGTATTTCTATTTAATTATGTATAGTATTGTTGAGCTTTTAAAGGAATTAAGCAATCTTACTAGCTTAATTTACCTTCTATCCAGTAATATTTTTGATTTATATTCACATAATTTAACTAATTTATATTTATATTTATAGTTGTACTTTAAATATCTGATGTCTGTCTATATTTTTATTTGTTTAAAATAAATACTGATGTTGACTTTTGTACTTGATTAATATCTATTGAGCATGGCGAAATAAATGTGGATATGGTATTTGATCTATTCTAAGCCATAAATGTGTTGCAATTAAAAAGCATGGCCGGACAAACTTTGCGACTCTAGAGTAATGCAATAATATCTGATGATATATTGTAGGCGCGGCATGTTATTATGAACTCTACTGGAGCATTTGTTGAATGACTTTTGGCCAAGCCAACATGCAAGCAAGACCGGGGTACCTTGTATGAGCCTGACCAAGGGGGACCTAAGGGGCGCGATGGAGGAAGAGGAGTGTGTACAAGGTTCCAGAGCTTACAAGTAGACACCAAGGAGATCTACCAGGCGAGAGAAGGGGGCAAGGAGGACATAGCGGCTTACAGGTTCCCATAGGATGCCTGGAGTCAAAGGAACTAGTTCGTGCAAGCTATTCGGTGATGGTCAGAGGCAGCACTCAGCATTAGGTGACTACTGGAGCTACTTGCACTGTTTACTAGATATGGTTGACTAGGAACACTCGAATTTTTGTTGAGAGCAACTTGTCTCCCGAGATTTGTTGTGGAGCGTGTTCGAGCATAGGCAGCGAAGTTCCGTCATACTACCTCCTTATAGGGGCCTTTGACAGTTCGGGACATCTGAGACTCCTATTCTACTCAGGCAGCATCTCGTATGGTGTTCTTTATTTAGGAGCCTTCATTTTCGAGTTTTCTTAAGGTCAATTTTGATGGATCAAATTTGGATGGAGAGAGGAGAGGTGCAGGTTTTGTCATCAAAGATCAGAGTTCCAAAATAGTAGCAGCTGGTGGTGTTGCAAAGCTGTGAGCCGCTTGGGCAGGCTTTTGCCATATGCGGCATGTTGTGCAGGCCAGCTCTATCATATTGGAGGGTGACTCGATCATGGTAATCAGTTGGATCCAAGAGGTCTGAGTGGTTTAGGGTTGGATCACCTCCTGATGCGAGTCATCTGGGCGATGGGCAGCGATGGAGTGGCTTTCTAGGCCAAGTATGTATTTAGAAAGGCAAACGAGGCCGCATATTGGGTGGTTACTTACATGGCAAGATATTTTGGTGGTGCCATGCGGACCAGGGAGGGGAAGCTACTGTAGATACTCCGTGACATTTTGTTTTCTGACTTTATTGGGTGTATTGTTACCCATGTTGTATGAAACACTTAGGGCTCGTTTGGTTCGCAGGAAAAGGAGGGGGGAAAGTGTGGTCAACGGGAAAGTAATGAAATGCCTCTTGTTTGGTTGGAGTTTTCAAAGGAGAGAGATGGGAAAGTTATATTCCCATGGGAATATGATTCCCACATTTCGGGCTCGTTTGGTTCGCGGGAAAAGAAGGGGGAAAAGTGTGGTCAACGGGAAAGTAATAAGATGCCTCTTGTTTGGTTGGAGTTTTCAAAGGAGAGAGAAGGAAAAGTTGTATTCCCATGGGAATGTGATTCCCACATTTCATGGGAAAGTCTTTCCCATGAGAAACATGGGAAAGTTACTTTCCCATGAGGCGGGAATCACTTCATTTTTACTTTTTCCCAAAAAGTCCCTTCAGTATTAAAGAAGCATTAAAGAGGCATTAAAAACCTAATTTTTATTAAGGACATAATAGGAATTATATATAACTTTCCTAGAAAAGTGGATGGCCAACCAAACATAAGCACCTTGGAAATTTGTCACTTTTCCATGGTCAACCAAACATGCCAAAAATACTTTCCTAGGCATCCTCTTCCTAGGAATTTGTTTCCCAGGAATCATATTCCTAGGAAGGAAAATGCTTCCCGCGAACCAAACGAGCCCTTCATGGGAAAGTCTTTCCCATGAGAAACATGGGAAAGTCTTTCCCATGAGAAACATGGGAAAGTTACTTTCCCATGAGGTGGGAATTACTCCTTTTTTATTTTTTCCCAAAAAGACCCTTCAGCATTAAAGAAGCATTAAAGAGGCATTAAAGACCTAATTTCTATTAAGGGCATAATAGGAATTATACATAACTTTCCTAGGAAAGTTGATGGTCAACCAAACATAAGCACTTTGGAAATTTGTCACTTTCCCATGGTTAACCAAACATGCCAAAAGTACTTTCCTAGGTATCCTCTTCCTAGGAATCTGATTCCCAGGAATCATATTCCTAGGAGGGAAAATACTTCCCGCGAACCAAACGAGTCCTTAAGGTTCCATAGAAGAAGAAAATTAAAAATAAAGGCCCACTTGGCATCAATTTAATTTTTAATTTTTTATTTTAAAAATAAGATAATATTTTTATAAATTATTCTCATTACTTCAATAAGAATTTTTTACTTTTATTATTTTATTTTATTATTTCAAAAGAAAGAAATAATTCATGTCATCAGGGTATGTTTATCACTACTACCACTTTTACCACGTTGCCGCTACCTTGCTGCCAGGACCACCACAGTACCAATACAACCTGCTCCACCACTATTTTTATGATGATATTTTTGAAAATAATTGACTATACTAATTAAAGATTATTTTTCATTTAAAAGAAAATTAAATCAAGCAAGAGCAATGCTATAGTGATTCAGATCGAAAAAAAAGTCCCTCACTGTCTTCCATCGCTGAGTGATTTTTTTTTAGTCATATTTTGAATTACTAAAGCATTTAAGTCAGAAAAATCAAAAAAGTCATTCAGATTGCTTTTTCCAAACTCTATGCTTTCTTAAATGGAACAGTCACATGTTTGGATTTTTTGGTAATAATGCACATTTTCATGTTACTACATCTCGCTAAACATATGTAAAAGGGGAATCACGACGGCCAGTTGGTAATTGTCACAATTTTCTCTTGAAATGACAGCTCAAGCAGCCTCCTTCCACATTACGGCCTATCTTCTTCCCAGTTCTCTCATCAGTGATCATATCATCTTCCTTCTAAAACCACTATTTAACGGGTCTAAATGGGGATTCCTTAGCACCACCTCCATCCCTCCCATGGATAGTCTCGTACTTCCTCTTCAAACTCTTAGCTATACAAGATTCATCCTATGCAAATAATATATCAAATTTTTTTTAAGACTAATTTTGGTACGCGAGAAGATTTTTTTCTTACTAGAATACTTTTTCTAAAAAGATGATTTTTAAGATATGATGCCCAAAAAAATAGGTTTGGCATGTTTGGTTGATCATGAAAAAGTAGTACATTTTATAGTGACTTATGTTTAGTTGATCATACTTTCCTAAAAAAATTATTTGTAATACCTATTATACCTTTAATAAAGAAAAAGATTTTACCTATGAATTTTGATGGCTTAAGGGTATTTTTGAAAAAAAAGAGACTGCAATTTCTACCTGGTGGGAAAGTCATAGATTTTTTTTTCATGAAATATGAAAATTTTATTCTCATAGGAATATTACTTTTCAATTTCTCTTTTGAAAACTCCAACCAAATAAAAGGCATTTTTTTTATTTTTTCGTTGACCATATTTTTCTTTCTTTTCTCACGAACCAAAACAAGTCCTAAGGGGCTGGATAATCTAGTACAATCTAATAGAATCATAGGTCAGGCTAAGCCTATATTCATAGATTTCCTAAGAAATGTTTCGGAGTGGATCAGTTCGAATCTTATATGAAGAAAAACAAAGGTCTCAGCATGTTTTCTTTTCCTCCTACATGAATGGGCAGAGAAAGGCTTAGTTAATATCGGCTGGGTTAAGCCTCATATTGAATGATACTAGAAATTATGTTTCTAATCCTAACAAGCCGGTAGGATTATCCAAACTAGCCTTAAAAAAGTCTAATTCCACCTTTTCTATTCTATATCCACCCTTGATTCTAAGAGAAATTGAACCTCTTAATCTCTTTTTCAGGCAGCAGGAGGTAATACCATCCATGCATGTGCTCCATGATATAACATTATTGAAAGTAAACCCACAAATGATGGATTCGACAACAATTTGACCAAGGTAAAATTTTTAAATTCAAAACAAAACCTAAAGAATTCATCAATTGTTTGAAAGGAGCTCAAATAGTTGAATTTTAAAAATTAAAAATTAAAAGATTAAAACTTATATACTTACATGCATGAGAGAGGCAAAAATGGTGAAAGATAGCAAAAACAACATTAACCACAACAATACATAGAATTATTTATTCATAGCTAAGACATACATGAATATAGAGCACCTGATGTATACATGACCTATTCCTTCACTGTATGTAGATTTCCAATGTATACATAAATTATTCATGACTACTTCATATGTCAGGTGCTTTATGCTTGTAGGTGGCTCCAGGCCTTTAACTATAAAAGTTTCATCACGCGTCTATTTGCATTTGACAATAATTTGATCAAAATTCAAAACAAAATATAAAATTCATCAAAAGTTTGGGAAGAGCTTGAATAGGTAAAAAATCATAAAAAAAATCACCTATCGATCCCATCAAAATCAAAATCCCAGCTGATTTTTCTGTTTTTTTCCGGCTGTTGCAATACTTTCTTTGTTTTTGCTAAAATTGTAATACTTTCTGGGGGAAATAATTAAAGCGGTTATGAGTCGCGACAAAAGGAACAGGGACGACGCCGAGAAGGAGGGCACTCGGTCTTCGAAATGGACCTTCTTCCCCCTTAACCCTAATTCCAACAATTTCTCAAAGATCCACCTCTAGAAATCCTCGTCGAAGCTCCCATTTACCAAGAAGGGAATCATTGTCTATGGCGTCGATTCTTCTTGCTGAGGGGGCTCGAGAAAGGATCAAGAAGCGTCTTTTGCCCTTTTTCTGAACCACGAAGGGTTTGGGATCTTCTGATCAATTGAACACCAAGGAGAAGGAAAGAAAGATATTTGTGGTCTTGCGGATTTGTTTGCAATATGCGGCTTGGGCTGATTTCATGGATCTATAGGAGAGTGGTCGATCCTCTCTTGCAAATTGTCAGAAAGTAATCTTTCCCTCATATACTGCTTATTTTCCTTCTATGTTTGGAGATTGGATCAGAAACGGAAACTCTTTTCCCCATTGTTTTTCGGCTTTGATTTCGTTTCTCTTTTTTAAGCATGGGAAATCATTGTTTATTTCTATGTTTTATTTCAGTTATTTCACTAAATAGATGATATTCCACCTAAATTTCACTGAGAAATTATGGATGATGTTTTTCCTGTAGGGGTGCTGAACCAAAGCAATTGGCATTTTCCGCTGCTCTTGGAACGACGTTGGGATTGTTCCCAATATGTGGTATGGATGTTGCTTAAAATCATACCCATCTGTAATTCTGTCTCTTTTTGCATTTATGTGATCATTGATGTTTATCTGGGTGAAGGTGGAGCCTTCTGTTGGTTGCTTTTGGCAGTCTAGATGCATAGCTATATAAAAACCTGAAATTTGCTATGATCATGATGTAAGTTTCTTCATTATTTTGGCTGATCCATTGTGTGAGGGGTGTAGTTCTAGAGTCCATTGATATGTACGTTATAATCTGTATGGCTTGTTTGTAGGAGAATAGATATTCCGCTTAGTCACATTTGGCCAATCTTCATATAATGGATTTAACTGCTTCCACATTCTCTTTAACCCATTTTTTCTCTGGATTAATCTAATCTAACAGACATTCCTGTAAATGGGTGATTTTGGATGAGTTTCATCAGTATGAAGCCTAGTTGTTGATACAATATTATGTATGAACCTCCTTGTTTCATCATGTTGAAGAGGTGTAAATAAGGTGGCACTCCATTTATTAGTACCTTCAAATTAGAACATTGGATGACCTAGAAGTTTGCAAAAAAATTTTGTGAAATATAACAGTCAATTTATCTACATGTAAGAACAGATTACATAAAAATTAAAAAATACTGATCAGCTTTGATCTGTTGATCAGTAGTTTTGTTATGGTTCTGTTTATCTGAATCAGATTAATAATGTCTACCAGCAATCTGAAGCTGAAATATTGAGCGAGCAGGAGGGGGACATGCCCTCCTTGTTTTCATTGAGAGAATGAAATAAAGCACCATAAGAAAATTTAGGAAGGATGGGAAATATTGCTCATTTGGTGAAAATTCTTGAGTACAACTAGATTAGCAAATAATCAGGAAAATGATAGGATTAGGTTGAACCTACATTACCTGGGAGTTTATCCTAAAGTAATTGCACCCAATATCTGGAAATTGGTGTTCATACGACTTTTCATATGGACACTAAATAAAAATTCTTAAAGATGAGAAGGATCGAGTACTTAACATACGTACTCGCATTAATTCTCTTACCCAATTCCATGTAACATAGAATTGATGGCATACCTTGACAATAGCATATTAAGCATTAAATGATTGAACTGGAATTTTGAAAATGACAACATGGCGGAACCTATCGTGGTATCCATAGAGTTAAATTGCTCTCCAATTTACTTAAATAAGACTTACATTATGTTTTATATGACCAACATTTAGGTCCTCTCAACACAAAACAGCTATTTATTTATTTATTTATTTATTTATTTTTACCATAACCACTGAATTACAGTGGACTGCAGCTTGACTCTATGGATTTTGTTACCATGCTTCAGTTTGTTGCAACGTTTTATAAAAAAATTATTTTTTTGAGAAAGCTGTCGGTCCTCTTTTCATGTTACGAACTATGTGAAGAAGTAAGAACATCATGCAATTTGATCTTCATCAAACATGTACGTGTGCACACATATGTGCAAACTGTACACATTTTTGCCTGTAAGTCTGATTTAAGTAAATTTGTTTAAGTTTGACATGGGTTTTTGTCAATAACAGGGGTCACTGTGTTTCTTTGTGGATTGGCAATTGCAGTACTTAGAAGTTGTTGTCATGCTCCAACAGTAATGCTTGCTAACTTTATTGCTACTCCGATTGAGTTGAGGTAATTCATAATTATTTTTGACAAGTTATCATTCACTAAATTATATTTTGTTCATGTACTTGCTGACAAAGAACTAGCAATGTTCTCAAGTTAAAATCATATTGATTGTTCAATGTCTTCTATATATCCATTGACAGTTATACTATTGAGCTTTAGATAAATTTTTTTAGCCATATAGAGCATGGCTTTGCATTATGTTGATATATCCATTGTTTAAGCAGTAAGTTATATTATTGCACATGAATGTGAATGTTGGTAAATCTTCATTGTTCTGTTGAATGATTCAACAGGTTTGCAATAAAATAGGAATATTTTGTGATTGCAAAAACATAAGTCTTGTCTAACTTTATACATTTCATATCATCGTTTCTACATACGAAGGCTATATCCTCGGCCATCAAGTCAAAAAAGAAAAGAAATATTCTTCATTTGTCTTCCCCCTACGAGGAAAACAAAGATGTTACAAGCTGTTCAAGCCTTTCAATTCACATGGAGGTGTTGTTCAAGAAAGTTTGTGAAAATTTATGTCGTCATTCTGACAAAGAAAAAATTATGGATATGACCAACAAATTATATCAATCCTCCATTACCTTATCATAGAGGGAGGGCCTTGGCACAATAGTGAGGTTGCTTCATTGGACTTAGGTATCATGGATTTGAAACACGGAAACAGCCTCTCCATACGTGAGAATAAGGCTGCATCGGATTCTCGCCAAATTTCGTAATGGCGGGAGCCTAGTGCATTTGAATGCCTTTTTCGCTCCATGACCTACTTGATACAAGTTGTAGGCTTTCTTACATAGATTTCTTTTGTATTGTTTCTCCCATGTTTCTTAACATTGAACATCATTACCACATAACCATAGTTCTACAAGTACACTTATTATCGTTTGACACACAAATAACTCATAGATGATGTTCGTCTTGTCCTTTTAGGAAATTTATATGCTTTCCATATCAAATTTTATGAGATCGTTGGTGCCTCGGTTACTGAGGTGGTGGAAGGTGTAGCTATTGAAATGGCAAGAATGGTCATTACCTTGTTATATGTTCGATAAGGAATAACTAATGATCAATCAGCTTCTAGCTACGCTCGAGTTCGATTATTAAGTTTTGATTGATACCGATATATGATGTTTGATAATTATCTAGTACACCCATGGTCTTAGGGTGGGAATCGCTATCCATACAATTGATGCTTTTAGATATATAAATCAGCAACCCAACTCAATTAAGCCTCAATCTCAAACTAGGTGGGGTTGGCTACATGAATACTTTTCCTCCATTCTACTTGGTTTAGGGCCACACTTTTTGGAAAGAGTGGAGATACTTCATCCCATGTGATTTTCAATCTCTCTCTATCGTTCTCCATTCATTCTATATGTATCAAATTGCTCCTTCATGCTAGTGCATCCCTCAGCTTTAAGAAGTACAACATGAAAAAGTTGAATATTAGCTAATTATGATGCAGATAAAATAATATCATATTTTGAAAAAAATATAGTTATACGCATGTCGCTTCATTCCTTGGACTACACATCAAGATCTCATATTTTCTATTTAATTCCATGATGATGTTTAATAATTTTGGGTGGATTTCTTCTCTTTTCTCAAAGATATTACACCACCAAGGAAAGGTTTGCATCATAATCAAATATATAGAGGTTGTTTTTAATTCATTAGTTTTAAGCAATGTTTTAAATCCCGGTGGGATGGGGGGCGTCCCAGCTATCCTGTTCAGTTCCCTGAGAAAATGGACTAGATGGGGGTGGAACTTTAAAACCCATCCATGCGAGGAAAGAAGAAGAAAGAGAAGGAATAAATGAAAGAAGAGGAAATGGAAAGAAAAGAAGGAAAAAAGAAGAAAATGAAAGAAAGGTAGGAAGGAAAGAAGAAGAAAAAGGAAAGAAAGAAAGGAAGGGAGAAGAAAACAAAGAAAGAAAGAAAAAAGAGGAAAATGGAAAGAAAGAAAGGAATGAAGGAATAAGAAGAAAGGAAGAAAGGAAAGAAGGAAAACGGGAAGGAAAGAAGAAGGAAAAGGAAGGAAAGGAAGAAAGAAGAAGAAAAAAGAAAGAAAGGAAGGAAATAAGGAAGAATGGAAAGAAAGAAGAAAAAGAAACAGAAGAAAGAAAGGAGAGACAAAGGGGAGAGAGATAGGAAGGGTATCTTCCGAGATGTTTAACAGGATGGGCTGCCGGGATGCAGCAGGACAGCGAGGCATCACATTCCATAGAGAAATCGGGATACCACAGAATTTAAAATCTTGTTTTGAAGTAGTGATTAACTATCAGTACATCAATTTACAGGGATTGGAGGAAGATAACTGGGAAATGTCAATTCCACCAAATTTCTTCTCACTAAAATTCATTCCTTCATTAATATTTCTATTTCTATTCTTGGGTAAAATAAAGGATATTCTTGTTAAGAATGACTCATGTTGTCTTCAAAAAAAAAATACCTAAAATGATTTTATTTGGTCTGTTAGATTGAAGATTTATTTTACCAAGGAACAACACACATAACAGCAGTGTATGATGGCTTAAAGATGGTCATTTTTTTGGCAACAAAAGATGGTCATTCTGTGAGAGACCTAGTAGAAACAATTTAAATACAAGGAGAAATCGTTATAACCATGCTCTTAATGCAGGTAAACTGCTCATCCTCTCTCTCTCTCTCTTTCTTTTAGCAAAAACTGCTCATGCAGGAACCCCACTGCATGCCAGATTCACGAAAGGCTTTTCATGACTCACAAAATTTGTAAGCACACCATATCTTGAATCTTTTCCTGATCTTTGAAACCTTTCCATATTTTTCCAAAAAAAATCAACTTAAATTGGAACATAGCCATATCTGAAATAAATCATGTTACAATGTAATCGGTGCATACCCAATTATCATGGTGTGTGGATGTAACTTAACTAATTGCTTCGTGCATGCTTAATATTTCATAAATAACTGCCTGCAGTACATGAGAATTATTTTTTTCCCAAAAACAAGGCTGATATCTGGATATTGTCAATTCATGAATTGGTTTTATTTACTATTCACTCTAGATGTGATCTACTATTTCATGTTTATTATCATATTCGGAGTAACATTCACATTGTTTTCAGTCTGATAATACCGTTTTTGCGCTTGGGGGAAGTTATTTCTGGTGGCCCTCACTTTCCTTTAACATCTGATGCATTGAAAAAGGTGTTGACTGGGCAAGCCTCAAGAGAAGTACTAGTTTCTGTATATCATGCGGTTGGTACCTGTACTTGTTAGATAACTTCATGAAACCTTCTTTTAACAAAAGGTTCACTGCAATACTTGTCAGGATAATTCCGCAGTTAAAATATGTTTCTATATATGTAGTTTCATCTGACTTCTAGCGTGGGCTTATTCTACCATCCCTGTTCTATAGCATATTTTATCACAGTCTCAGCTAAAAATTTGGGTTTTTTCACAAGTGAGGGAAACTGATAAAATGAATTGAAACTACTAAATATGGAAAAATCTGTAAATTCCGCATGCATGAGAAAAATAGTAAACTGGAAATAGGATAGATTGAATATTTGATGATCCTTGGTAATGCTTTCTCTGCATGGTCATGTTGATAGAAACACCTGCAAAGGGTCAGCAACTTGTACATACTGTTGCATGGCCACTATATTGCATTTCACATAATGGGCTTGTGCTTAATAAACCTCACATAAAATGCAGTCCATGTTCTGCACGTGTAGTTCAGATGATCCTTCATAGTGCCTGCTAGAGGTAGCATTGATATTGAAAAATCTGAATACTGCAAATGCTAGTTGTGATATAACCGACAGCATCAATGATAATATGAGATAAATATCAAGATGCAACAGATAGAAAACCTTGTATGGCACCTTAAAAAAGTGAGACTGTCATCTAATGGGTCGGTTGGCTTGCTTTGGGCTGAAAAAAACCTGCAAGTTCCTTGCTTCTGAAAATTAACAAATTTTGTGCACATTGAGATATAAATTTAAAGAACTAATAAAAATATGTTTCATCCCAAGGAAATCTCTATATCAATGCCACCTAGCAGTATGCTTTAGTTACATCCATAAATTTATATAGTCATATGCACAATGTCATCACCTGATAAAAAAAAACATTATGTTCTTGATTCTCCTCCACATGGTTGTTAAAAAAAAATTACATGGTTCGCATGCCAAAGATGTCAAGGAGTTTGTTGCATGAATGAACATTAAATCACAGGGTCTACAGATTTTCTGTAGGTTGCCAATATATCAAATGTAAAAAGTAGCCAACTAGATTTTTACAGTTTTACTTTGCTAGCTATGTAGTAGAATTTGTATAAGAGTCGTCACCATCAGCTTCATGCATTTACCCTGCATCAACAAATTAATTTCATGCATTACATGGCAAGTTAATTGGATATTTATGTAATAAATGTGCCTCATGCCAATACTGTTGCTCAGCTTTAAGATTCTTCCCTTGCTATTTGTCTTAATTGAGGACTACGCTGTCTATCCACACTAGCCTTTCTGAATAGGAATTCCACTATCCTTCGAAGAAATTAGAGCCCCTTTCATCAGACTCCTCAAAACCTTCATGCACATGCTCTTATTGTCTAATTTGTTCCTACACCACCTCATTAGCAAATATGCATTTCCTATCCTTGTTTTACCACGAAAATACCACTAGTATCTTAAACTATCTTCTTTATTTGCCAACAACTAATGCATACAACATTGAGGATTTTTTTGCTAAAATTTTTGCAAGAACCCCACAAGGCAGGTTGCTGAAAGATAGTTTATTATTATGAGCAAGTATATGACATTATGGATCATTATCATCAACAGCAAGTATTAGACATTATAATCTTGTTTCTTTGACTTTTTTTCTCTTTTTCCTCCTCATCTTTAGTCCATTTGTCATTGCTTTTGTTCTGTGATGCTGATCTAAGTAGATCATGTCAAACTTTTTCTTGCAGTTGTTAGGCTGGATTGTTGCGGCTCCTTTCATCCTTGGTGCCCTTTATGTGATCTTCATACCATGTTTCAGTTATTTGGTCCGAAGGTTCAGTCCTGTACCATCAAGTCCAACAACTCTGCTCCATTCCCTTTCTGAGGTCAAGATCAAGGTAAGGGATGTCTAGTTTCTTCATCATGGAGTGACTCCCTCTGTATATTCACCCTTTAAGAGGACACCTAGACATGCTTCTTGATATTCCAACAAGAAAGTGGTTCTTGTATTCTTGAGTGCTCCAACTTGAAATCTTCCATAAATGATGACGAGGCGGATTGGATTTAGATGTGAAGCTTTGGGTATTATAACTGCTCTTTTAAGCTGGCTGGATCAAAAGACTGTCTAGATTCTAATTCTAGAACCATGAAAGTTTTCTGGACTAGTGCTGGAGTGGGGTTGAGAAGGTATGGAGGTGAGCCTATATTGGTCCATACTTGCCAGTTGGTGATTCCAGCCAGAGTTCTGGAAAAGACCTGAAATTGCCCCATTGGGACTCATCAAAGTCCAAGCCTGATCAAACCAAATCAGTAGGTATGCCAGCTCCCTGACCGATTACTCTTTAGCAACCTGTCATGATCTGATTCTCTCTAACATATGTGGGAAAGAGGTAAAGATCAGAATCTGCTCCTTGTTGGATAATTTGTAACCTGAGTTGATAGCCACTGATTGATGATGCATGTATTTTTTCTGAATCTTGATCTAAACTGTTGGCTGTCTGGAGCTTGTTCTGACTTGGATATGCTTTGATGAACGAGACTTCTTTGTTGACTATAACATTGGCCATTTTTTTGAGAAGATAAACACTGACCTGCACTAATCTGTACTTCGAAATGTAGACCATGCACAGCAGTTTCATTGATTTGGTAGTCTGATTCATTTGAAACCCTTTAAGCTGGTTTACACGTGCTACGGAACAGCTGTTCTCTTTCTTTGAGAAAAATATGGAACAGTTGTTCTCATGTTTTGAATGGGTACAAGTTTTTTAGTGACATTGATGTCACCATAACATAGATCGCTCTGCATGGTACTCTGCCATGACTTCCTGTTATAAGGTGAGTTAGATGCCTAGTTCAGCCCTGGGCTCGGTTTTTATAACAGCTGTTATACTTATATAATGTTATAACAGAAAATAATGGGCAAGAACGGTGAAATAACAATGTCCTGTATATAATGTTAGGTGATACTTTATACACTGACATGTTGATTTGAATTCTTAAAAACAAAGAAACATCATATGTGTCCACTTAAGGACATTATCTGTGCTATACAATATAATAGATGTTATTTAGAAATATATGATATACATATGTAGAGGGGACTTTTTATTGTTTGGATGTCAGATTATAGTTATAATGATATTTGTGATCTAATGGAGTAGGAGGAGGTCTGAACGCTCATTATTCCCTTTTCTTTTGCCCGCCTGCTGGGAATTCAAGCAATAAGACAGGTTACGCATCTTAGGGCTGGAGACATGTTGCAAGCTTCAGATTACATTTCTTTTGCACCTTGGGTTTGGGGGCATGGTGCAAGCTTTAGATTACATTTGTTTTGCCTGAGTGATACTTTGTGATAATACAAGAGTTTGTGAAGCCTAGCAAACTGTTGTGACTTTCTGCAAAAGACGCAGATCATACATGAAAGAAGTGATATGGTAAAAGAGCCCCAACATGCAATAGGAGAGTAGTTCTTTAGGACAAATTCGATGAGTAATGCTACAGTAGCATGCAAAAGTCATACAGAAATATCTCACTTCTCTGCGTCAGCTACGTGGTATTTAATGGTGATAGTTTGGTGGCTAGTCTGATGATCATCAAGTTTTGAGTTTGCCTCATAACATCATTGCCTATAATGTCCAATGCATGCAAGGGAAAGTATGAAAGTTTGTAATTCCTGATACTATAATGTATTCTGTTTTTAATTTATCACCTATATGTAACAGAAGAAGTTTACATATGATAGTTACATCCTAAAGGAGTTATTATATTATATTTATATAATCAGATATAAATCTACTCTCACTTTTTTTTGCTAAGCATCTCCTGTAAATTACTATGTCAGCTCCATATTAACACCCCAACCCCTGTATTTGGTGCTTAAGAACTGGATTTCAACTAATTCAGAATTTAGGAAAATAGAACAAACTTAGGAAAATAGTCTTGATAAATGGACATGGTGGAAATTCCAGTGAAAGTGGATGACCAGCGCCCATTCAGGACTTCGGTTTGTAATATAGTTAGGGTATTGCAGAGAACAGTACAATGTTTCAAGTTTAACAGATGAGCAATGAAGAATGTTGATTCTAGTTAATTTGCCCAATGACTTGTTTCTTCTAGCCTTGTATGTTGGACGCTAGCTGTTTTGCTTACTTAGGACCTGACTATTTCCTGTAACCAATTTAATTCTTTGTTTCTTGGTCTCATTGCAGCATTAACATCACGACTTCAGACCGACTTTATTTATTTGCTGGTGTCTCATTAAGCTCTGGCAAACAGTCTTATCATGCAAATGCCCTTGTGGACAAAAACACCTTGATCTATTCACCTTTTTTTTTATGTGTGTTTGTGTTTTGGTCTCGGTGGATGGGGTTCACTTGATGTGCCCTCAAGCTTAATTTAAAGATAGTGGAACGTGCAATTTAAAGGATGTTGTGTGTGTGATGGATGGATATCACATGATTATCCTCTCGAGCTTAATTTAAACATAGGGGAAGGTATGTGAAGGATATTAAGGTTAATACAATCCTTAAACCTCATCAAGGTATCTAAGGTTCTTTGATAAAGTCAAATTTCAAAAGGCTTGTTTCGGATGAGAGTGATGGGAGAAGGAAATTGGGAAAGCATTGACCTGAGCTATAGTTTTATTCCAGTGATGTGTGTAGTTTCTTCCAAGGAATAGCTGATGTTGTAATCATCAATTTAATTAAGATGTATTTCATACTTATCCTTGCATGTTTGTGTTATAATAATCGGAAGAGCCATCAACTTCTGATAGAAGGCATTGGTCCCTCTGATTTTTAGAGTGGAGATTAGGTAAATAGTTAAGATGACTACCTGAAACTGTGACTGCATGATTAGGATAGAAATGGTCTCTGTGCCTACAATTTTTGATTCCTATACTGCAAAGCATATGTAAATTTGAGATGTAATCATGAGTTTGGGGTATAAACTATGTTCATTCTAGATACATACAGGATTAAGCAATAGAAACGGTTATTTATATCATGTAGGACTATTATCCAACACAAGCAGGGCATGTTATTTAAGAAAGAGAGAAGAAACTGTTTAGATGGTAGAGGTAGTGCTATACTTTATTAATTTTTTGGATTTTGATTTAAGGAAAATCGTAAAGCTGAGATAACTCACTCAGAACATCTTTTAAAGATTTGTATGGTATTATTAGGTCAGAGGCCAATCCAACCACTTGCTCCTTTCCAACTTAGTCTCGGTCGTACCATAATGTGTCCAAACTTTAATATTTTTTTACTCTAAGACCAGGTCCTATAGCGCTCGTGTTAAATAGATGACAGAATTGTAAACAATTATTGAATGATTTTAAGCTGAGGAACATAGAGGTCTCTCCCACCATCTTTTTATGTACCTCTTTCACATTGTTGAAATCACTTGCCACTAATCGGGGGCCTTATACAACTTGACTGATTCTCATGAGCTTCCACCACAATTTCTTCCTGATAGCTGCACTATTAGATCCATACACTACAAAAAGATTTACATCTATCTTAATTGTTGGCAAAAAAAACAAGTTAACATCTCTTTGGATTCTAGGACTTTAGATATATTCTAAATATGGGGACTCCAAAGCAGCCAAACTCTACCTCTCGGGCTGCTGCTATAATCCTTTAGAATTTCTTAGCAACCCTATAACACTTGTTTTCTTTTAACTTTTGATTCAACAAAACCCACCAAGTCTACTTTCTAAGATCTGATATGGGCACGACCCTTGCTAGTTTGTTATTTATAAAGAGGAAAATAAAACTATAAATTTACAAAAACAAACAGTTACAACAAAAAGTCTTCAAAAGATGGATTTGCTTACGTAGACGGTAGACCCCACTACTCAGAAAAACAAGTTCATCACCAGAAAATGGGCTTAAATTGATGCTTAAGATACGAAAATCTTGTGGCATCCTTAATATTGATAAACCTTAAAATAATTAATGATATGCTGACATCTAACCTGTCTGTCTTGCATAACTTGAAGGGGACAGTCTTCAAAGTCATTATTTATCCTTTCTCAACTCTCAAGCAAAGAGGTTAGCTATCCTAACTACCTTTCGTTTTTGCATAAAATTGGGAACCTAGCATTAGAGCTGCCCTGGAAAATTAAGCATGACACCAATACAAATGAAACCTCCATCACTTATTGGTGCACAGATTGACTTTTTTCATTCCTCTCATTTTCTCATCTAATGTCATATCATTTTCAACCATACATGCTTATCTTACAAACATATGGTTAACCGATGCATTACGAAAGATGAAAACAATGGAGATACAAAAGATCATTAATGAATATGATTATCATAAAAGAAATTAAGTAATCGATGTATTTGCCATTTTGGCTAGATATTTTGTGCAACTCTCTCTTTTTTGGACAATACACTGTTAGCAACTATTCTTATGTTATAGTCTTTTTTTTGTAATTTTTAATTTAACCACAATAAAAGGCAATTAGCATAAAAAATGTCTAGATGTAGACAAAACTTACGAAATAAAATTCACATAAAGCATCTAGAAAAATATTTTGTTGTCCTATTCCCTAGGAGATAATTAAAAGAAGTTGGTATTTTGACCTAAAATATAGTCAATAATATTAACTACCATTTTGACAGCTGCTAACATGTGACATGGTCAAGTGTGCTGAAAACATAGAGTGCTGAATCAATAGATGAGCAATTTGATTGAAGGAAGTAGTTTGAGGTGCTGACTAATAGACATTAAAAATCCTTTTACCCCACCTAATGCTGGTTTGACAAGTTCGTGGGCATGAAGCATGCTCTCCATGACACGCCAGTAGAGTATTTTTGTTCAACTGGGGAGGAGTCTAAAAAAGGTTGCTATCCCAGAAAAGGTCAAGGACTCTACACTGGTGAAGTGTTAGCTAAGTAAGGTTAGCAAGTAAATCAAGATTGTACTCTATGTGGCTTAAGGAAGGAATCTATTTCTCATTAATGTACCAAATGCCTCTTTGCCTGTAGTTTGTGGAATGCCATCAAAATTCAATTAAGACTGATAGGGTGGCCTTCAAACACGCATGATCTTTGGACTGGTTGGAGGAGAACAAAATTCCAAGCTTCTATGAGGAAAGTGGGAGACCAACTTTGTGCGGCTCCATGTTAGAAAATCTACAAGAAAAAAAAAAGAAGCAAGAATCTTCACTAAGAAGGCCTCCTTCATTTACGCAACTCTTCAAAAAGCATTGCATGCATGCATTCCAAAATTGGCAGCACTTATGTTCTAAGAAAAAAATAGAGGCTATAGAACAACCTTGTAATGCACAATCCAACAGCATGTTAAAGTTTGATAGCATCATCTAATACTCTGCTGGCTTCTTTTCTTTGTATGTAACCATTTCTGTATATAACTTCTTCTATTAATAAATTGGAGGAAGCTTCTTGTTTCCTCCCCTTTCTTTTCAACCAAAAAAAAAAATCATCTTTAGAAGCACCCAGCACTATAATTTCTTAGCGAGTTGATGGTCCCGGGTGTCATCCATGTCTATGCTACCTTCCCTGACAAGAACCCATTCTCAATTATTATTTGCTTGCAATAATTCTTTCTTAAAAAAGTATATCTAGAAAGATTCTAAAGTCAGCCTGTTAAAGGAATTTGCTCTTTATTACTTGCCAATGACCACCGGGGCCACGTGGCAATGATACGGCTTTTGAAATATAAAAATAACTCCAGTAGGTGGAAAATTCGTAACTCGCTATTCTCTTGAGTGTGATTCGTGGGTCATCTTTATTCACCTTTCTTTGCATGTTGGATTGCTTTGAATCTATGCTAGTGGGTATACAATCCAAATCCGTAACATAAATTTTATATTCATTTTTCTTGTTAATCATCAAATGAATTCTCCAATAAGATCTAGACGTCTAGATTTAGATCTTCAGCCGTGTCAACGCATGAGTCGGTCTTGTACTCGTGTCCACATAACCAAGTTGGTAGGTACTTGCTACGACGCTGACTGCTCATTAATAAGATGATGCGACCGGGAAAAGAGACAACCGGTCTAGGGTTTTGGATTTGGGCATCTTGAGAAAGTCCGAGCTTCCAAGCAAAGCAATTACGGTACTTCTTTCTCTAGATTCCTCTCCATCTTTGATCTTTCTCAAAAACGCTGACTTCAGTTTGATTATTGCCTCTTCCCTCCGAATTACTGCAATTAGGGTTTTTATGCTTTTAAAAAGTGGCAGTTTGGGTTTATATTGGATTCTGAATCTGGTTTTCTTTTGTATCATGTAATTTCCGACACCCCAAACCAAATCTTGTATAAGATCGAATCTAAGGGGTGATTCATGACCCGAAAGCTCAAGTTTTTTGAGCTTCTGGTGGTCATCCAAATCCTTTGTGCAGCTGAGAACTTTGATGAATTCACGGCGGCCGAGGTCCGTGGGGCCTGCTGCATCTCATTGCAAATCCATGGAAGTAGAGATAGTAGAGAAGTCATCAACAGCAAGAGATTCTTCTATTGACAACACGGTATACTGCTGCGTCGCCAAAGGGAGCAGAATTCTCTACTCTTACAACAGCAAAGACCGTGAGCTCGAAGCCCTGGCCGCCCTTTGCCTTGAGAATGCCCCGCCCTTCCACAGATGGTACTTCCACAGTGTTGGGTCAAGAACTTTTGGTTACTTGATGGAAGGTGGATGCACCTATTTCGCCATCGTCGATCCTAGCTTGGGGAATTTGGAGATCCTTCGATTCCTAAGGCACATTCGGGACGGGTTCAAGAGAGTCTCAAGGAATGGTTTCCATGATGAGTTGGTGCCCATCATCCGGCAGTTGATCACCTCATTGGAAAGAATGCCTCGACCAACAAATTCCATTGATGCGAGTTTAGAGGGGGGCGAGTCGGTTGATGGTACCTCCATGTCTGGAAAGACCCCTTTACTTGGAAATAGCAAGCGTGATAGGAGGAAGATGAAGGATAAAGTAGTCGAGAATGATGAAGTTTGTGAAGACCATAGAGATGAAGGGGTAAAGATCCATATGCCACCAGAACCAGCAGGCAATATGTCGTTGCAGAAGAGCTCGAGTTTGATGAGGTCTCCGGCACAGCAAATTGGACAGAGGTTGTGGTGGCGACATGTGAAAGTAGTTGTTGCTGCCGACATTATCGTTTGCCTGGTTTTGTTTGGTGTTTGGTTGGCTGTCTGCAAGGGTTTCCAGTGTATTTCGAGTAGATAGTTTAAATTGGTTGGATTTCGAGAGCAAAGATAATGCTAGAATTGAAAGCATGAAACACTTCATCAGATGTAATTCTGAAACGTTTATTTACTTAAAAAGAGATGGACACAACAAAATTAGAAGGAAAAGAAACAGCTGGTATTTCTTGTTGCAAATTTTAGAAAGAATGGATGAAGAGATTTACTTAGCAGTGTCAAAATTATTGGGATTTTTATAGTGTAGTTTAGTTTTATATGTTGTATCTTTTTCCTCTTTTTTATGGGAGGTGTTACATCTGCGGTAATGAATGTTTATACATATTTTTTTCATGCTCTCGTTTTGTGCACCATATGAAAAGTTCTTGTCGTAAACAGATAAGCACAATACAAAGTAATACTAATTGTTTGCTTTTTAATTTTATTTAGATTTACTAATTGATTCAAATTCATTTGCTTAAATTAATGTAGTGTTTCGAGTGGAAGGATTTTTTCCATTCACATTATCCTAGTTTGCTAGAATATGATCCAAAGGTATACGTGCAATCTCATGTGCTCTTGTTATGATTTGAGATCTTTCTCATTTCATGATCTTGAATCAATTGTGCTCAATGTTTCAAAAATTTTGAAATTCTAGTAGCTGAGATTGTTAAGAAGGGTTTGATTGTTAGAAAAGAGAGTTCAAAATGGGAGAATGCAAGATGACAGAGAAGAAGAAAATCATGTATTGGATTAAAGAGTCGATTATAAGATGTAAATTATTGTATGAATTTTCAGTGCATAACCAAACATCAACATCATAACCTGTGATTTCAGAAAACATACAAAATTAAAGAGAGTTATGAGTTTGTCGTATATCCAGCATCCTAAATCGGCCTTCATTTAGTTTAGTTTACCTTTTCCTTGGGTAAAATTTTATCTTTTTTCATATATACCATAACTGAAATTTCTTTCCTTTATGATCTGGAAGCTTTACATGATGTAGTTGGCAGCTGCTCATAACCTACAAGCTGAAAGTCAGTTATATGCTTTGGAGACAAATGAAGTACAATTTTCTCGACACTATTGTTGATAGCCTCTTCATATTTTTCAGAAAGTTGCTGATGTTACATTTACTATCTACATTTAAGGTCGTGATTCATAATAGAATTGCATAGATTTTTTTGTTTTTTTTTTCAGTTGCACTTCCATTTTTATGTGATATCTGGATAGTGTTCTTTTTTCCAATACAAGTGACCTCAGTGCTAGCTGCTGTCACACCATAACTATGAATATGAAAATATCTTCCTTCTGATCTAGATGTGGTGGAGTGCTCTATCCATAACATGCTAGTTACTGGTCAAGGTTGCTTGGATCTAGTCAAGATAAAAATAGTAGTTGTTGTCTATAAAAATCATCAAACTCAAGGAATATTCTTCTATGCTGACTGCTTAGACTTGACCTTGCCTATTTTATCTTGGGGTGCGCAGATTTTTCTTTTCTTAATGCATTTGTAGCAGAGGTGGATCTTTGGTCTTTGAGGTGAATATGAGGACCACCATAGGTTTCACTGATAATTATATGTTCAAGATGTGAAAATAAGAAATAGCAAGAAAATCAGTTAATTTGGTATTCTCAAAATAATATTGCTTGTACTGATTACAGGTAAAGTTGATATAAAATTCCTCTGGTATGGATTCCTCCCCGGGGACAAATTAGCCCTCCATCCTGGATTGGCCATCTTAGATGTGTGGCATGATACGGCTGTTAAGGGTTGTGTTTCTGAACATTTTTCAGTGATCTTTCATGCAGTATTTGATGACGACTTTGGCTTAAATATCATTCAGCAATTACAGAATTACTAAATTATAATATGTCAATCACCTAAAGGTTTGTTCTCTTTAATGATTAGGTGTTTGAAGACTGTTTTCTGTTTGCAATAGCTTAATTTATTACTTTTAAGTTTTTTTTTATGTTCTCAAGTATGTTGTGCTGCTTAGATGCCTTTTGGCTGAGTCAAATTAATCTGTTGATGACCTGTTTGAGAGATGTCTTCTTAAATTTAGTAAGGTGCTTCCGAAAATAATCCTGAGTCATTATATTCTTCAATTTGTCATTTCAAGTTTCAACTAGATAAGTAGCACTTAACTTAATTGGTTCATGGTTTTGCTATGGACCTTATATTATACTGCAGTTTATATTAGCTCTTGATTGATTATTTCTCTATCTATTGGCATATTTAACTCGATTCTCATATTGAAGAGTTTTAGGATCTCATTTGGATGAACTTTAGAAGAACATGATACTCCAGAAACTGTCGCTTCTGGATCTGGGGTCAAGAGGACTCATCTGTTTTTATTGCCTGCATGATGATTTAAACCCTTTTCCATGGTGATTGCCATGTGGCTGTTGCTGTGGAGTGACATGATCTCGTAGTAAATACATGGGCTAGCATGGCTTTCCTTACAAAAAGTTTAATTACTGCAGTTTGATGTGATCTCGATATGGTTCGGTGTAGCTTGTTGCAGTCTGATACAGTTGCAGGTCTGGCTGCACTGCTTGACAGCCCAACCATGAACTTTTGGGATGCCAATGACATGCACTTCAAGCACTAGACAAATCCACTCCCACAAGCCAAACTTTAAGCCCAATGACATGCAGGTCTGATACACTTCCAACTTTAAGTGCTTGACATGCAGGTCTAGCTTGTCTAGTGTTTGGGAAGTGCGTAAAATCGCTTCATCTAACCGTTAAAAAAATGAACTTCTCTGATATCTGTTCGAACATAACTTCCATGATAGTATTAATCCAACTGATACAGCCTTTCAATGTGCCCTTTCATCTTTTTAAATAGGTTGTTACATCATAAATCTTGGGTTAATGGTTCGAAGACCAGTTTTGCAGTCTGTTTTTCAAGAATACAGGACAGTGTTTTATCCTGAAAACAAAATTGCTGGATTTCCCAACTGCAATTAATAGGAAGCAATATTTGTTTGAAAGATAGATTAACCTTCGACTCACTGTCCTACGAATGATTAAGCCATTATCCTACCCTTGATCTTTTTATTTTTTCCCTACATTATACACAACATTTTATGTTTAGTTTTCAATAAAATTAGTCCATTGTTTTGCATATATTGACATTTTTTTCACATGCTTATCCCTATTCTGGAACATAGTTATTTATGTTCTACATATGCTTACATTTAAATGTGTATGAGATTGGGGACTAAAGATTATATGATCATTAAAATCAAGAGGTAGGGATTAAATTTGTAGTCAATAGGGACTAAAAATGAAATGATAGTCAATATCAATTACCTCACATGAAAGAGAGGAAGTGGAGGAAGTGTTCTGGATTCAATGTCATGGAACAAGAAAATAATTGCTTATAAATCCACCAACATTACAACCTAAACTTGTATGTCACACTGATTTCTAATCATGACCCTTCTCAATTTTAGAACCGTTCGGATTCATCGTGTCTATTAACAATCCTAAATTTTTTAAAAAAAATATAATAGATGGCGCAGACATTTCTAATATGGATACGTTTAAAAAAAATAAAAAAATAATACATCACAGAGTGCTTTAGACATGTAATCCAAGGGCCTTCATAAATTTTTTGTTCCATCATCACAACCGTCCGATGTAAAACTTGACGATCACGAGAAGGTGCAACGCTGCAACGGTCCCGATCCCTTTAGGGCCGGCGAGACGGTCCGGCTCTTAAGCCGAGCCGAGCCGAGCCGGGGTTAGTGGGTTGCGGGGTGGGGTCGAGCGTGCGGAGGGAGGCTCAGAACCCACGTTGCGTTCATCAGAGGCTCCGCTGTCGCTTTCGGGTCAAAAAGAACGCAAGTTGGAGACAGCTGCCACCGATATTTTACTCATTTAAAAAATATTAAAAAAAAATACGACGACAGAAAAGAGAAAAAGGTTTCCTGCTTCCTCGACTCCTCAGAAATTGTACGTAAACAAAAAAAAAAAACTTAATAGCTCTATTAACCCCAGCTTTTGAGGGAATAACAGGAATGCCCTTCCGTTCTGCTTGTTGAGCCTACCGTGGCCCTGAAGGTGGATGCCAAATGGACTCGAGAGGCCAAGACAGCGTGTGCAATGAGACTATGAGGAATTAAAGTTTAGCATGTCATGACAGTATTTCTGGTCTTCAAGATTTACTGTTTAAGTTATTCTCCAGGACTCTCGCATACTCAATAAATTGGGTGGCCCAGCCTCCTCTTCTCTTAAAAAATATATATATATATTCTCCAGTATTCTGAGTTTTGTTAATCTTATTCGATGAACTGTTTTTACAAATTTACTCTTTCAAAAAAAAAAAAAAATTGGGTATCCCGGTAACTCACGCCAACCTGGCATGAATTCTACTATCAGAGTCAAAGAAAATAAGAGTATATAAGTATGGGGGAGCGGAGTCAGTCTCTGTCCATAAAACTTCTTTCGATTGGAGCCCAGTCTACTGCCTAATTCGCCTCTCGATGCACATTGGCCACTTGGAACAATCTGTAACCGGCCACCAAGCTCTGGATATCCCTGAGTAGGGAGTGATCATGGCTCTGTCGTTCGGCGACGCAAATTTACTTAGTCACCGTAATCGAGTCCTCTGTTAGGATTATTTTTCTATATAATACAACTTCTACTAATATTGCAAAGGCATAGGGATAATATTGGAAAAGTACGAAAATAAAGACGATGACGACCATGCTATGTTTAATTGATGGCATTTAATGCCATGATATTTGAAAATAGTCCTCGTAGCCACCATGCGGAAAGACTAATAGTTGAAGGTCTTCTACAATTTATGTTCAAAACCAAGCAAATAGTGTTCAAAACTCACATCAGTTTTATAAGAACGCCTAGTCTAATAATGGGGTTAATTTCTTACAAATCTGTATGATTGATTTTTGTAATTCACATAAACTGTTTTGTGAAATTGTACTAGTGGACACCGCAAGTGCATTAGCTTGATGGAGTCCAAAGGTAATTACATTAAATGCTGGAAAACATTTTATTCTTGAAAAAAAGTAAAGCATTGAACTTCCAAAAATTTTAGCATAGGATGAAAATAAATTACAGCCATCATTAAACTAGCAACCTAGTAGTCAAACTTCAACTAGACCAATAACAATCACAATTGATATGCTAGAGAAATAAGTGAATGTCATGCTCTCCTATGGTTATGATTTTGCAAGTTGTTGCATTATACTGCAATTTATAGATACACCGATACCCGATGTAAATTAAGTGGTACCACATGTGTTCACTCCTATCTTGACATAAATTATCAAACATTTTGCATTACAAAGAGTAGTGCATACCTGACCACATCGCTCAACTTGGAAATAGGAAGCTCTCGCTCATCTCCGAAATGGAGAGCGTCACATTGGGGTACCAAACATGCGCGATAGGAAGATGAGCAAAAGTCTTTCATTTTCATGATGATGAGGAACGTGGCATCTATCCAAGCATGCACCTTTTATGAGGAGAGTTAGGCTTAGCTTTTTAATTATTAGTTATTTCTAATTATCATATGCAATGCTAATTAGTTTAAGCATCTCAAAGGGAAAAAATGCCAACCAAGTCTATAGCTATAAGCATCCATCGTACAGTTAGAACTTTAGCATGGACCACATGTGCTAGTGGAACTTCAGCACATTCTACTGTCCATGATAAGCTATTCAATGTTTGAGGCCACAGTTTCAAATACTGGCAAGGCTAATGTTGGGTATTATGCTATTTGGATTAGGTTATTTCATTAGTAACATCTAGCAAAATTAATAATTGAAAAATCCCAAGGAGAGAGCTGCTTGAAGAAGCACCCTTGTGGAGTTTTTTGAGTACCCCTATGCTACATGTATGATGCAGAGCAAATACATGAAGAAATGGGCGCGAACGATCATACGATTTTTTAGCAGGTTATGTACATGTTTGGCACTTCAGATCCAAAATGCAAGAGTTAGTCACCAACAAATATTGAGAGTCAAGTATCTATTGTAATTGTAGTCTTAGATTAAAGAGACTTTGCAAATAAAAAAAATACCTTTATTGTCATATTGATATTTTTTTTAATAATAAATGGTCTATTTTGGACTTCACTACACCAACCTTGATCTCAAAAGGGCGCACACATTTATCTTAGTTGATGCAACATATTAGTAATGGATGCACGTAATATAGAAGTCATTGAACATATAAACAATGTTCTTAATTAATTATAAGAAAACACGAGGAAGGGGCTAATTTAGTCGGTGAAATCATTAGATATTAGATGCTAGTGGAATAGATTCAGTCTCGCTCGCTCCTTGATTTTTGTTAATTTAAACTTTCTGCCATCTAATTAATTCCCCCCCCCCCCCCCCCCCCCCCCCCCCCAAAAAAAAAAAAAAAAAAGATATTGTAGCAAATTTATAAAGAACAAGTACTAGGGAAAAAAGAACACTTTCCTTTTTGTGAATACGGAAATAAAGCGAATCGTTCTTGGAAATATTTTAAAATTAACTAGAAGTGTCAAAGATTCTTTAATATTACAAGCACATGAGAACACACAATTTTGCTCTAATACGCAACTAACAAGGAGTTCGTTTTCAAGAGAATTCTCCAATCATGTTAACGATTAGTGCCTGAATTATGTACAACAATAGGATGCCTACAAAAAAAAAAAAAAAAAACTCAAGCATGCCTCATTTTAACACCATGTTTTATTTCAAGATTAAACTTAATGGAATAAGCAACATAATACTGGGGCAAATATGAAAGGACAAACTAGAGTGAAATTGTTCAACTACTCCGGTTGAACAACTTTATATAGATTGAAAGGAATACATATAGGCGAACAAAATGTAGCTCGCCGACTCCTCTGCAACACTAATTTCGTCTTAATTCTTTTGACCTTCTCGTTTTGGGATTTTAGTAAAGATAAAATGTTTATTTTATTAGATTTTCTCTCACTTTAGGACCTTAACTCTAGATCTTCAACTGCATTTCTGACCTATATTCTTGTGCACTCAAGCAGATAACTGTCATTCTTCTTCTTCTTCTAAATCTCTCCAGCAAGCACAGTGTTCTGGCGTGTTACAGTTTCAGCAGCCTGCACACCGTGAAGCTCTTTGTCACAGCTGCTGCCTCTAATTCTCTAAACAACAGTACCATAGTAGCAGCTTTCCTCCACATAAATGTTTTCTAGCTTTAGGAACGCCTCTCTGCAACCCTCTCTTGTGCCTAGAAATTCCCATCAACTAGCTCAGCTACCCTGCCGCATGATATTATATATATATATATATATAGAAACCAGCCCCCAAGAATCTTTGACGCCCCGAGATGCGCGCATGCAAACGGGCGAAGATGAATTTAGGACCACCGTCGTCGTCGCCGCATGCGGTGGATGGTACGCCGCACGTGGTGGCGGCCCGGTGGACGGCAGTTGGGCGGTGGCTTTTGCGCCGGGAAAGGAGGACATGGCCGGCCGGATATCATGGGAATGCATGGCTGCGGGGGTGCAAAAGGTTGAGTTGCGTGTAGACCCATGCGCATGCAGTATCGTCACCCTCACCCTCCCTGGGGTCCCCAGTTTGGCCCTGTGCACCCATGTTCTGCTACACCATCGTTCCCATGTACAAGCACTGTGCTTGGATTCCCGTGGGCCAGCAGATCTCAACCGTTAACAGTTTAAACGGACTATTTCTTGGTGGTCGGGGACTCAAGCTGAATGGCTTGCGAACCGTATAAATAACCTAACCAGTGAATAAATTTATTTACTGTTTAGTTCCTACTAGCTCCCATGGTCATTGGGATAAAGTTGTGGTAAAAGAAAAAAGTATACAGGGAGAAAAGGTCTTGGATGGTTAACATTATTAATTTCCCTCTCCAGAAATAAGTTTAACCTGATTAAGTTCCCTTTTTATCCATTAATCGAATAAGTTTATTCATCACTTTTTCAATAGTGTTTAGCTGGTTAGCTGGATAATTTTATATCGTCCTTTTAATTAACAAGCTTCCGAGATCAGTCTAACGAGCAAAAACTCTGAATTTCAATAGACATATTGGACCCTTTTTCTCTATTAGGCAACTTAAAATCTAGTTCATTATAATAAGAGAATATTTTCTTTCAAGAATTATAATAAGAGAATATATCATCTAGTAGTCTGCGGTGCTGCAAAACTACAGCACTGCAGACTACTAGATGATATATATTTAGGACATACAAGAATTATTCTTTCATCCCTTTATTTTCTTGATGATGGTCATCAGGGCACTCAAGAAAACCTAGACGTCGCCACGTATACGCAAGATGAACACTTGAGGGAAGCACTGCTGAATGTTTAATAATTGCATGATTGAGAAGCATGAGCAGGTGGCAACACGTAGGTGTGTGTATATATATATATATATATATATATATATATATATCGATATGAGATCTTAGAAAAAGGTAAAAGTTCCTGTTTATTTACGAAGCCATCCTATTATATCTATATCTTCGTAATATATTCCTAAACCTCCCACTGCCCATTTGCATCTCGCTTAAAAGAATTAAAACAAGGAGCCCAAGCAATCATCCACTTACACGTAACACCACGCCCAAGTAATGCCTAAAAGAAGTCATCGTGCGTACGTAGTGATGTGGACAGTGTATATAAATGGACCACACCGAAACTCTTTATTGCGTGCAGCCATGCATGGTCCTCGAGCCTGATGTACCACCTCTACATTAGGACCAACCATGGTCCAAGGCAGCACCGTGCTAGAATTAATCCTTCTTTGGTGCCCACATGATCGTACCCTGCCAAAGAAACACCTCTGAAGGCTGATGATGCCATGATAGCCATGGCAAAAGACATGTTGGCCTTATACTGTTAATTACTAATAGCATCATCTGCTTGGCTAGATCTTATATTTGTGATAAAAATACTGTCATGCAAACTCCTAGTATTCCATTTTCCCTAGGTAAAGTTTTTTAAATTGCTTTTTTTATCTGTTAAGGATAGAGAATTGGAGCTACTATTTCCTTCTTGTAATTCTATTGGAGATAATATTTTGAGGTCCACATCAGTGGTTGTACATGCTGTTTTTTTAGTTCATAGTAGTCGGTACAACCGACGAACTTTTTGGTTTGCGTTAATTAGTTAACTTGCTTTCTATTCCAGCTGCTACGTAAAATTGAGAAAATTTACGTCAACTTTGGCTACGTTGCATGCACGAAAACCCCTGCATTTTTCTAAAGAATTTTAATGCATCTTCGAGTGGCATTGCATTTCCTCTGAGACGTGGTTGGCGTACAGCCAATCCATAAACGACCAAAATGTCTCGATCATCACTTTCATATTTTATTCGTCTTCCTCGCTCCCCTCTTGTTCCTATTCTTCCTGGAGAGAGGAGTACGCCAGCTCCACCATCTCGTTTCGTGCTCATTTCGATGGCTGAGCTGACTTCGACTTCTCCCTGCTCTCGATCATGTCAAGGGCTCCAAGGACTCCACTCTCAACAACCAACTCCTCTCCTTCCTCGGATTTTCCGCTGCCATTGAGCTTTTTCCAATGCAATGCTGGTTGCAGAAGCGTCTTCCCCTCATGCCCCTCCCCATGGACGCTGGCTCCGCCATCTTGTTCTAGCTTACGAAGCACATGAGAGTGGTGCATATCCCTACAGCTTCACCTTTGCCTGCCTTCTCAATGCTTGTGTTACGTCAAAGCCATCGCTTTAAAAGCAAGGAGAGCAGGCGAATGCATGAGTTATGGCAGTCAGATTTAGATTAATTTGACATCTACGCAAGACCGCTTTGATCAAGCACACTATCGAAGCTGATTCCGGCTTCATCGTAGGGAAGGCTTAAAAGATCTTTGACAGCATGCCCACTAAGGGCTCGTTGGTTCGCGGAAAAAAAAAAGGGAAAAAATGTGGTCAACGGGAAAGTAATGAGATGCCTTTTATTTGGTTGGAGTTTTCAAAGGAGAGAGACGGAAAAATTGTATTCTCATGGGAATATAATTCCCACATTTCATGGAAAAGTCTTTTCCATGAGAAACATGGAAAAGTTACTTTCCCATGAGGCGGAAATCACTTCATTTTTATTATTTTTTTAAAAAGTCCATTCAGCATTAAAGAAGTATTAAAGAAGCATTAAAGACCTAATTTTTATTAAGGGCATAATAGAAATTATACATAACTTTCCCATGAAAATAGATGGCCAACCAAACATAAGCACTTTATAAATTTGTCACTTTTCCATGGTCAACCAAATATGCCCAAAAGTACTTTTATAAGCATCCTCTTCCTATGAATTTGTTTTCTAGAAATATAATTCCTAGGAGGAAAAATGCTTTCCGCAAACCAAACGAGCCCTGAGAGCAACCAACGTTTTCTTGGCATTATTCGCTCTTTGAGCAATGCCCAAAAGAAATATCGTATCATGAACCAGTATGATTGCCGGCTACGTGCAAACCTGCAAGTCAGGCACTCACCAGCATTGTTCTGAGTATGATGATGGCTTGCATCAACGTCGACCGGTCATCTATTTCCATCAAAAAAATTTGCTTGCAGAATTTGTTAGTGATGGAAATAATTTTGGTAGCATGCAAGTAAATTTTTTGATGGGAAAATACAAGCACAATTGATTGTATAAGTATTATCTCTAAATTATGAAACCAACCGAAACATATTTTAAATTTGACTAAATTGGTATTTCATTGTGCCATAATTGGCTTAAAATACATTGATTATTGGAATGTGAGGTAAGTAATTAATTTGCTAGAAATTAGAAAAGATCCAAAAAAAAAAAAATTCTATAGCAGATATATCACATGTTGATGATATTGGATATATTGGATTATTTAACTATCTTAAAGGGCATGATAAAAAGCTAAGAGGTCAAAAGATGATTTTTCCTATAAAATTTTAAACTGTAAGGTTAGTAGGAGAATAAATTATGGGATGGCAATGCATATCCGTTTAATTTATTTCAACTTATTGTAAATTAAGCTAGATTATATATTTAATAAAATGGTCATATTTGATTTAAATTTTTGATCTGTACAGCAAATAAGTTGAGCTTGGATAGACAAATTTTTGATCTATCATATTTCTGACCCGTTCCGTTTCTTGTTTGAGCCGATCTGATTGCCACCTCTAAATTTTATAGTTTCTTCTCCTCCCTATTCTGGTAGACCCTTTTGTGCTTTTTTTTACATTAAAGTAAAGATTAAGTAGAGTTAATTATCTTTCTTTCATGCACGTACGCGCACACAAACAAAAAAATACAGTTCAAATTCCTAGTGCACAATTATGTAACCTAGTAGCTAGAGGCTATTATGTATGCGATATTTACTGCTTTTTAATTAGCAATTACCTAATACCACTAAAATATTACTAAGTTGAGATGATAAAAATGCAAAGATTACAAAGATACGAAATTTAAGATTCAAATCTTTAACTCCCCCAACCAAATATAGACCTTTGCATATGTTTCTCTATCTGTTTTTCACAAGATTTTGTTATAATATATGAGACTTGAACCCACTGGCCCAACATTCGCACAATCCTGAGTTCTTTGTTTGGAATAATTTATCAACTCATAATTGTGCAAACAGCCGTTCTTGACAGCAGTGATATAATAATATCATATGACACTTAATTTGGACGGTACGGCTGTTCATGTATGTCTCCCCTATTCTCTCACTATTAAGGACAAGGACGCTGTCGTGGATCAGCGATCACCTCACGTCGCTCCCCGACGCTGCCACTCTTGGGCCTCATACCCCTCGCCCATGCGCTTGGCTTCTGCTTTCAGTCCTTTAGATTCCCTGTCTAAACGTCAACCTTTCTCACTTCCATTACGACGGATGATTGGAACTATTCAGGGTCACGTCATGGCCGGACAATCCCAGATTCTCCATTCTTCTTCATCAAGTAAAAGAACTATATATACAGGGCTGTTCTAAAAAAACTGGATCCGACTATTTAGGGGCTGGCAGTACCAAAGCAGAGCAGCTTTGCTATTTCTGAGTTCTGCTACTGTTGGCCAATCAGTGGAAATTGTTTGGTCTGTGCCATCTCAAGTTTGTATTGTTGGGGAACAACATTTAGGGACTTCCTCTTCAGCCTTTTTTTTTTTTTTTTTTCCCCTGTTGGATCCCTCTTTATAAAGATGAATCTTGATGTCTCTTTATCTAATAATCATTCAGCAGTTGCTGCACAGGGTATACTCTGTTAAAGGCAGTGAGATTCACGCTAAATCCATGCATAGTGCCAATGATAGAGCGTGCGGAAGAATAGGCTGAACTTCGACAAGCAGTACTTCAGTTTCATGTAGATCAGATCTGGTTTGAGAAGATTCAACTACAGCTATAGGATGAATTAATAACTCTTCATCTTAATTACAAATGTGCAGAGCTGTTACTTCTTAAGGATATTTGGCAATGGAAAAGGAGTTGCCCCAGTTTTTATCTTCAGTCATATTTACCGGGAAGCTAACTAGACGGTAGACTGGATGGCCAAGCATGCATGGGACTTTGATATTGTGCTGCAGGATGGGGACCATCTTCCTTGGGCAATCTGGTATATTTTGCTACCTTAAACTTGAAGTATCAGTTTGTAAGATATTAATTTTCAGGTTTTGCCTCCTTTTGTACAAAAAAAAAAAAAAAAAATTAGGGTTAGGTTGGTGCCTTCTTATTTAGTAGAAAGATTCCAAATTTAATCTTGGATGGTTGTAATATCATTGTTATTTTTAAAAAAAATGCAAAAGTCCAATTTTTAGAGGACTAACATAGAGTATTTTATATGAAGGTTATAATATGTGGTTGCTGATGGGATAATTTTATAATAATTAAGTTTTTTTTATATGTATACCCTCCTAAATATATAAAAATGCATTAATACCCTCATAAAATTTCTATTTGCATGTTTATCCTTCTTTTTTTTTTACAATATATATCCATACCATCTAACGTCGTTAAAAAATAAATAATTTAAAACTAAAATAAATGAAATATCCTTATGGGTAGATTTGCAAAAAAAAAAGTTATAAGGGTATATACACAAATAGCAACTTTGCAAGAATATTCATATAATTTCTCACATTTAGAAGAGTATACATTTAAAAAATTTATTAAAAAAATCAAAAACTCGTCTGAAACTTGTTTAGTCTTTTATAATTCAGTTGGATCGACAAGTCAAAAAAGGATTGCGTCACATTGTCGATTTTCTATTTTAAGATCATGACTTAGTCAAATAGAAATATTAGGTGATCATTTTGGTAATGCTATTTTCTATTTGATTTCGATATAGTTATTATTATTTATTACATGGCATCTATATATTCTTCATTATTTTTAAAAGATTAAAGCATATCAAATTTAAATTAATTATAAATGCTTAGATTGGTTATATATTTTTTAGTAATTTGTAAATATTGAGTAGTTTGTTTTTTAGGCAAGAATTTGTAAAAATAGCATAAGTCATTCTGTAAGAGTTGATATTAACATGAGATCTTGTGACATGATAATATTAAACTTTTTTGCCACCTTATTTTATTAAGAATAACTGAATTATTGTTACTGAATTTTGATTATTTTGATTAGATTTTTTTAAATGTATGCCCTCCTAAATATGCGTAATTGCATGAATATTCTTACAAAGTTGCTATTTGCATGTGTATTCTTATAAAGTTGCTCTTTTTTCCCTCGAATTTAAATCATTTATTTTTAATGATATTAGATGGTATGGGTACATATATATATATATATATAAAAAAAGACTATACGTGCAAAATAAGTATTTTATATATGAGGGTATATATGCAACTGGCAATTTTATGAGAATATTCATATAATTTTATATATTTTGGAGCGTATACATGCAAAAAAAAAATTTTATGACTCCTTAAATCCTGATTTATCCAATTGCTCTTTTTTTTTTCTTTTTGGTATATAAACTATTCAATTGCTTTGACATGCAACAAACTATACAATTCATAAAATAGTAGAATATGTGCTCATCTAAATTATAATATGATTGTTTATTTATTTACTGAAAAAGATATAGCATTTTGTTTTGTAAAATATTACCAACAGCTCATACTCTAATAGTTTACACTTCCACTTCTCAACTTAGTAGAAATTAAAAATCCTGTGATGCATCTTTAAATAGTGCAAGCTGGTCTTCTTTATCTTTCAAAAAGAAAAAAAAAAATCATCTACCGTGATTAGATAAACGCGTCAAGACCTTAGCCTACGGGAACAGCTTCCCGCCTTTTGGTCAGAAAAAAATGAGTCCCGGGCTTAAGAAACTGCCTAACTTTGACCAAATGACTATTTTGCCCACAACTAAATTAATAAACTACTACACCCGCCGCCAAACTGGTCGTCGTCGACAGCGGACTTCTGACGAGATTAATTAAGTAATAAAAATCCAAATCATTCAAGAGAAAAAAACCAAAGAAGGAATATTTGACCTCAATTGATTCCCACCACCATTTCACATTCTTTACGCCTGACATTAAAATTAAATCTATTTAATGAGCAACCGAACACATGGAGAACGAATGGTGGCTTTCACTCTAGGTGGCTAAAAAGATATTTTTTTTAATTTCCTAGGCTATTAAAGATATTAATTAAAATATAAAAGAGAGAGAGAGAGAGAGAACATATGATCTTGTTATCTGGTGGTAGTGTGACAGAACATTATATAACTATTAGTTTTTAAGATGTGCAAGTTTGATTTAGATTAGTTGCAAGCCAAGAGAAATTTCTTGAGTTTTACATAGATCTTACTAATTTCTTATCATAGCTTTCAAGTAAAATGCAGCACGATGTTGCACAAAACAGTAATTTTATTGCGATATCGGCATTTTACTTCATGATGGTATAGGGATGTAAGGAAAAATATGAGAAAAAGCTTCTGTAAAGATGATAGCTAAAGTTTATATTATTGAAAATTTTAGGAGAAAAGGAGATGATAATACAGAGGCTGATGAATTGAATATTTGTATTAATTTGATGTGAATATTTGGAGCTAAATCATACAAATGACATCTAATAAGTTTTAAAATTGAATGCTTACTCTAAAAAAGTATCAAAAAAAATTACGAGATGAAGAAGTAGACAAAAGCTTGCTAAGCTATATGAATTGAGAGATATATATGAATATGTAAACCATTGGTTCTCTTCTTTCGGTCAAGGAAGGTTGGCCAGATGGGGTGGTGGTTGGAGAGAGAGAGAGAGAGAAAATAGTGGCAATTAGTGAGGCAAGAAACCTCTCTCTAGAATGAGAAGGGCTCACTCTTCCTCCTACAATGACAAATTGTGTAGTCACCCTGTATTCAACATTCAGCACCATTTTCACACAGTCACCAACTGCTTGTACGCTCATAATTCAACCACTCAGTCACACTCATCTTGTCTCCACTTTCCACCCTCCTACTAGTCAAACCCTATTGCCTCGAACTCCAACTTGTCTTTCAAACTTAAATCTGAATCTTACATCAGTTAATTAAAGACCCTGAGTTCTTTTATTTAGCAAATATATGGGTTTGAGTTCTTATAAAACAAAATCAATGTAGCCGATTGTCACCATTTGTAAGATATTTTCTATTTTTTTTTCAACATGCAAGGAAGATCTTGATAGCATTAATTGAACTTTGACAAAAAGCAAAGTTATAGGATTATCTTATTTTTTTTTTAAAAAATCCATATAGTAAGATAATTAATACTCAACTATCAAACATTTAATACTCACTTAAGCATAGCCGATATGATACAGTAGCACATATGTTTCACCTTAAAAAAAAAAAAAAAGAATCTCATATAGTTAATGAGAGATATTACTTGTTATGCTTCACTCTGGCAGTAGATATGGTGGTAGCCTATGGGAAGGCTCTACATCATCATTAGCAGGGTCCTTTTACCTGAGATTCTTCTGTTGCACTAGTAGAGCTTTTGCCAGTCTTCCTTTTTTTTTTTTTTTCTATTCAATTTTTGGTGAAGATAACTCTATATATATGAGATCCCAAAGGAAGTAACTTGCTTGTTTTATTCTTGCTGTAGTTACTGATAATTTGATGGCCAAATTTGGTCAGATACCAACAAAACAATCTATCTATTTCCATTATTGCAGCCAAAGTAATGAGGTGTGGGTGAATCCAAGTTCATGTAGCTCAAGATTTGTGAGTGATCAGTGGAACAGCTGTCAGACTTGAGAGGGCTAACATGAACATCCATTCTATCATGACAGGACATCATGTACCCTGCTGCCAGCCTAGCCTCTATGCTCATCATACTCACCTAGCAGTCCCCACATGCTAAAGAGGAAGAATGCAGGTGGGTCAAAAAAAACCCTGGATCTCACCCATATCCAATCCAACTTAGTTCCAACCTGATTGCTTGATTAAATCCATAGTTTGACGCATGGATCTCGAATTAACATCTACTTAACCTCCAAACAATGTAGGTATGGATCTCGCAATAGAGCTAAATGGATCCTGCTTAGACTTTTTCCGATCGAGGACCAAAAAGAATTTAAGTATAAATCTCGGACTCGACTCCAGCCTGACCTAGAACCGATGCATTCAATTAGTGATGGATAAATCTAGCTCGTGCATGAATTAGACCCCAAGCTATTTTGGATCGAACTCATTTTCGGTTAAGCCAGACGCAAACCTAGCTCGACCCGGCCCACTTGTTGCACTATTTGAAGTTATGTAACTTCACCTGATGGTGATCATAGCCTAACACTAATAACAACCATGTAGCTTTTGCAAAGCACCTAGATTGGGCTGCTCCAAATCCATAGTTTATGCATAAAAGATTCGGATCAACACTTTTTCTCCAGTCGAACTCTCCCGTGGCCTCCTAACGCCCCCGTTCGTATCTCCCCGTTCCGTTTTTGCCACTCCATGGACGAGGACATGTTGCCGTCATGCTCTGGTAATATCGTAAATCGTCGGGAAGACTGAAGGGCAAGTTAGTCAACATGGTTGTTTTCCCCACTCGATATTTAATTGTTTGGACCACAATATTATATCAACAAGGTTGGACAATAGGACAAGGATGATGAGTGATAGCTGCAGCACCAAGGGAGTATATATAATGTCATATGAGCTATGCCCTACGGTCTCTCCCTTTCCTTGCCTTTAGCTTTTCTTCCCTCCCTCCCTCTCTTCTCTCTCCCTCCTTAGTCCCTATCCTCGGCCAAATTCACCTCAAAACTTGGAGAAACTCCTCTTCTAATCGGTCTCTCTCGTCATCTTTCTCCATCCGGATCGCTTGCTGCACCTGTTGTCTAGGCCTTGAAGAGATTGCCAGCTTTGGAGGAAAGATAGGAGGGAGGGTAGGGGAGAGAGGTGGGAGAGATTGAGAGGAGATAAGGCTTCTCTGGATTTGAGGATGACTCCACCAAACTTAGCAGGGCAGTTTGGAGACACCACTTACACCAAAGTCTTTGTTGGGGGGTTAGCTTGGGAGACCCAAAGAGAGACCATGAGGAAGTATTTTGAGCAGTTTGGAGAGATCTTGGAGGCTGTGGTGATCACGGACAAGAACACCGGGAGATCCAAAGGATATGGATTTGTGAGTGCTCGCTCCCCTTTCCCTGAACTATTATTTACCTTTTTCCGGCCGCATATGATCGATGTTATCTCCTTTTATTGTATCCATGTGCTATTATTCTTCTGCTTTTATGTTGCTTTTATATATTTTGGCTTGTTGTTTCATTATTTTGATCTAATTTGTCCACCCCCGTTTTCAGAAGATCCAAGACTTTATTCAATAACTCGAGGAAAATTTGTTCATCATGGAATCAAGATCTAATACTAGATTAATTGATATTTTTTAAAAAAATAGAAAAACCTTCTTTTTTTTCCATTATTGTCTGTTCCAATATTCTTTGTTTACATCAATTAATGGCTTAATCCTTTCTTAGTTTTCATATATTTCTTTGCAATTTATATTGCAGGTAACATTCCGTGAGCCTGAGGCTGCAATGAGAGCTTGTGTTGATCCCTCGCCGGTGATCGATGGGAGGAGGGCTAATTGCAACCTTGCTTCTCTAGGTGTTCAGAGATCTAGGCCTACAACGCCCCAACATGGTATGAGGACCGCTATCATCTTTTGCTAATATATATTCTTTAAGCTTAGCCTATGTTTTTCATCTAAAGTAATTCCATCGCTCTCTTTAATTAGCTTGTTTTCTGACTCTAATGGCGGAAACAAGTAAAGATCTAAATTATTCATAATTCTAGTAGCATAATCATGGTTTCACGATGTTAGGGGCAGGTGATATCCATCATCTTAGGAGGAGTTTAATTGCACACTATTACCAAATTAAGCCATGTGTATAGACTTCTTTCGCTTCTTCGATCATTAGATGTTATCTTTGATCCTAACTAAAGAACTTTGCACAGCATATGAGTATGACTTGTGGATTCACTTGCGGTCGATCTAACGTTAGCAAAATTGAGCTTTTTTTCTCCAATCAGACATAAATTATTGTTTGGATCCATGGTGTGGGAGATGTGCATTGTTCTTTAAGGTGATCAAGTTATTATTATTTTTTTTTAGAAAAATGTTGTATATAAATTCCTAAGTGAAACCCAACCACAAGCCTGGGGTTACAGTAATAAGAAACAGTTGTCTCAAAAGAATCTCCTTTTAAGAAAAGTGGATGAGGTGAGCATGGTACAAGATGTTAGTTATCCTAGGAATTCATAATTCATTTGGGGCAATAGGATATACTCGTACTGCAAGTAGTAGTATAGAAGTATTTCTTTCTGAACAAAAGTGTACTCTCCTTCATGACTGGTTTTAAGTATTCAAACTTGTTGCTGCAGTCGGCTTTTTAGCCACAAGAAAAAAGCTGTTATCATGATTATATATGTTAATGCTATGTTTTGGTTAGTTTGTAATGTATTAAAATTAATCAAACTTCCAGGGGGAAGCAGGAGGTTTAGGGCGACGAAATCTTTTCATACTGGGCTTCAAGGTGGGATGGGAACTGTCTTTCCTTCTCCTGCCACCTTCCCTCATTATGCCATACAGCAAGGAATCCCGTATAATGTCTATGGGTAAGCTCTCCGGATTCAAGGAACTGAACAAGTATAGAGAAAGAGGCACATGCATTGCACGTGCACATACACATGCCTTTGGATGCCACACTGCATATGGTACATCATCATCATGGTGATGGTCCAATGGTAGCCATGACACATGACCACAGTGACTCTCTCTCTCTCTCTCTCTCTAAAGCTGCCATAAGTTTGGGCACAGTTATATCCATCATAGACGACTTTGAATGCTTTCCTTCTCTCTCTCTCTCTCTCTCACTCATTCACACACACATAACACATACCGTAATCTCATTTTATCTATGCTGTAATCTCACGAAGCAGTCAAGAATGTATGAGCTAGCATTGGTGCTATCTCTCTCTCTCTCTCTCTCTCGCACGCACACAACAAGCAACAACAACATCAACGAAGCCCGATACATGTGCATGAGCATCTTAATTTGATGCACTACCTTCCTTAACCTTCATGGATCATGCACACTCATCTATCTTCATGCATATGATGGCATGCACCTACGCAAACTTCTAACCTTCAGTTTTCTTACCATACAAATTTCAGGTACTCTCCATACTCCGCAGAATACGCTTACCCCATGGTTTGTTCTATTTCTTTCCTCCCATTTGCCCTTCTTAATGCATTAATTGTTAACTGAATGAATATGAAGAATCTACAGGTCTGCTATCCTCTCTAGTTCTGTTGTTTGTTTTCCTTATATATATATATAATACATATATATTAGAAAAATCAAGCATATTGATAATACTATCTCTCTCTCTCTCTCTCCCCTTCTCTGCGTGTTCAAAATGATAATATACTATATATCTTTTCCCTTCTGATCTTTTAATTTTTAACCTTTTCTCTTCAAACAACTTTTTCTTTTTAATACGTGGGCACAAAATAAGTGTATGTATCTAAGATTAGTTATGCGTATTTAGTGCACATATCTATTATATTAATATATCACATGTGATAAAGGCATTTATAGTATGAGCTAATCATATAATTTTAAAAAAATAAAAAATATATGCAAATATTTATCAAAATTTTGATTATTTTCTGGTTAAGTAATACCTAATTCTAGGCTAAAGTAGAAGTGCCGACTAGCTGTTCCATGGCCCTGAGAATTCCAATACCAGCATAGATAGCAGAAAAGTTTAAGCAGCAATGCGGCAAGGTGTTTGAAATGTGATGTATTTTGTTAGCTAAAACAAATAGAACTTGGATTTGGAAAAAAATTATTTGAAGATTATTTAAGTTAATGGTTTCTCTTCGTCTGACTTAATATAATTTCTAGTAACTCGCTTTTTCTAAGGAAACGAACCTCTCCTCCTGCAAAATTAAACCTTTCTTTTTGAAGAGCTATAATATAACTAAAATAGAGAAGCATGAGTATGGAATTACAAAAACTTCGGGACATTGTCTTAAGAAATTTTTTTAATGCATTATTCTCATAAAACAAGAAGAGAAACTAAACTTTTCAGAAAAATTAATTAGACATGCTTGCGACTTACATTCCAAGCAACCATCCAATAATTCCAACGACAGGGATCACTACCCTCATTTCAACCAAAACATATGAAAAGGACTGCAAACTAAACATATGATGGATGTTATTTTTAAATGTACATGTTGATTGTCATATCAGACTGGTGAAGACATGAATTTCTAACAGAAAAAGATAGCGATCACCAGACAATTACGAGCGATGATATTGGAACTTGTTGATCATACAACTACTGGATCATAATTCATTTCTGACAACATCCTTACCTGTTTAATGTATTAAAGAATAATAATAGTATATTCCAAATTAAATTTTATCAAGATAACTTTGATGTAGCTTTAAAACTACAGCTATACAGGCACACATATATATATATATATATATATATACAGCATCCTACCATTGGAATATGAATCTGAGAGTTGATGGAGGGGCTCTTCAGAACCACCAACCAACCATTGGAAGAAACTAGGGTCCAGCTTCTACACTGCCATGTTTACAGCTAAATTTATTACATGCACTGGAGAATTGTCACTCCCAAAAGGATATGCGTACCATTTATCCACAAGCATCATCCAATGGTTAGGCTACCTTGTACGGGTGCACATGATCTGGGCCCGGGTCTGTCCAAACTTGTTCTCCCGGGTCTATATATGTTGCCCATTAAAGGTGAGGGTGCACATGGTTTCGCCCCGTTCTATCCAAATCCAACTACCAGACATGCATGCATGGTCCCTTGACACAAAAGAAAAAGAGCCACACCAACATAGGTTCAGAAAATGTGGACCCAAATGTAGGTCATGATGCACTGTAATGCACCGAATCGATCGCAAGGACACTTTGGCTAAGCTACACTTGACCTGTGTATGAGATGAGCTTCATCAGTTAAGTGTTTCTTGTTTTCATAATAGTGATTGTGGTTAAAAGATGAGTTCTTTGGTCATAACATTACCTAATCATTTTGAAAGTTCTTAAATGATGGGCAGACTTTCTAATAGTACAGTAAATCTAATGAGCAAAAAAATGGTTTACTAATTCTATGATTACTCACAAGTTATTTATGATCGATCGTTGCGTTCGAATTATTCATCATCTAATGTTTGTTTCTATTGCTCATTAACAGCGTCGAATCGTTCGTTAATTATAGAACATAGGTGGAATTGTTTCTGAACTTTTGTCTGGTCCCTCGCATCGACAGAATTATTACAATTTGTATGGAGGGGCAGCTGCCCAGTATCCAATTTATGGAGGGGGGTCTGGGATGGTGACTGGAACTGCTGGCTTCTACCCTTACTTCCAGTTTGGTCAGGGAGGTGGGTCTCCAGCCACATACGGCAGTGGACATGGCTATGGCATGCAGTATCCTCAGATGTTCCACTACTCTGGAGTGGCCTCAACTGCAGGGTTGACTGGGCTAACACAACATTATGGAGGCCCGCTATCCATTGCACCGACCCCCTCGGCACAAGCAGGTAGAATTCCAACTTCATATTGTTAGAGATGATTTGCGATCTTGAACAAATTCCTATGTTATCATCTTATGAAGAAGTTTTCATTTTTTTTTTTCTCGATGTCATGCTTTTTCATGTTGATTGTTTTGTTGAAAGATCGTTAGTTTTAGATTGCGCATTCATGAATAGGCCTGTAAAACATTCTTCACGAGACTGAATAAATATCTTTTCAGCTTTCTTTCCTTTTGTTAAAAAAAAAAAAAGATTTTTGTTTCGGATTTCAGATTTTCAGTCTATTAAAATGCTTGAAATTTGGAAGCAAACATTTACAGTTTCTGTTTTCCTTTTCTCGATCGTTTGCTCGGAATATGTTAGTATTATTGCAGTGATGATATTGGATATAGCATTAACTTTTTTTTAATCTTTCTTTTCGAAGCAAACAGAACTATGTTATTCTACTGAAAGTACGTTATTTGTTCAAGTAATCACATTATCATGCATTCTCGTAGAACTTGTTCGATGGGAAATTTAAAGAAATAGGCTCTAAGGTTTCCTATAGTTCTAAGGCACAAAATTATTGAAGCATTGCACTGCATACAGATACGATCATGCTTTGCATGCATGCATGCCTTTTAATTTGATGCCTATTGCGGCTCAAACTATCTGATATTTGTGGTACTAATATCTTTAACAGTGTGTTTTCCCTTAAAACAGGCATGACTATGGCTCTCTCAGCTCCAACTCTGCCAACTCCAGCTGCCCATCCTTACAGACTCATCCCTGCTCACTTCACCGCATCAACAGCACCTGAGCAATCCTTGGCTTAACCATGGTTTTATTATCCCATCTCCGTCATCCTTCTCTTTTCTTCGTGCTCCTTCCCTGTGCTTGTCTGCCCTTGTTTCCATCTCTAACACAAACTTTAGACCTCAGGGTCATCCCTTCAAATTTAGTCCCCAGGGGGACTAAAAAGAACCACTTCCAAGTTTGGAGAAGTGTCCCAAGTCCCACTTGTTTAAATGGTGGCCGAAGAATTCCCATCTTGCTGTAGCCCTAGGGATGGGCTCAAAGCACCTACAACCCAGGGTGGGGTTGTGTTGAAATGACACCATTCACCAGCTATGGCACTCCATGCGCAGGAAACCTTCTAACCCTAGCCCAAGGAGGATTTTGAGTTAAAACAAAACCCAACTTGGACTCAACCCAAGGCCAAGGAGGCTCTGGGATAAAGAAGACTTGGACAGTGAAGCCTAGCCCAAGGAGGGCTTAGGTAACACCAACCCAACTGGGACTCAGCATTGTGAAAAAAAAATAACCTAATAAGCAAGTGTGGCATCATCATCCAATGGGTCAAATCCCTCAAGAAGGAAAGATGCATTTGGCCAAACCCTAGGGCAAAGGCAAGCCCTAGTCCATGCTAGCTCTAATCTTAGCCTTGGACAGGCTGAAGTAATTCTTAACCTAGTGAATTATGACCCTTCTCCAACCTTCAGAACCTCCTTCCTCACTCAACCTACCAACTTTTCTAATCTTCACTTATAAAAATTTAGTGCAACCAGCCACTCACTTACCTAGGCAAAGGTAAGATACCTTCACTAACCCTCTTTGTTACCAATTCTGTACATTGAAGCGGCTAGGCTCCAAGGGGAGTTTTAGCCTTAATCCAAGACTGGATCAGAGGAGTGCTAATGTTTGTTTTTGGCATTTAGCGCTACCTCCTGCCACCAACTTCAGATGAACTTCATTGATGGCTTTGAAGTTCCAACCACCCCTAACTGTTCCTCATTAACAAGACCCCAGGGAGATATTTTTGGTCTCTTGGGTCCCACCTCCTCTAACACCTCCAACACTACCATGGTTAGATCCAAGAGTCATCTCTCGCTCTCTATCTGTCTCTCTCCATCTGTCTGTCTCTCTATCTTTATTTGTCTATCTATCTGTCTCCCACTCGCTCTTGTTTTACATTTACAGACTTTGATGCTTTTATGTGTACTTTTATAAGACATGGATTGTAATAAGCAAGCATGCTACTCTAGGACCAAACTGATGTTATCTATATTCTAAGCCACATGATGATGGACTTAGCTGATGTTGCTGTAGTTTAAAGCTCCTTTTTGCTGTGCTTGTACATCAAAGTTAACTTTTCCCCCATATCACATGGATGTCCTGCTCTTGATATGATATCTTAACTGGTCCTTTTATTTTAGAAAAGAATATGTCACTTTTTATTCCCATGCAAGCAATGTTCATTCTAATTTTGAAGAAAGATTTGCTCGTAAGCTTTAAGTGCAAGCAGCACCAATGGGTCTAGTAGTACCAACTACCAACAACAGTGGTGGTCAATGGGCAAAAGGTATGGATGCTGCTCATAGCACCAGAGGAAATTTTTTATAAGCTGCCCCAATATTATAGCTGAAAACTACTCTCATCAAGGCAGTGAGACAAATTGATTTGAGCATGGGGGACAGTGTGATGCCTCTAATTAAGTTATACTTATTTAATTAAATGTTTCATATTATAAAGGGTTTTTTCTTCCATACAGCAGGTGATTCAGCAGGTGAGGTAAAGCAAAACAACGATGGGATAAAGATAACAATACTTTATGCACAGGAGTATAGATCATTAAAAACAAAAATAAAAACAAAAGACCAAACCTTATACCATGCCTGCCAATTAATCTTACTAGCTATCCTTATTTCTCTACCCATCCTTCCTCTAGTTCTAAATGGTTCAACTTTAAACATGAGCAGCAAGTGTACCAAGTGGATCAAAGCTCAAAAGCACCTAAATAACAATTGATTATTTGAGTTAACAATGGCAATCAAAAACAGAAATCAAATCTATAGAAGTTCTCTACACTTGTCCTGGAAAAAACAAATAAAAAGAAAAAAGAAAAGAATTAGACAGCCGCCAAAAAAGAGAGAAAAGAAGCAAGGATCAACACCATAATATGATCCTAGTTAGCTTAAATGAGAGAGAGAACGGACTCAAAAGATCAACACTCCAACACCCGAACCCCTGCAAGCAGAGGAAACACACCACAGAAGTCTTTAAATGAACTTTGCCGCTCCAATTGAACTTAAAACTCAAATTTATGCCCATGTCCCTCCCTCCCTCCTTGACAGAATGGTCATCTTTCTTTCAAAATTAAGTTTGACGACCATCAATCAGCAGACTGTCATCCACTCCATCAGTTGCATTACTGTTTTGACCTGAGATCCAGACTAACTGGGCTGACTGCGCTTGGAGTTGCACTTTGTATTGTAGAAACTGTTGGAATTTGGTAGTATGATGCTGCTGCTCTAATTTTGAAAACTGGCTCTCCATGTGAGCAACTGGATTCCACGCCACAACATTGGATTTTCAGTATCTTACTGTTGTCCCAACAAAAATTCTTGACATAGAAAATTGAATTATGAAATCGTTTTCTAACACCCACAACAGTTTTGGAAGATCTATATCCTACATAAGGTGTGAGATTCACAAAATGTAGCTATATATTGCCATTTAGTTTCCCAAAATGTTAACCAAGTTATTTTTTCGCTATATGCTTAAACTTTGTATCATCAGTACCTGCTCCCAGTTTGTTATTTGAGCATGCAAGGAATTTTCATATAGCTTCAGAATGTGACAGCTAATTTTCATATGGTCTAGGTTTTGAGGTTTTACTTGTAAAGTCAAAAATCCATGTAAAACAAAGAGAAATAGGAGAATTCTTGATAGAGAGGAAGGATTCAAAACTTTCAGAGTTTCAGAAAGTGGAAGAAGAAACTTGAATCTCCTGAAAGCAAGCCAACCAAGGCAGGCCAGGTTGAGTGGAGAATAGGCCAGCCTTCAGTCCCACCCATCACCACTCTTTGGTCCAACCAACAAACATCTGTTCTATCATAATTATAGATCATTTCTTACATCAATGGATATCCATCATAAAGTGGCATGCTCTCCTAAGGAGTAGATATGCGTTCACTTCCACTTTCCACAAAACTAACAAGCAAAAGTCATGAATCACCTTCATTCCATGGAATGCTTCCCAATTAGAAGCTAAGGAACAAAATTTCATACCACAGAAGGGGATGACCTTTTGCTAAGACGCATCTTCATGATAGAGATGAAGGCCAAGCCCAAGACGTGCGCAAGCTCGTCGGAAAGCCATTGCTTCTGCCTTCTGTACAGGGTCTCCATAATTCGTATCTTCAACAGAAGCAGTTCCACTTGCTTCTCTGTAAATCTGGAGATGCATTCAAGAAGAATAAAATTGAGGGGTGTGGAGGATTAAAGCTTAAGTAGGAATTTCATTGGCATAAGGTCTTAGTTATACATGTTCAGTATTTAAATAATATTTTTAAGCTGTTTATTGAATCAATAATGGTATAAAAGGAAAATTTAGGTCATCGCTCAAAGCACAAGTTAATTTGAAATCTAAACCCTATGTATGAAACATAAGAAACTACCTAGGAAGAGAAAAAAAATTAAGAAAAAAATCCAGATTATTCCTGTACACAGAGTAGGATGATTCAAAAGGGCTGTGGAATGAACATTCAAATAAATAAAGCACTTGGATTCAAATGTATTATAGCATCAGTTAGCAGAGATAGACATGCTAACAACAAAGCCAATTGATCAATAAAATGCTTATGATCTTCAATCAGAAGGAAGTACGGAACACTTGTGTCATTTTTAAATGGATAGCTAGAGTTTAATTTGTTTGCACCATATGTCTGCATAAAGATGCGATCCCATGTAAGCTTGATGGATTCTACACCTTGATATAAACAGGTTATTCAATACCCATCCATCCACCCATGCAAGTAAATGTGCATATTAACCAGTGAGACTATGTTCTTCAGCGTGCTATTTAATCTTCATAATGATTTGTCCATTCACCATCACAAAAGTTGACAACGAAACTATTAAACAGTACCTCAGCATCAGTTCCATAGAGAGTTACACGATAAACTACAGTCACAGACTTGCCATCAGCTGAGTAAACAATACTTCGGACCTCACCAGACCATTCTACAACAAGATCCAAGGAAATCAGAGCATTTAAAAATACAACGAAGTTTATAAGCTAATATGATGGGAAAAAGGTAGTTAGACAGACATACCTGGAGCATGTAAATTTAGAATTCGATTGAGGATGTGCCTGCAAGCAAGAAATGACAGAAATATTGAACGAGCTATCAGTTTATATGTGCTCACTAGAGTTCATTCACATCCAATAAGAAGATTTGACTGTCAATGCTAAACAATATGGCTGCACAGAAACATCCTACTTAGTTTATGCTTGCAATGGAACTAATATTTAGATTAAATAAACCTCGACATATAACTGACTTTGGAACCCAAATGGCAAGCTACAAGATAATCTATGACCGTCGGAAATAATTCTAGCTAGCGTCTGAAAATTTACGAAACATAAGTGGAACATGTTGGTTTCTTGATATGCATGTAAAAACCCAACTTGAGCCAAAAGATTGCCACTTTTCAGACCAAACATGTGTATCAACCCTCCCTCTTCGCACCATTGACTCGATATTGGAGTAAACTTCACACATGACCTTCAACATAACAAGCATGAAATAGAAGTAACTGAAAATCGCTTTCAGTGACAAAAATTTCAAGTCTAATATATTATTGCATAAAATCATATTTTTTTAGTCAAAAATAGTTTACAGCAGGGTGAATTCTTGTGAGAATAACAAAAGCCAAAGAACTCGAACTAGAGCAAGAGGTGATTGCTATGGTTCACAAGCTTGGAGCTGCTAAAAACATGGGAAGCTTTATAAATTTGCAGGTTAGGGTAGAAGGGGGAAGGAGGCGAACCAGGGGACGTATTTGATGGAGAAATCGTCTTCGACGCGGGTCTTGACGAGGGAGTCGGGGACTCTCTTGCCGACTTCTTTAAGGATCTCCGAGAGGGGCCGGCTGATCCCCGAGGTGGGGACCTCCTCGTCGTCCGCCGGCGCCGGCTCGAGGAGAGGGCTCTCCCGTGGCTTGGGCGCGGATGCCTTGGCCGCGAAGGAGCGGGAGATTGAAAGAAAACTTGGCCGTGAAGGAGCGTAGACGGATAGCCTGGAGAGTAGGTGGCTTTGGACAGAGCTCGCCATCGAAGCCGAGGTTGAATCGGGGCTTGTCGGGAGAAAGGTTTTAGCGGCGGATGTTTGGGAACGAAGGCGAAGAAGTTTTGGGCTAATGGGGTTGCGAGTCGCGTCACCTGGCGAGAGTAAGCGACGCCATTAACTTTGACGAATTTTAATAAAAATAAAATAAAGTAAGTTTTATACTTAAAATGTCTTCTTAATTATTAATTTTGTAAAAAATTAGTTTAATTTCATTTTAGCAAAATGATGCACAAAAAAGGGTCAGGCTACATACTTACATGATGGACTCCTAAATTTATTTTGATTTCATATATTTTGAATATGTCACACACACACACACACACACACATATATAGATAGATTAATGACCATCTTATACTTAGACCTAGAGGTAAATTATTCAAGGACTCCTAAATATGAATTTCCTATCTTTTCTTGGAAAATAATTAATATACAATTTTTTATGTAAGATTCTTAATTTTGTAATATATAATCTTTTTTTACCATGTTTTTATATATAAACATTTTTGTTTTATATTTTTGCAACTCAAGATTTCAGGTGCACCTCGAGGAAGATTCTTCTATGGTGATTGACTGGATACGTGGGCTAGATAGATATGGAGATGGTCACGCTCTCATCAGAGCGTCTCGCAGATTGGTTCGGAAGATGGATGATCTTCAGGTAGCACATATCTTTCAAAAGGCAAACCGAGCAGCAGACTAGGTTGCTTCCTTCGTCGCTCGACATTTTAGGGAGGTTCTCTGGACTTCCATAGGCGATATTCCCTATTTCCTGTACTCTTTACTTTTTGATGATCTGGCAGGCTGTACTCATGTTAGAGCTATATAAATTGTCGTTTTCACAAAAAAAAAATCTAAACCACTTATTCCAAAATTTATATTATTTTTATCTAATGAAATTTTATCATTTTTTTTTGAATTTTTATGTTAGAAACAATATTAGTACACAACACTATCATCTTTGAATTCAAAAAAAAATAATATTATTCTCATTCTAACAATGATGGTGGCATGGAACTTAAAGACTATGATGATGGTCTTGACAACACGAATGAGTGGCTTGTTGATTAGAAGCTCAGAAGATTAAGACAAAAATAAAAAAATAAAATAAATATGATATTATAATTAACAAATAGTTAATAAATTTTTTATTAGAGATTTTTAGAATTAAAAAAGATCAAAAAGTAAAAATATATACTCATAAAGGAGGGATCATATGAAAAAAAATGAAAAAAAAACCTAAAATTATATAGCTCACAAGATGCATTTAATCTTTTGGAATTGAAATTTTATTAGCACCTCAGGAAGTTTCATAGGATACATGATTTAAACCATATAGCGAGAGAAATTTATTTTAAAAGTAGTATGGCGTCCGACCAAAATAATATTTTTAATTTTTTATTTTAAATCTTTTAAGTTAGCGAGCAATATTAAATAAATGTAAAACAAAATCCATTTATTTGAGTTTGAATTCACAAACAAACTTTTTTGATGCAGAAAATAATTTAAACAAGTAAAAGGAGGATTGTTTTTAAAATTTTAGAAAAAAAGTCATGCAACTATTTTTTAGCTCTTAACCTTCCCAGCTAGTCAAATTATTTTCAAATTTTCATGTTCATAGTCACTTGCCTTGCACACACACACCAACACAAGTGAACCTCAATAATATATACACAAAGCCATGCTTTAGGTTGGAATATCGAAGACGGTCGATATTCTAAAATATAATAAAAATCATCTATTAAAGGCTAGTTGAATCACCAAGGAACGCAACTTAGTCATATTCTCCGAACTATTTTTCTAAATTCAAAGAACCAAAAGGCTATTTTTTTTTTGCCTTGCTTCGGATAGAAAGTTCCAAGACAACCATTATCATAGAAATCATCTATTAAAGACTAATTCAATCATTAAGGGATGTTTACAACATTCTTCTCATGGATAATAAAAATGCATAACTAAATTTTAAGACGCAGCATGGCCTACATTCAAGATAATAAAACTAAATCAAAACAACCAACAATCCAATCATGTTCTCTTAACTATTTTCCTAAATTCAAAGAACAAAAAGGTTTTTTTTTTTTTTTGACATGTAAATTCAGGTGCATTATACACAAGGCATCCAATTGGTTCACGACCAACACCATAACATGAGCCATAAGAAGATTAGAGGTGGATGATACATTCACAGAAAATTCCATGCATTCATATGAAAATAACCTACTTACTAAAGCAAGATTAGGGTGAATAAACTTAATCAAGAAAGGTGCAAGCAGGCGAGGCCCAATCCGATCCATACGAGGAGCGACATGATTCGTAAATTGCGCCGCCCCAACCTTCAATCAGATTCCATACACATCTCATGAAATCAAACCCAACCCGATCAAATCAAAATTGGTCCAAAAGCAGAAACCAAACCCGCAAAAGGATCTAAATGAATCCTGGGCACTCTGAGTCCGAGCTTCACTAAGTTGAGTAAAGCTGAGCTCCACGTAATCACGGCCGTCATGTGATACACGGGCGGTCATGATCAAGAAGGATCTGGTGTACCGTTAGATCGTGTGGAACAGCGTTTCCGAGGCGAATTATATCAAGCGTAAAATTTTCTCTGGAGTGTATTCGAAACGCGGCACAAAGAAGCCCTTTCCCACCTATAAAAAGGGCGGAAGCTTTCGTCCCTCTTCTTGGCCTCCAAATCAGACACCGCGCTCTTCGAGAGCGAGCGAGGTGGAGAACCCTAGCGCTTTTCTTCCAGCAATCGAGGGTTCTTGTTTTCGATTCTGAAGGAGATGATATTACGAACTCCGCCGCCGAGGAAGAGGAGGGCGGATTCCGTCGCCGACCACGAGAGCCCCGTCTCCGACCGTCGCCTCGTGCTCTACGATGACGCAGTCCCCGTCTCCTCCGTCGACCCGCCGCCCGATCAGATGGTCTGCACCTACCACTGCCGTCAGATGGTATCTCCCTTTCCTGATCCTTTTCGATTCGTAAATTATATTTTCTTGATCATCGTCAATTACTTGCCATGTCAAGATTTCGTTCTGGTTCATCTTGTCTATTGATTTAGAATTTTTTCGATCACCAATCGTGACTTATGTACCAAGATTTGGTTTGGTTCATCGTCTCTATTGATCGTAAACTTTAAAAAAAGCTGCAGATCTTGAATTCTTAAGATTATTTTGCCAAAAAAAGAAATTCTGTTTTTTCTTTTTCTTGGCTTGTCCTGTTGATATAAACCATTATAATAATCCATAATAGCTATCAATATTTGTTCCAACTTGTTGTGGGGGGGGGGGGGGGGGGGTGCACCCGAATTTAGTCCCACATCGGCTAGTAGCGGAAAGGTTCTGTGCCTTAAATCGGGGGTGGAAATCCTTTCCTCTCGAGGGCCCTTTTGTGGGACAAAACCGTGAAGGCACCAGTCTCCCCCCGTCTGCGCTGGACGCGCGGGCCGGAGCGCCCAAAGCGGACAATACCTCGGGAGGAACGCAGTCCTCTTTCTCTGCTAGCTTAATGTGGGCTAACTGTTGCGTGAGGCTCCGGCCAAAGCGTCCTTCCCCGCAACAGATTGGCGCTAGAGGAAGGGCCGCGCCCCTTGCCGCAGACTACCCCCTAGGACTGGGAGGCGCCACAGGAACCTTCCCGCTAGGGGGGCTATGTTGTGGGGGGGGGGTGCACCCGAATTTAGTCCCACATCGGCTAGTAGCGGAAAGGTTCTGTGCCTTAAATGGGGGTGGAAATCCTTTCCTCTCGAGGGCCCTTTTGTGGGACAAAACCGTGAAGGCACCAGTCTCCCCCCGTCTGCGCTGGACGCGCGGGCCGGAGCGCCCAAAGCGGACAATACCTCGGGAGGAACGCAGTTCTCTTTCTCTGCTAGCTTAATGTGGGCTAACTGTTGCGTGAGGCTCCGGCCAAAGCGTCCGTCCCCGCAACACAACTATTTTAGGGCTGGCACTTTGAAATTGAATGGTTATTCCGTTGCGTATGTCCATTCAATATTGATTAATTGCGGCCACTTCTTTCCTTACCTTTAATTTAGTTATTTATTCGCTCAAACTGTCTCCTGTTATTCTACAGATCTTTTTTCGCTCAAATTGTTCATAATTTTGCTACAGATCTTTATTCGCTCAACTTGTTCATACTTCATACATTTACGATATCTATATGGTAACGCCAGCAAGAAATAAGGTGGGAAATTTTAGATAATCTGTTGGCCACCACAGGGATGGGTCCTATCCTTGTGCAATCCTAGAATGTAAATGCTGTGGCTAGATCCCTTTGCAGCACTAGTGAGACCAAGGATGAAGTCCATGCTAATATTGTTCAAGGAGGAGAAGGGACTGGATGTAGGGCCAAGTGCTTTTGAGGTTTCCTCTTCCTCTCTAAGTTATTCCTCTCCTTTCTTGCACGGTGTCATATTGAACTTCACATTTTGGAAGTTAAAGAACCTTGAAATCTGGTCTTGTGCAAATTTTTGATGGGAATAGGGCTGAAGACATAAATTACACGAGAAAGAAGAAGTGACTTGAGAAAGAAAGAGAGTAGGCAAGAAAAAAAAGTAGAATTGGAATATAGTAGTAGAATTTCTTTTGGTTCTCTTTGAAACTCCCACAAGGGCATTTGTAGATGGACGAGTCATCTTGATTCTAGTTATAAATTTACAATAAGGCATGGATAGGAATGATTGGTTTGAAAACTATATTGATGTATGATTCGCAAGCACATGTATTTAGGTCAAGTAATAATGCAAGGCATTTTGTTTGAAACCATTTGGTTGCCTTTGCGGATTATCGTTTTTATGCTCTTAATGGTCGTGCTCTTCACTTGCTTTCTTGCTTGAAGATAACTGTAATTTTTAGTTCGTAAATGTCTTTTACCAGTAAATAAAATCTGTTGCAATGAAGAAAATATATATTTTCAACATGCAAACTGTTTACATGGTGGCAGAACTTGTAAGCAATAATGGGATATCCTCATGTCCCTGAATTTCTTGCTTGTGTGCCTGCTTGCCATGAAAAGATGTCTGATCTCCATGCATGTGTTAGATCATGCTGATGATTGTCTCTAATTCATTGATGCATTAATTATTCCCTTAGACCCAAATGATGGTTCTTCCAACTATGCACATTCAACATTTAATGGACTTCTAGAAATAGTCACTAAAAAGGTACAATTCAGATTTCCAATGTTCATACTGTCAGGCACTATATATATATATATATATATCAGCTATCTATCAGTTATGTCTTGTTCAAGTCAAATCCCTCAAGAGCTGTGGAAGTCTTTTGCACGAGGTGTCTGCTAGAACGGTTGTGCAAGCCCTGTGTTTGAAATGCTACTATTTCCCAAATAGTTATTTGCATGCACAAATAAAAATCATACCAAATCTTTTTTTGTAATTACAAATAGGACATTTTATTAGAATGAGAATGGTGAAAACTACTTGTAATGTTGATTTTCCTATTACACAATTTTATCTTTTACTTCCAAGAATTTTTGCTCATTGATTGGTATAGTAGTAAGAGCAAGTTTCTGCATCTCTTATATTGTCTTCTAAGTTGAATAATATTCATCTTCTTTATTAGCAACCTCATTACTTGAACATGTTGTCATGATGAGTCTCTATAAAGATGTAACTTGATGATGTATATTTGTATTTTCTATCATATAGTCAAACAATTCTTAGATGATATTACTTCTTTCTTGTTAAACATTATTATGGCATTAGGACAATATGCATAGTATCTTCTATTCATTTTTTTTCTGACAATCAGTTGTCAACAAATCTTACGCATCGTGTATTTTACAGATGAAAATTTTCTTCATCATGCTTGGAAGATAGAAGACAACCCCTTTTTTCTTAACCTCATTTCAAATCTTACATTGGATTCTTGTCACACACTTTCTAATAGATTGTAAATGCTTCCTTTCAAAGTTTGAAGTTCCAATCATACACTTTTAATAGATCATGAATGCTTTTGTTCAAAATTTGAAGTGCCAAATTTTGCTTAGATTTTTGATCAACAGAAAAACTATGTTCCCCACTCCAGATGTTTGTTTTTGTTAATATGAGTATTTTCTTGCAATTAATAGGTTAAATCAGAGTTTCTAGTAGCTTTTGATACGGCGGAGAAGCAAGTACGTGAATATCAATCCCAATTGGAGAGATGGAAGACGGAGCTGCATGAGAGCGGTGTGCCTCTTTTTCTTTTTCTTTTTTGATATGATATACAAGTTTCTTGCAAGTTTGATGATCTGACTAATTTATGGATGACCATGATTCTATCACATTTGAGGTATCTAGTTGAAAGGAGTATTTTGTACATGGTTGTGATCACATGATTTGCCATCATCTTTTGTGTCTGTGAACTGTGCATTAGATATTTACTCCATCAGTTGATGTGTGATGTTGTTATATGAATGCATATGATACTTTTAAAGTCTGGGTGAGTGGCAAGTTTTGATACAACAATTAGTGAGTTTTCATGATGATTCATAGGACATGTTTGGTGTGATTCTCCTCAAGTTGTGATCAAGAAAAATAGGTAATAGAGAAAAAGATGAGTCATCTTGATTCTACTTATAAAGTAGATAACATTTCAAAAGAAAGAAAGGCTAAGGATCCAAATAGGGCTGCCACGTAGACTATCTAATGTGACCCAATTTGGACTTGTGGATTGGGTTAGGTATAGGTCCAAAGATAAAACCATGAAAAAATTTGATTGATGTCTCGGACTGGTACAAATGCATCCAAGCTAACCTAGACTCAATGATTTATATATGGTATGCAATATGAAATATATGACTTTCCTCTATGTATTATAAAGGGTGGTCGGAATGCTAGGTCAGATATAGGACACTAGTGTCCCTTTTATATATGTAGTATGAAGAAGTTCTCTTGAACTAACTTAAAAACTTCATACATGATTTTTTTTTTTAAATTTTATTAAAACCATCATTGAATATAATTAGCAAAGTTTTGCTTGCTATACAATAACGAACTTTGAAATTGTGTAGCATGGTTTCATAACCTTCATCTTTTGATATGGTTGGATATGTGGTACACCCCTTGTATGTAACCATGGGATGCCAAACTAGACGATATCCTATGTCTGTACAGGTTAATATGGATCAATATACATGTTCGATATGCAATTGATATGTTATGGTGCTGTCAATATTTGAAACCTAGCTTTATATGTGTATTTATCTATATATTATTCTTCATGGTATGTTTTAACTAGTTGTGGAGGTATGCACATCATTGAATTAAGTGTAGTATTAAGGCATCACTACGTACAGAGATGAATAAGTTCCAGTGTTGAATATTTCTACTTAGATACATGCTAATCCTTCCTATTATCTCCTTTCTATGAGGCGATGTGTGTCTTGCCTTTTTTCATCTATACTACATTCACAGTGAATATTAACAAGGTTACAACTTATATTTGCTGCTGCAGAAGATGAGAGAAAAAAGTGTCAAGATCGTCTTAGTTATTTGGAACAAGAACTTGAGGCATCCAAAGGGCGTGAACATGCATTGCAAGAAAGATTGTTAAAGGAGGTCAATGATTCTCAGGAGCGATATCAGTTTCAAATAAAGCGGTGCCATGAGCTTGAGGTCTAATTCGATTCTTCATTCTATCGAAAACCTTCGTTTTATGAAACAATTACTTCATCAGTTCTGTTACTTGTGTCTTTTTGGTGTGAGAATACAATGGCATTTGATATTGTGGCAATTTCAAACAAAGTAGAAAAGGTGAGATTAGGTTTGTTTTTACTGTTTATGTTTTCTTGTGGTCCTAAACTCTGGTAATATGTTTTAGAGACATTCAGTCTAGTATTCTTTTCTATTTTTTATTCATTAGAAGTACATGTTTAGTATGTTGTCCTTTTATGTATACTCTTTATTCTTTGTATGATTTCTATGTGGACTGGATGTTTATAAAGTATACTCACATACTCTAATGCCTTTCTCCTTTGTTGCAAGTTTATTCCTAATGAGAGTGGTGAAATTTTTGCACTGGTTAAGTTTTGCTTTGCTGATATCATCTTTTTAGAAGATCAGTTTTGTGGCTGGAGGCTTGATGTAGTTGTAGGAACCACACGTGCTATGAAATCTATCTAATGCTTTTGTTGATGTGTATAACTTCCATGGTTGGTGGTTTGGCTTTAGTGCATCAGGCACCTTGTTGTAACATCAATAACCTTCAATCATATGTCATTCTCCAGTGATTATTGGATCACTTCCTGATAGCTTCTCATTCTAACTCGCACTTGGACTTGCCTTAGCCACAAAACTTTACCTTAATATATTTTGCTTTTTTGTTACATACATTCTGTCTTGTGCTTGTTAACCTTGTCTTTAGTCATGCATCCTCAAGCATCATCTTCTTTGATCTTCTGGACACAACCTTGAACACTTACTATTTAGTCACTTCTAACTTGGCTAAGATGCTATCCCCTTTTATCTCCTTATTGACTTATCCATAGTGAACTGCATAATTGTCAAATTTATTTTATTGCAAATTCTTGGTATATGGTTCAATTTGAGAGATGGCACTAGAGAGAATATGGCAGCCTGTTTTATTTTATGTGTTATATATAGCATGTGCATGTTTAGCTGCTTCTTTTTAGTATTTTAGATTTCTTGTATGAAATTGTACATTGATGATATTCACAGAGTTTGCATCAGCATGTACACCTCTAGATGTATACCTTAGCTTCGTTTGCATAGAAAGAACACTCCTCCAACCAACCCCCCCCCCCCCCCCCCCCCCAAAAAAAAAAAAACAAAAAAAAAAAACAAAAAAAAGGAACTCATGATGTTTTAGAAGTGGGAAAAGGATAGAGAGAAGAGACTTCAAAAGACGGGTGCATAGATAACAAGATGCTTGCTTAAGGATTGTTTGGTTGCAAGAAAGCAGCTAAAGTGGAAAATCATCACTTTCTAAAAAGTGACTTTCTTAAAGTCTGATGTAAGACTTTGGATATTATTAGAATTTTGTGATACTTTAATTTTGGATTTTAGTTATTTAAATATTATACTTAGCTAATTGATTATTTATTTCGTTGCTTGCTTTATGATATCGTGTTGAGATGTCTTGCATGCTTGTGGGGAGGGTTCCCTATGAGTATGCGGTAGTTGCCGCGACCCTTGCTTGCCATCTCGGGTTGGGGTCATGACAGTGGTAATATCATTTTTTGTCCTATGTTGTACTTAAAATGTATTATCATTTACAAGTATAAATTCAGGAATGATCACTGATCTTTGGTAACCATCTTGATTTGCTTTTGGTTCTTATAGTCATAGTAATAGTGAATTGCATACTCCTTTGGGATATTGGACATTATACATAATACATATACTTTTTCAGGGATGCAAGCTTATGTTGACTAGAATAGTTCTATTGGCTTGTGAAAACAGATTACTGAAACCTCTTATTTTCATTATGTGGTCTTATGCATTAATCTTGTTAGTTATGACAAATGAATGGCACAATTTTTTTGACTGCAGGTGCAACTCAAGAAAGAAGTTGATTCTCGTAAAAATTTTGAATCATCAGCAGCATCAGCTAAAGAGAGAGTAACAGATCTGGAAGAGAAACTTCAGCGGCTTTCTGAAAGCTCAGAAAGGGAGAAAAACCGTCTTCAAAGGGAACTCTCACATTTGCAAGATGAGTCACAGCTGTCTGTCTCTAGAAAGACTGCTGATGTGAGTAATGCATAGTGCTTACCATATTTGCCTTTTTTTCTTTGCATTTATTGATTTTTTTAATTTGAATCAGCTTGAGAAAATGAGGCTCAAAGCAGAAAATTTAGAGGAAGAGTCAGAGTTACTGAGGAAGCAGTTCAAGGACATAAGAGAACAGCTGGATGAGGTAGCTAGGGTCTAGATGTTGTTTGTTCATGTCATTGCCTGATAGTACACATGTCAATGAAGTAACATCATTTCTTTCAATGGCTTCTCATTCTTGTTGTTATCTGGCTGTTCCTTGATTGAGTTTGAAAGAAAAATAGACAATGTTGGCCTGACAAAAGTCAATTCAAAGTATATTTATTTGCAAGCTGTATTTAGATATTATGCCTGTCTATGGGAAACATGGGTTGGATAAGCAAAACTCTTACATTCGTGTGTATGGGCCATTTTGAAATTTTATGAACAAACACTATTTATACCCATCTTTATCGTTTTATCCAGTGTCTTCATCAGAAGAGTGCATTAGAACACGAGCTATCAACGATCCCTACTCCATCACAGGAAAGTACTCCCTCAGAGGACCAGAATTTGGTGAAGCATCTAAGAGACGAGCTTCAGAACTATGTGAGTTGCTTATAATATTTGAGTCTCAATTTTGTTGATCATGTCTAAGCAAATTGTTATCTTTTTTATAATTCTTTACAACTTTAGTAGGCTGGGATTTAAACTATGCTGAATTGGGCCAAACCGCCCGATTCACCCCGTACTGAATTGAACGGTGGAGAATTGGGTCGGTTAGGCCCTAAATTTTGAAATCCCCCCAAACCGCCCGGAACTGCTTGGTTCGCACCGGTTTGAACTGGTTTGGGTGGCACCCCCATCTTTTAAAAATTCTTGAATCATGGTCTATTGAACTGGGGCGAATTGCCCAGTTCACCTCGTACCAAATCGGTAGCCGACCGGCATGGATTCCAATACCAATTCGGCGGACCTTTCTAGGATTTATGATTCAAATCTCTTGAGATGGGGCTGTCTTGGTTTTTTGCTGAATAGGTCATGCCGCCGTCCCATCCATCCCGACACTTGGGATAGGGGATGTCCTTAGTTGTAGTGAATGGGATTCTGATACAATGGTGGGACAATCCTATTTTGACACGTGGGACAGTGCTCTATCCAAACATCCAATGGGATGTTCTACCGGGATTTGAATTCTCGGCCAGGATAGCTACTCATGATCTCTATTCAGCTATTCATATGTCTTGGTCTATTTGGTGTTAGAGTTGTTCTTTCAACTTTGCTATTGTTAATCTTGTAGCTGCTATTTATGCTGGTGCCAAGATGCTCCGTAGACCATCATTTGCATAGTTACGCTAAATCATATATATGCGTTTGTGTCCAAAATCCTATGGGATGTCCCACCAGGACTTGAATTCTTGGCCAAGATAGCTACTAATGATCTATTCAGCTATTCAAATGTCTCGGTCTATATGGCATTATTAGAGTTGTTCTTTCAACTTTGCTATTGTTAGTCATGTAGTTGCTATTTATGCTGGCGCTTTATAGTTACGTAAATCACATATATATATGTGTGTGTGTGTGTGTGTGTGTGTGGGCGCGCGCGCGCGCGCAGAGGGGGGTGCATGTGCATCCATCCATCTATCCGTAAAGGCATACCAAAGTGAGTAGTGGGAGTTTTCGTGATGTCATGAGTTGGAATTTAGCATTCCAAACATCTTAAATACAACAAATTCAACTGAATATATGCAGTTTAATATTTCTTCAATTTGTATCGAGCATTCCATGAACATCTATTCTCCCTGTCTTAGACCATCAATCTGTCCATCCATCCATCTGCCTGATGATTACTAAGACGGACCAAAATGAGCAGTGGGAGTATCTTTGATGCCCTGAGTGGGGATTGAGCATTCCAAATATCTTGAACGCAACAAATTCAACCGAATATGCAGTTTAATATTTCTTCAATTGTATCAGGCATTCCATGAACATCCGTCCTATCTGTCTTAGACCATCATCCATCCATCTGCCATTACTAAGTAAAGACAGACCAAAATGAGTAGTGGGATTATCATTGATGCCATGGATTGGAATTGAGCATTCCAAACATCTTGAATGCAACAGATTCAAGTGAATATATGCAATTTAATATTTCTTCAATTTGTATCGAGCATTCCATGAACATCTATTCTATCTGTCTTAGATTTGATCCAAGGCCTTTTTTTTTGTATTATTTATGTTTTTCCAAAGCCGTTTTTGTATTATTTATGTTTGTCCAAAGCCTGTTTGTTAGCTAAACTGTTATTACTCGATCATAGGAGGCTGAAGTACAAGAAGCCAGAAGATTGAAATCTTGCCATGTGAATAATGAGTTATTGAAGGAAAAGTTACTGGAGGAGAAGGGGCGCAGAGAGAAGGCAGAAATGGAACTATCCAAATTCCAGCAGGCCCAACTAAATGCGCAGAATTTGGAACTTGAATTAATGTCTTGGAAATCATTGCTTAAAGAGATTCCTGATGTGACATCTTATGATGATATACCCAAAAAAATTGCAGGACTGCAAAAGTATGTGCTTATTGTTTGAGACAGTTGTAATGCCATTTTCCTGTTTATCGCTATTTTATAGAATGGTTAATCTAGTAGGTGAACTAGAGCTGATGCTTCTTTTTTTAATCATCTTATATTATAGAGAAGCAATTGAAAGCATGATTAAAGTCGGTGAAATAAGTGCGCATTTGAAAGAGTTGGAGGTTTCCCTGGAATTGGCTGAACTTAGCAAACAACATGCTGAAAAAGAGTCTGCATTGGCCAAAGAGGAAGCTGAAAATTCTGCTGTAGAAGTCAAGCGGCTTGAACGGATGGTGAGTATCATATCATGATACTCAAAAGTCAAAACTCCCGACATAATTCTAGTGTCTCATGTAGTCTCATGGACTTGCTCATCTTGACATAGTGACAAATTACATACAGTGATGTCGCTGTATTGCTGTTAGAATTGGTATCTAATGAAACTTGCTAGTTTCTGTATACTGGCAAACTGGCATGTTTGAATACATGTTGGAGGAAATGATTAAAAAATTGGAAAAATGAAATATGTAGAAAATTAAGTAAAAATTAATTAGAAATGAGAAAATATTTGATGGATGGGTATTAACCCATCAAGCATTGATATTTTGAAATTATTCATTTATTCATTTACTTATTTTTGTTTGCAAGTTGTTAATAATACTCCAGTTTTTCTATTGATCTACATTTTTTTAATTCTTTCTTTATGAAAAAAAGTTAAGAAGGAGAACATTATTAAACAAAAAAGAACCTACATGCTGTGGTTATAATAGGTAGCTGAGATCTTGGTTTTAGCAAAATAGATTAGCGGCATGCATATTTTTACTGTAACATGAGATATAGTGCTAGCCATCTACATTTAGGCACCATATATCCACTCTCCTAATTTGGATGTTGTAATGAGGAGAGTAACAGGTAGATCAAGGTTATTTTGGGGATGAAGTGATTAATGGAATCTTGATGAATATTCCAAAATTCAAACCTCACCTTTTTTTGATATATTATAAATTGGTTTCTGAGTTGAAAGCATTTTTGCAGTTTTCATAAAAATATTAAATAATGTGTAATTACAGGATATCTGAGCTTCTGTTATTCAGATGGCAGCAACTTTCTAAGAATATTTTTTATTTTATTCCTAGGTCCATGCACTGGTGTCAATGTTCTCATGGGCACTTTGATAGTGGACAACATTGTCACATGTCCTGGCAACATTGTGTGAAGAGCATAGTATTCTTTGTCCCAGTCTTTCAACTATATATATATAGATCTTTAACTGCATCTTTGTTGTGTCGTGTAAGCTTGCACCTGAGTTCAATTCCTTAAATTGCTTGAGTGATTTTGGAGTTGCTCATATGTGCATCACATGTTCCTCTGATTTCTACAACTCTTATTGTTATATGTTATATTTTCTTGTGTGTATCTTATTTGGAGATAAATTCATGGAAATTTTTAAGTTTGGATCTTGATGTTTCATATTTTTCCAAGACTGTTTTTTGGATAGATTTATTGCATTACTCTATTGTTATTATTTCTATTGGGCTTTTAATACGCTGAAACTATGAAAAATTTTTCTTAATTTGGTCTAAATGTCAATGAATATAATTATCTTTCCTTGTGGTATATAGCTTTCTTCAGTTACTGAAGAAAGAGATAGGCTAAATAAGGATGCTACAACATTGAATAAGCAGAAGACTGTGCATGCAGACGGTGGAATGATGAATGAAACCTTAGTTAAGGTTAGACAATTTTCCTACCATGCCCTTTTATTTGTCACATTTCATAACTTGTCATACTCATCTTTCTGCTTCTTTTGAGAGCACAGGATCTGGAATCAACTCTTGCTCTAAGGGAACAGACTATTAAAGAACTGGAGAATAACTTACATAAGCAGAGAGAAGTTATGAATCGTCAACATGATGAAATAAAGCTACTGAATGAAAAGCTTAGTTTTGAAGCAAGAAGAATAAAGTCTTTGGAGCGGGAGGGTGACCGCTTACGTTCCGAAATTGCTTTATTAGAATCGAAGGTATACTCAGAAAGCTTATATTCCCTGTCATTAAAGGTAGATAGATGGCTTTGTTGAGCCTCATTGATTTCTTGAACCTTTACCTTTTTAATCATTTATTGTATCTCCTCTGTCTGCCAAGCATTGTTTTCTTATATTGCAACCAAAGATTGCTTATTGGACTCCTGTAGTACTATGTTGCTTGCACCACTCGGGTGTTCAACATTACATGTTAAATTACAACATAGCGAATTTAGCTGATGAAATTTGTCTACATTTAGAGAAAAAAATGTTGCAATAAATAATCCCTGTTGAATAACCAGCCATGTATTTTCTATTTTCCTGCCCAAGCTTCCAACTGACCCCATGGAAGTCCTTCACACTGGTTTAGGTTTTGCTGACCCTTTCTCATACATTTAATGTATTACGTAATGACAGATGCTGCTGTTAGAAGTTACTTGCTATAATCTAGGTGTCGATGTAGTAAGAACTCCAAAAGTAAGAACATTGCTTTCTTGAAGATTTAACTCGTGCTGGATGTTACTGATCTTTTTAGATAGACTCTATTTATTACAGGATAGAATGTTATAAGGGATTGCCGTTTTAAGTTACACTTTTCTTTTATTTAAATACAAATAAAGCTAACTTAAGAGATGTAAAAGTCCTGCTTAATTGAGAAAGGATTTAATTGTAATATTTGCTGCTTAAGGTAGTGGATAACTTAACTCTAAGATGCAAATATCAGGAGGCCATTTGGCACCCAATATTTATCTGTTCCTTAATATGTAATATGTTGACTTATCTTTAAAATGTGCATCCACATACTACATTATTAATCTACATATCAGCCATTTCCAAAAGTGAGATGAATCACTCATTTTTCTACATGCTTTTAGCAGTATAATTTGAAGGAACGAGTACAATTTTAATTTGGAAAAAACGAAAGGAGGCTTATTCTATCTTTGTGATGGATAATGGTAGAAAAGAATTTCTTAGACAATAGAATTTAATATGTGATGACAATCTTGATCCTTCTTAGCTGATAGAGGCCATTTGAGGTTTTGTTGTTTGCATCCATAACTACCTCTTGAATATGCTCAAGTAGTACATATCCTCATATTTATTGGTGAGTTGCATAGTAGGGAAGAAGTTAATGGGTTATTGGCATAAGAAAGTACAGTAGCAAGGTACAGCAACAAAAGAAAAGACATGAATTGCTCATTTTCAAATTTTATTTGAGCACAAATTTTATTACTATTACAAGTCCTGATCCAGGTGGATCACTTGAACCATTAGACGGACATGCTTATGTTGGGCATTTCAAGATTAGGTTGGGTTTTTGTGTTCAGCAAGTCAGACAGGCATGTAATTGTGGCACATTAAACTCAATTAACTCTATAGTGGAGTCAATAAGAGAAGTACTTCAAGGTCATTCTGATTCATTCTTCGATTGTGTGTGTGTGTGTTTTTTTTAACAAATAAAGAGTTTTGACTAGTTTATATCTCATCAGCTGGTAGCCTGACAGAATTCGTTGCTGTTTGAAACGACAATGCATTGCTTTGAAAATTAGCCTACTGCCCATGTCCACCCATCTTCACGTGTTATACTTGTAGTGCCTTCCATTTTCAAAAAAAAAAAGAAAGATGAACCGTGCATGAATTACTCGTAGAATATGATGCAATTCATGGAGGGAACTTTGTCAAGAGGTTTTTTGGGGGGCAATTCAAGGAATTTTATGCTTGTTTATCTGCAAGAAGATACAATGAAACATGCTGATTCTCTTAACACATAATTTCTTCTAATTACTATGATAGGTTTGCATTCTTCTTTGTAATGCTGTTAAAACCAGCAGTTTTATGGGATTACGTTCCATTTTCTTGTCAAAGGCCTTCCAGATTCTTATAGCAACTTAGTTATTCCAACATTATTATAAGAATTTAGATACTGCCTACTAATATTTTCTTTGTATCTTTGTTAGCCTGGTTGATATTAGCCTATCTTGTTGATATGTAAACAATCTTGATGATATGTAAACAATCTTGAAAGTTGAAACTGCATCTAGAAGTTGTACACATTTAGGTCTATACTTGTCCATAAAACATTATTCAGTAGGTTGGCAACTTGTTCTTTTTGACAGTTGGGTCATGGTGATTACTCTGCGGCGAACACTAAGGTATTGCGCATGGTGAATACTCTAGCAGTTGACAATGAAACAAAACAAACTATAGAAGCATTACAAGCTGAACTAAAGAAAACACGGGCAAAGCTGCAAGCTGTTGAAGAATTGAAGGGGCAGTCTGGTATGTATATCAACTTTAGTGGAGTGAGTAGCGATGATTAATATGAGCTTCTCCTTTTTGCTGTTGATGTTTTTGGGACTGCTCCTTGTAATATTTTAAGTATTGACTAATGGGTTTTCTGTTGCATCTTGCATCTGCACATTCATCCACGAAAATGCTTTATGGACTCCGTAGTCTTTTGCACCCTGTTTTCTGCAATATATTTTTGTCTTGCACCAATCAGTTATTAATAGATAATTAATATATGACTGGACATGCTGTAACATAGAATTGAATTATTTTTATCAAATCACTGTAAATTCCAAGCTACATGTTAAGTATGATTAGGAATACTGAAATTCCCATAAGTCTTAACTCATTTCTTTGGGGTTGGGTTTTGCTATTTCTTTCTGTTTCAGTATAATATCTAGATTTCTTTTTTATCCTGTCTTGTTCTAGTTGGTGTGGGAGTTGTTCCTTTCTGGGAGCCATTATTGCATGGTATTTCTTGGTAGCTCTAAACAACTTTTGCTTAATTTTCATCAGAATCAGTCTAAATTGCGGCAAGTTGGATATATTGCACATCTGAGTGGACCTGTGAAATTTTCCTCACGGAACCAGGGTAAAATTGGAGTGCATTGTTTGCGTGGAACATCTTAAAAGCAAAAATAGGCATGCACTAATATAACTTTTGTTGGGAACATGATTATTGAATATTGTATGTCCATCAAGACACTGGTTTTTGGCACATTTTTGACACTGGTCTCATGCCTTAGCCTTATTTGCTACCATGTAGGCAGCCATCGCCTATACTGCCCCAGACATATTTGGCAAGTCTTTATTTTTTTTCATTTTCACCGGAGAATCATCTTAACCCCTCCCCCTTCCTTTCTTGTTCTTGTCAGAAGGGAACATCTAAATCCAATTCTTCAAACTACCTCACATACTATCTCCTTGCGGTTTCAGAGGTAGATATCTAGAAATGTGATGGTCTACGTAATTAAGCAATATGAGTTTTAGGTTTGTTGGAATCTAGCAACATTGTTATTTATAGACATGTGTGCTTTGTTACATGGACTTGGGTTTGTGTGTTGGGTGCAATTGCATTTCCAAGCATTAGATCCTTTCAATATCTATAAATTTATTACGCAGCTGTGTCCAGGTGTCATACAAATTCCCCTGTTTAAGTGCTGGGTGCTGGTATTTTACGCTACATCGAAATACCTGAGGGACATAATCTGTGTGTATATTTATATGTTGAAGTTATATATTTAACATCCTTGCATGTGTGTATATGAGTTCACATACAAGATATCCAGTGTTCATTCCATAAGTATTAAACATGAAGCTTGGACTTTACCATGAGACAGCTGGAGTAGTTATTATCCATCTATTTGTCTCATTTGCCTCAAGTTGACAAATCCATGTATGAACTTTCAGTGTGTAATGCTGATATTGTTACATTGTCAGGACAAGCTTGATGCCAAGTTGATGTTTTGGAAGCATCTTTGGGAAGTGATGCTTAGAAAGAAATGATGGCAGACTGCCTGGTGGATTGTTAAAATTTTCACCTGGTCAATAGGACTGAAACTATCCATAGCATCACCAGTGTTTGTGAGTTAGAAGTTTTGATCATCTGGAGGGATAAATTTTTTTCCTGGCAATTCAATTCGTGAATGGGAGATTGCATGCTTATGTACTGAACCACTGATGACTTGCTAGAATACATCCCTCCGAGCTGTTAATTAAATTGGATTCGATAAAATGTTCAGTAATGATTTTGATCCTACTCTTTTCTGGACAATGAATTCTTTTCTGTTTCGAATTTATTGTTCTCATTTAATTGTGAGTTTTGTAGATTTTCATACAGTTCTGATGCAGGCATTGTATGCACAAATATTTGTCTAATAGATATGCCCCTTCAATTCCCTACCAGATGCTGGAAATGTAATAAATGTGGATATTTCTGAAAAGCTAGGACAGCTTAAAGGTCAAATTGCAATACTTGAGAAGCGTGAAGAAAGGTGAGCTGCAGATACATATCTTTGAATCTGCATAACTGCTTAAATGTTGCCATTATTTCTGTTATGCTTGTGCTTGTATGCATGAAACAGATACAAGGCAGTTTTTGCAGAAAGGATTTCAGTCTTCAGAAGGGCTTGCTGCTCACTTTTTGGTTACAAGGTAATGCTTATGCTGTTTAAACTATATCAGAGGATTGCAAAACTTCTTGTTTTTGCTTCTCTAGTCCATCTCGGTTTCATCATAGTTCTAAATGTGTCAAATCCAGAATCTGTCATTTGCACCTAATTCCTTCTAGTCATTGAGAATGATTTGCTCAACATGTCTTTCCATGGGGCAGCATCTCCAACACCATCAACATTTTCTCATTTTAAAGTGCATCTACTATCAATTCCACATTTATGTCTACAACAACCTACAATTATTTTTGAGGAGAGATGATGTCCAACGTAACAGTAAAATAGCATAGTTGGTATCAAAGTCTGCAGTTTTGATACCAGTGTCGTATCAGTTATGTACGGGTATAGTACCGAACAGTACCATACTAACACTCAATATGCAGATGTATACCAGTTCTATACCAATACAGCATTTGTTTGCTTGTCTTTTCTTTTTTCTTTTTTTAAGAAGATTAAGGTTTATGGATGTTTAAATTATGATTTTAAAGGTATTTCATTGTTATTTATTGTCATATTGGTCAGAGACTGTATGATTGCTTAATGGTTGCAATTGTGATAATTAAACATAGATAATGCATACTTTTGATCTTGAAAGTACATATATCAAATTGATTTGAATTACGAAATACATATCGATGTTTTTTTTTTTTTTTTGCTTAAAATCGATGTTTGGTTCTTTGTGGAGTGTCTATTGTCGCTCGTAGGCTTCAGGATCTTGTTCATAGTCAGGGTGTTGGATATGACTCTAACCAAGATATTGTGCCCACCTTGCATCCAATTATTTGAGCCTCCTAGATAGCGAGCCTAATAATGATTCTGTCTGATAGTTGGCTTTCCTACTCCTTTCCGAACAAAGTGGCGGCAAAATATGACTCATAATCCAGTTGAGACTGTGGAGGGTAGTAGCTGCTCAAAACGATATTTTCAGGTCTAGGATGGTCAATATCATGAGTATGTCTTAATCACCACTTGTTTTTGAATTTTTTTCGAATTTGTTAGGTTCGATAGCCATAACATGCCCAAATTTAAATAAATTGTTGTCAAAGTAAGACAGCAAGCAGGAAAAATTATACAATCAACAAAAAATCATGATTTCTTCTTTAATATGTAGATTATCGTTACATCTCTAGCATATTTTTGAAATCATGCCAAAATATAGAACTTTGGCATGATTTTCCCTGATTTTACCAATTTTCAATCTATATTGGGCTTCAAAATGAAGAAAAAAAAGAGAAGAATGAAGAAAAGGGTGGGGAGTATACTTGATTTTTTCTTGGATTTAGCCTGAAAATCGGCAAAAAAAAATCCCTCTTCCCTGAATTTTCCACCCTAAAACCATTGAAAAGAATGAAGAAAAGAGAGAAGGCCATCCTGATTTTTCATGAATTTAGCCTCAAAATCAGCAAAAGAATCCCTCTTCCTTGAATTTTCACCCTGAAACCACTGAAAAGAATGAAGAATAGAGAGGAGAAGGCCACGGGATGGTCTTCTCCCTCTCCCTTCTATTATTGGGGTGGTAAAGGCCTGAACCGCCTCGAACTGCTTCAATCTGTGCAGAACCAGGTGGTTCTGCTCGGTTCCTTTGGCAATGCAAATAGCTGAACTGACATGATACCGTGCCAATTCGGGTCAGTATACCCCAAACCGGGCAGTTCAGTTCAGTTGGTTGGAATCACTTGAAGATTTTGATTATTTTATTTTTCAGCTTTAATCAATCAAATTTTCCATACACAGTAGGTAAAGTCCTTACCTACTGTATACATTCATGAGTATGGAATAAAGTTCATACACATGCATGTATGCCATATATAACATATAAAACACTTAGTTTTTCTAATTCTATTGTTTATCTTTGCTGAAACACTTAGTTTTTCTAATTCTATTGTTGATCTTTGCTCCTGCTAGATTGTAATGGATGATCAGCAGCGACCTAATGGAATTCCGGTGACACGATTTACACTGCAATCTATATATGCACAAAGTGACGATGAAAAGCTTGAATTTGAGTATGAATCAGGAAATACAAACATTTTGGTAGGATTTCCTCTCGTTTGAGTGATCATTCTTGTTGCAATTATGTTGCATATCTCCTTTTTGATCTTAACATTGTCTTCTCTTGCTATAGGTTAACGAGTACTCTTCCCAGTCAGAAATATCCCATCAGGTGCTCTTTTTTTTGTTAAGTCGTAATATAGTATAGATTCGATAGTTATGGTTATGCAATATGCCTCTGAAAGATTATCAAGCAGTAGGTGATATTTACCTTTATTCATCTTTGCAAGGACAATTTTCCAATGCTCATAAAGAATTGGCAGAAAATCATTTGCGAAGCTGTTTAAAACTTTAAATGTTTTGACATAGATAACATAAAAGCCTTTTTGTATCCATTGTGCTTATGTGCTATTTCTTTGCCTTCTTTCCTATTAAGGGCTACTTTTTAGTAAAAGCGACCCTTAAATCTCCTCTCACAATTTTGACTCATGTTACCCTAGATCGTCCACCCTCTTTCCTTACCAAGGCTTGAGATCAGTTGCACCTGCCATTAGCAGCTGAACTGTCTCTTCAGTTGTATCAGTGCAACTCCTATGCTCTGCCAATCTACTGATTTTGTATCTTGCATCCTTGGTTTTTCTACAAATCCACCTCAACATTTTAATTTTTGTACCTAGACTCTTTATATTGCTGACTGATACATACAAAATTGTGGATTATATGCTATCTTTTAATAAATTTTCTTATATCATTTAAATTCATTGAATAATCCCACACCACCTCAAGAGTTGACTCATTCTTCATGAGCTAACTTTTCTTGGCGTCAGTTTGGCCACTTGCGTCCTTTCTCATGAAAAATGTATTCCATATGTGTCTTGCAAGTTATCTTTTTTCAGAACGCATGTAACTGAAAATCTGGTTTTAGTACTTCATACATATATGAAGGTGTGAATATGGTTTGAGGACAACTCTTGGTGCTGGCCTACTGCGGTTATTAATTTACCTGTTTCATCATAGCTGCTCCTAAGACATAGTTGTTCCTCGTTATCTGGTCTGGTATACTCTCTTAATTAATCGTTGCTGCTTAACGCTGTTTGTATATGCCAAATTTTGATGTATTTTCTCTATGACAACAGCAGTACATGTCTTCTTTATCTTTATTCTAAACCTCTCCCATCTATATGAGTCAGAATAAGTTCTTCATGCTTGATGATTTTGGGAGAAAACCAAATTAATTCTTGAAGACTATTGCCACTTTTCTTATTTTGTATAAATTCCAATGAAGGAAATGAAGTAATGAACTTGTTGTTTTTTTTATGTGGTATAACCTACCATTCCTGTCAAGTACTACGTCTGGAGTCAGTTTGATGGATGCTTATTATTATCATTATTACCCAATTCTTGTATAAAGTAAAACTCTTGTTCATTATAGTTTGACAAACTTGTACCTGTGCATATGCATGCAATACATGTTTTGTCTGCTTATAAAAATAATATTATTTATTTTTATGCCACAAAAATGCCCGAGTTATTACATATATCATGATCGATATAGAAATCGATTGAGTCATCTGTTCCTTTACCCAAGAAAAAGTATTTCTATTTTGCATGTCCAATCATTGATCCCGGAATTTCTACAATAAATTCTACATGATTTGTCCCATTTACTGGGAGCTAGCTTTGTGAATCCTTCGTATGAGTTGATTATTCTCTTGGTTTCTTTACTACAATAACAATCCTTCACAAATTCTTCCTGTCATTGATTTGTACTTATTTCTTTCATTATAATTTAATGTGCACCCACCTCTAACTCTAAACCTCACAGTGTTCGTTTTTGTGCATTATCACCTTTGAGAACAATCGAACAATAGAACTTTGGTTACCTCATCTCTGCCTTTTAGTGGGATCTATTTCATAATTTTCATTACAAAGAAAAGGCCGTCTGCTAACCTACAACCTTCTAATAATCTGTCCGGTCTCTGACATTTATGAAAATGATACCTGACTTTTCAAATTTTGGGCCACCTATTGATATAAGTTAGTCTAAACTAGGTTAAGATTAGTTATTTTTTATTTTTGAGTTTTTTAACTAATATGCTATGCAAGGTCCGCCGTACCGGTCCGGTCCGGCGTACCGGTCGCCGGCCGGACCGGTACGGTACCGGTCCGGACCGGTACCGTACCGGTCCGGACCGGTACGGTACCGGCCGGGCTCCGCGAGCCAGACTTTTTTTTTTTTTAATGTTGTCTCTGTTGGATCTTAAATTAAATGAAAATTGATGTTTTTTTATTACTTTTTTCATGATTTTTGATATTTTCATATTTAAATTTAGGGTTGAAATTTGAAACATATATGATGCATGATTGCATGTTATGTTTTCCTCCCGTTCGAAATGATAAAATCATACACATAAAATATCTTCGAATTAAGATACAATCATTTACATACATTTAAAGTACTCTAGGATATCTAAAATCGGGACGAGTGTCGATGGCTCTCGTAGATATCTGGATCATAAGTATAATCAGGAGGAGGCAAATCAACCCAATCAGAAGGAACACGCGCCAGGTTATAAGAACTGTCGGATCTCTCGCTCACGCTCTGGCTCTGAGAGGTGTCCTCTGATTGTGTAGGGGCCCATCCAAATATGGCGGAAGCAAAATCCAATGCACCATATCCGTATTCGTCAGGCTGAGGCTGTGGATAATAGAATCCGTATCCGTATGTCCTCGGATCTGCAGTCGTATCCTGTCTTCCTGAACGACCTTGAGGAGCCCGTCTTCTATATCCAATAATATCCTCACGATCTCTATCAGGTGGTCGACCGTGGTCCGTATCCTGTGTAGCACCCATAAATTGGGACTCACCGGTGAAATAAAGACCACCCTCCGTCTGTGTCTCATGAGTACCATACTGTCCTCCGCTCCCTCCATGGCTAGAAGATCCATCACCACCAGAACCTTCATCGCTACTAGTCCAAGTCTCTTCCTCGACACTCTCCATTGGGATTCTTTGTTTTCCTTTCCTGGCCCTCTCTGTCTAGCTCCCCTGTGCCTGCGGCTGATCAGCTCTGGGAGTGCGTGGAATATTGCGCTCAGCCCATTGCTCTGGATCGACCCCAGCTTCGGTGGCTATGAAGGTAGCTGGTCGTGGAGGCGATTCTGGCTCGTCAAGCTCGGGCTCCTGCTGCTGGCCTACAAGCCAGCCGAGTAGTGGATCATCGTCATCAGCGGTGAAGGACCCGTAAATCGGATCTGTATACTTGAGCTCCACTTCCTCCTGGATGCACTTTAGCCTCAACCGCAAATTGTAATGCACATAAACAAGGTCGTTGAGGCGCTTTTGCGTCAAACGGTTTCTTTGTTTGCTGTGGATAAGGGCGAAGGTGGACCAATTGCGCTCACATCCACTAGAGGAGACTGTTTGGGAGAGGATCCGGATAGCTATCCGCTTTAGATTTCTCGCGGATCCGCCAAAATGCACCCACCATTCAGCTGCAAAAATATTTATGAAGATTACATATATGATAGTTCCATAATAGTAACTAAGTAACACCAGGTGAATGTTTTGCTGATGTGTCACGTACCTGGATTCATATTGTGTTTGCTGACGACAGCCGCTCGTTGGCCAAAACTGTAGCTGCCCTCTCTAAATAATTTGCTCTGTGAAAAATAAGCATAAGAAAACCATGTTAATAATTGAAGATGCTGATATACTTACACATGCTAGTAATTACTAAATCATAATTACCTCTTCAACACATAGGGCCGCTTTTTCTGGATCTGCCTCCATCTTGTAAATCACATTACGCAAAGCATCCAGAAGTGTTTCATCCATACCAATTCCATCTATGCTGTACTGAAACCGGGGGTTTAGGTAGTATGCTGCACATATACGAGACTATCTTAGCATAATTATATAATTATATCCATCACTATAATTGTCACTATAATTATATCTTAGTTTACCTGCTAGATGTAATTCCGTACCCATTTGCGCTCCCCACCGTTGCTCAATGATGTTGATGTATGACCGGCCATGTGCTGGATCTGCCTCCATAATCTGATCCTTTGCCTTGACCATCATGTGATACAAAAACCCCATCTGGGGGTAGATCTCGCTATCTACGGCCATGTGCTGGATCTGCCTCCATAATCTGATCCTTTGCCTTGACCATCATGTGATACAAAAACCCCATCTGGGGGTAGATCTCGCTATCTACGGCCCGCAGCACTTCATATAATGGTTTGATAGCCTTGACTATTGTAGTAGCCCGCTGCCAGAATGGCTGTCTCGTCACCAAGTCTTCTATCTTGCTCCCTTCAGTGCCGGCATAAGAATATCTACTATCATACCACTCCGGACTGGCAAACATCTGACGTAGGGCTCCTCTCTTCTCGAGTATGCTATCAAGTGCGATGAAGTTGGTAGCAAACCGTGTGACTCCTGGTCTCAGAATCTCTCCCCCTGCATACTTTCTCATCAATGAAAGAACCCAGTTATGGTTATAAATATACCTCGTAATGCGTTGAGCTGTCTCCACCGTTTGTTGCACCCTACGGATCTTTCCAATGTCCATCAACATAAGATCGATACAATGTGCAGCACATGGGGTCCAGAAAATATGTGGCCGCCGCTCCATCAAGACTTGCCCGGCAGCCTTATATTGCGGCCCATTATCAGTGACGACCTGCACGACATTCTCCTCTCCTACCAGATCAATCACATCCTCCATAAGTTTCAGCATGTACGAGGTGTTGTGCACAGAAGCCGAAGCATCAATCGACTTGTGGAAGAAGGTCTTAGCATCACAGTATGTCAGGAAGTTGATGATGCTCCGCCTGGTCGGACCGGTCCAACCATCGCACATGATGGTTAGTCCATATATGGGCCACTTGCTCTTGTAGGAGTCAATCCAATTCTCCAGCTCCTCCTTATTGTTGTCAAGAAGCTCACCGTATATATCCTTCGGGCCTGGAGGAGCTACACCGGGACCGGCAGCTTGTATGGCGGCAATGGCAGACCTGTAGTATGTATTGTCTGCCACATTCGCTGGGATGTGGCTGAAGTGAAACCAGGATCCAATAGCTCGCCACATAGTTTTCTTCTTATCCTTCATCCACATTGTGTCTACCCTCTGCTGCCTTGAATCTCTACTGGGGAGAGCATGCGGATCTACATCATGAATTGTCGCTCCTTCTGCAACTCCTCTAGATGACTTCTTTCGGCTACCAAAACCACCCAGCATAGATGCAATCCGGCCACGTTCTTTGCCGACGCCCTCCCTTACTGAAGTTGTCCTCAAGAACTCTGGATCTTGTCTAGTGCTTCGAGAACCGCCGCCCGACTCGTATGCAGAGGGCCCAAATCGAGCCCTATGCCTGGCCACCTCCTCCTACTGCCACTGATCATCCAGGCTTGCATGCATGGCCGCCTGAATATCTGCCTCCTCCTCATCTAGATCCTCGACCTCCTCTGGCTCCCTAGAGTGATAGGAAGGTGGCTCTGCCGCTTGGCAATCGACCTCCGCCCTCTTCTTGGAAGCCATCTCCTTCGCTTCTTTGGCCTCAGCAAGATTCTGCCTCATCAGCACACGAATCTCGTTAGGACAATTTCGGCATGTAGCAACCTCACCGGAATTTCCGGCTAAGTGTTGCTTCAACCTGGTTACCCCTCCTCCCTTGAAAACCTTGTCGCAAAACTTGCATTGAAACTGGTGTCGTTGCCCCTCACTTCCAAGTCTTCGCCCATAAGACCAGCCAATATCACGCTTTGCAGGGTTCGTTTTTCTTGATGGCTCCATTTCTATCATAAAAGGACAACTTAAATAGTCTAAGCTAATAAAGTAAATTTTTGCATTATCTTATTATTTAAGTAATTTATAAACTATTTTTTTTAAGTAAATTATTAACAAAATTAATAAAATAATATAGGATAAAAAAACCGCACCTTAAATAGTCTCCGCTGGATTTTTTGGGCAGGACCTCCTCCTCGCTATCTCTCAAATCTTTCCGTCTCCGCACCTTAAATAGAACCCATTTCTATCATAAAAGGACAACTTATCAAAAAATTAAGCTAATAAAGTAAATTTTTGCATTATCTTATTATTTAAGTAATTTATAAACTATTTTTTTTAAGTAAATTATTAACAAAATTAATAAAATAATATAGGATAAAAAAACCGCACCTTAAATAGTCTCCGCTGGATTTTTTGGGCAGGACCTCCTCCTCGCTATCTCTCAAATCTTTCCGTCTCCGCACCTTAACTAGAACCTCTCAAGTCTCAACCTCAAATTGTTTGGGAAAGAAGTGAGCCTCGTTCGGTTTTTATAACCGAACGAGAGGCTTAAGATCGTGCTGTTAATCCCAGATTAACAGAAAATCCCAGCTTAATATCGTTAAATTGGTACGGAAAGAAGTGGCCGGTCGGCCACTTTCTTGGTTTTTAATGGGAAGGAGTGGCCGAGGCCACTCCTTTTCCCATTAAAAAAAGGGAGAAAGCTGTGGCCTGTCGGCCACAGCAATTTTTTATTTTTTTTTTCTTTGAAAGAAGTGGCCGGTTGGCCACTTCCTTCTTAAAACCACGCGCGGCGCGTGGTTTTTGAAACCACGCGCCGCGGTGGTTTTTGAAACCACGCGCCGCGGTGGTTTTGGGAACCACAGCGCCTCGCTGTGGTTCCCCAAAAAAAAAAAAAAAAAAAATTGAAAGAAGTGGCCCACGGGCCACTTCTCCCTTAAAACCACGCGCCGCGCGTGGTTTTTGACCACGCGCCGCGCGTGGTTTTTGAAACCACAGCGCGAAGCTGTGGTTTCGTAAAAAAAAAAAAAAAAACCACCCGTACCGGCCGGTACGGGGTCCGTACCGGCCGGTACACAGATGAAAACCGGATATACCGGTTTTCATCGCTCTCCGGTACCGGTCAAGCACCGGACCGGTTTGTACCGGCCCGTACCGGCCGGTACGGACCGGTACGGCTTTCCTTGATGCTATGTCTGTTCATACTAAGTCTTCTGGTTGTTGGGTGCAAATAATATTCTCTTTCAATACTTGTACTAATCATTAGGGCTAATTTTGTAGTGGGTTTTTAATTTATTTTGAGTAGGATTAATCCTTACAAGTCCTATTTTAAACCTAGGTTGGGTTGGGATTGTTTCTATTTTCTGGTATCATGATTTGAATTAGCTTTGATGGCTTTATATGATGTTGGATTTTATACAAATAGAAATTCCAATACTATTGGAAAATCTTTGGTTGTTTTAGTAAAGTAAATTATCTTAAGGTTGTTGAGTTATATGTTGATTAAAAGTCCTATTCTGAGTGATCTTGTGTAAATTAGAGTCCTAGGGTCATTTTAAGCAAATTGGAATTATTTTTCTTATTAGAAATTTTATTTTATGATGTTTGAGTGTCTCCAGTATGGGTCTATGGGCAGTGATGAATTTTATATTATTTATAAGTTACAATTTCTTTTGTCTCCATGCTTTTCCATTTTAACACTTCTTCTTTGTCTTCTCTTTCTTTGCCTTCCTTTACCTTCTTTCAGGCTATGTTGATCACTGTAAAATTAGAATGTTTTGATTTGTCCAGATTTGGAATTGTTTGAGCATATGTCTGTTTTATTTGCTGCCCTAACTCTAAAGGTCTATATCAATAATGAATGTAATCTAAGAAGAAACTCGAAAATCCATGCAGTTTTACCTTTTTTCCCTGTTCTGAACCTGTTTGGTCTAATCATATGTTGATCTTCTTGGTCTAATCCTGGCCAATCACAAGCAATTCCTGGTATTTTCTTCATGTACCATTAGCACCATTTTCACAACACTAAGAGCTGCCCTGATGATCGTTGCCGCCACTAGAACACTGCCCAAACCAGCATATATTACTTTGTACATCAAGCAACCTGACCTCTTTCATACTCAGTCTATAACAATTGTGGGATGCTTCTAGAAGGTTGTGCATTCAGCCTATATATACTGCTGGATCATGTCATTTTAGATGTCTAAATATGTTGGAACATAATGATAATGAAGTTTTCCTAAAGTGTACTTGGAACAGGTCTTGGAATATTGATGGATGATGGAAGCATTGTACTGATCAGTTCAAAATAATAAGAAATTTTAAGGTATCAAAGTTTGTGAGCCTACATTACTAAGATGAAAACACCTAAAACACCTATTTTCCAAGCAAACGAATTGTTCTTAGACTGAAATATGAGATCTGATCTGATGTTGCTTTGATTTTGCCGTGTATTGCATTCATGTTGCAGTTCTCTTCCAAAAGATCACAAATTATCACCAAACTCTTTAAGATGTACTATATACTCATGCTAGGCCATTTTTAAGTTATCACCTATTTGTTGCTTTTGCAATTTCAGTTTGATCTTGGTTAACAAGGGCTAAAATCTCGATAAGGAATATGAATTGTATCCTATTGTTACGGGTTCAAGTAGGTCAAGTAATTTGGATCATGCCAGAACTAATTTTTCACTTGAACTGAACTTGTACTTATTCATTGTGTCCGTCCAAACCTATGCCAAATAACTTCACCTACACTCTGTATTGTTCTCATAAACTCGCGACTGCAACAAACATAAATAGTTTAATTACCAGACATAGTTCAGAGCATCAAGTTTGGTTGTGAAATTCTGATTTAACCAGATGTTGACTGAAAATTGGGCCTAATTGTTGAATGAGTAGCTAATAAAGAAACATATTTGGATCAAATATGGCATACAAGTTACACTGGACTTGACATAGCCTCCACTGGTGCCCATAACTTAGTCAAAAGTTCTAGTATATGAAGGGATATGCCCTTAACCTGAATCTTTGTGCAATGTGAATCCATTTGTCAGAGTATATGCTCTGGAATTGATGTGTGGTGACAAATGATATACTAAACTCATGCAAGTTCTTAAGGTTGTTGGTTATGTTTATGGTTTACTAAGGCTTTTTGTTTGTGGCAATATTCTGCCTTGAAAATGGTCACAAGTGATATACCGTGATTTAAGATGCATTTGAGCATGGAGTCATAATGCTGAAATGTAAGTCTACCTACTAAGCTTAAGTGTTACTGTTACAGATTGAGATATTTATAAAGAAGATGAATTCCATACCTGCCTTTACTGCTAATTTAACTATGGAGTCGTTCAACAAGCGCACCTTAAGTTAAAGACCCATTCACCAGAAAGCAATGGTATGCAAAGTTTACTATTCTGCTTTTCATTATGTTTCATGTAGAAAAGGATAAACATTTTGGTGATGCATTTTATGGTCTTCTGCATTGATGTTGTCATCTGAATATGACGTTTCATTAATATATGATTTCCAGGCTCAGGCAAGTTGCTCGGTGAGAGATGTAAATTTTTATGATGGCAAATTGTATGTCATTTATTTCCACAGACTGAGGATAAAGTAATCGGTTCATTTTCTAATGTTAGTATTGTTTCAAAATTAATCTTTCTTTTTTAGACACTTGTTCAAAATTAATGAATGTGAGCCTGAATTCTTGATATCTTAGAACAAGGAAGAATAGAGTGAAACGAAAGTTTCTCCTCTCTCTCTCATATATTTTCTGCTGAGCTATGAGCCTTTTCTATCACAAGTGCTCTCATTCATATCTACAATAGTATTTTGAGTATTTAGTGTAGTTTTTAGACCATCCTCTACTTGTTCCACCTGTTCGTTCATCTTAGATATTCTTACATTTGATATCATCTTGTTACTTTGGGTTGTTGTGTTTGTTAATATGAAAAAATAGACACAGTTGAAAAAAGAATATCAGAATCATATGGCACTCTTTTTAGGCATCTCTAGATTGATGGACTAAGTATTATTGAATATTTCCCATTATCCCCAGTTCTTTTAGGGTTATTAGATTTTTGCTTGAATATTCACCTTTTGTTTTCAATTGGTAATAATTCAGTTGAATAGCTTTTATGGACAATAATTTTAGTTCTGTTTGTCCTAAGATACATAATCACTAGTGTTGTATTATTTTGTAATTCTGACTATTTTTCCTTTTTTCCCTAGTTATCAGTATAGGAAGCATGTTTGGAAATCAATGCAGAAGGTTGGGTGACACATAATAGTGTCCCTATTATATTTCTAAACAAACATCCCTGTTTAGGGAGTTAAAAAAGGGATGTATCTGTAATAATGGCCATTACACATTTCATTAAAGTGATAATTCAGGGTGACATTCTCTTTGTGGCATATCTCTTTTTTTTTTTTTTTTTTCTTGACCTTATGAGTTCAATTTCTCAACAGGGGAATGTTCTCTTTGGAATGACTCATCAGGCAAATTGCATGTGTCGCAATTCTAGGGATGAGTAAACAGCCAACTTCAGTCACAAAAACATTCATATGTAAAGGAAGAATCTGACAAATGGAAATCAAGCAGAGCTTTCTTAGAATGTAGTTTGTGAGTTGAATTTTGGCATGCTATGATCAGCAAGCTTCAATGTAGTCAATTTCTCTTCCCTCAATGTCGTGTTGTTGTGATTTTTGATGTTTAAGGCTAGAAGACTTGTAGCAAGGACGACGGAACCATCCGGAACCGTCCGGTTCGGGTCATACCAAGTCGTACTGGTAGCGGACTGGGACGGTTCAAGCAAGCAAAATAAGAAATCGACGATGGAGGGAAAGAGGGAGAAGAAAAGAGAGGAAGAGAGAGAGGGAGGGGGAAAGAGATGCCGAGAGAGGGAGAGAAAGGGGGCTCAGAATCCCTCCTCTCCTCTGGTCGTCCGCAGGGGCCCTTGGGTGGAGCCTCTATTTCAAACAAACAGGGGCTCGATCCCGTTCTTTTTATATATTTTTTTGTTTCTTTAAGTGAAGTCGGCACAAGGCGAATGATCGGAGGAGAAGATGAGGACTTCTGAGCCTCCTCTATCCCTCCCCTGGCATCTCTCTCTCTCTCCACCTCTCTCTCCCTCTCTCTCCCCCCTCCAAGCCTCTGTTTCGTTCAAAACATGGCTTGGGGCTTCAGACGACCGGAGGAGAGGAGTGCTTTCGAGCCTGTTGCGCAAGGTGACAACCCAAGAGGGGGGGTGAATTAGGTTTTCTAAAAATTATGTTCCCTAATTTTTACTTTGAATTGAATGCAGCGGAATAATAAGATGTTATTTACTTAAGTTCTAGGCAATTACATGTAAAGTAGTGGAAGATTAAGCTAGAGCAATTATAATCTATAAGAATGGTAAGGATGGAGTGGAAGCTAAGCAAGTTCTAAACAATCACTTATAAATCAATAGAAAACAAAGCTAGAGATATTACACAATCAAGTATGAATGTAAAATATGAAACACAAGAGATAAGGCATTACAAACACAAAGATGTATAGTGGTTCGGTGTACCCCAGCACCTACATCCACTCCCCAAGTCCTCTTGGAAATTTCACTATAATTCCTCAGATTACAGCCGGTTGTTTTACAAGCTCACAACCTAACTTATTTTCACGAGATCACAACGAACTCGGTCGGTTTTCACAGGCTCACCGACTAGAACCAATCCGATTGTTTTCATGGGCTTACAATCCAACCCAGTTGGTTTTCCCAAAGGCTCTCCAACCACAACCTTACAACGATTGTTTTTCGGGTTCACAATCAACCCAGTTGATTTTTCCAAAGGCTCACCAACCACAACCTTACAATGTTGGTTTTATACTTGGCTCACCAACAAACTTTAACCCCTTGATTCAATTTCCTGATTGAATCAAGTTACAAGATATTAGAACAAGAGTTTAAAAGAAATCAAAGCTTCTTAAACAAGCAAATATAACAATATAAACAAATAGAGTAAAGAGAAGCCCTCAAACAAGTTTTGTAGATGAGGAAACTCGGCTTCTTCTTTACTTGACCCTCTTCTGATTTCGCACGAGGTAGAGGATCACTGAGGCAGCACACAGTTGGAGAGGAAGCTTTGGGATTCACTCGGATGCTCTTCTTCTCTCACTTTTGCTTTGAATGACCCTTTTGTGCTTTTGGGAGGTTTCTCTTGAAATCTCTTTGAAAACTCTTCCCTCCACTTTCTTAACTTCTTCCCTAGCTCTCCCCTTGATTTTATAGCTTTGGATGGCGTGGGAATAAAAATCTAGCCGTTAGAGACAAAAATAGAGTCGTTGGAGTCAAGAAAAAACTAGCCGTTATGCCTTCCAGCGTGCTCGAGTCGACTCGGCTGAAGCAGGAGTCGACTCGGCTGAAGCAGGAGTCGACTCGTGAATAGGAGTCTGCCGGTACTGTAGCTGGGAGTCGACTCGAGCACTGTAGCGCTGAAGTTGGAGTCGACTCGAGCACTGTAACGCTGAAAATCAACTCTCTGTCTTTTTGTCTGTTCTCAGTCGGAGTCGACTCGCAGAGTCTCGGAGTCGACTCGAGCACTGTTCCTTGAGACTCCAGAGTGCCAGAGTCGACTCTGAACTTCCAGGAATCGACTCGAGGACTATTCTTTTGAATCTTTCTTTGAATTTGCTCCTCCAACTTGAATCCTTTGAACTTGAAACTTGGGCCAATGAAGTGTAGCTTTCTTCCAACTTTTCTTGAGAGCTTTTGAGGCCTTCTTGTATTTTTCCAACTTGCTATGTTCCTTGCAAAACAAATTATCTTTCTTCTTGCAACACAAGCATTAGTAATTATACTTCAAGGTTTTGTGATCATCAAAATTAATCTTTAAATCGATCTTTGGTGATCTTTACAACTAATCATGCAAGAATTTCATCAAGATCTATCTTTTCTTGATTGAATCTTTTAGTAGTCACCAATTTTTCTTCATTAAGTGCATTTCTGAAAAACTCAATTTGGTTCTAATTATTAACAAGTTTTCAGATTTTATCAACAGGATTTCAAATTCTATCTCTTTCAAAAAAAATAATTTAGTTTAACTCGACCAATTATAATCTTGTTCATTCTTAAGGTGTTTTAGTTTCAGATTGTTATATGTAAGCAAAAAGATTAATCATATACATATTAAATAATCTGATTTTAGTATCTTGATGAAAGATCATTAGTCTCATAAAGAATAAAATGAATTGATATTTCTACAACTAGAATCTTTTCATTGAATATTCTATATGCATTGCTTGATGAATGATATCCAAGGATAGGAATATCCTCATCAGATTTGGCATTATTTTCATAAGAACATATCAAGCATATCATGTATAATTGAAAAATATGAAAGATATGCAATAGCTCATTTTCTATTTTTCAGAAGATCAGAAAGAGTTTTCATCAAAAATAGATCTAATAGAGACCATATGTATGACAAGCAGTGATGCTAGCTTTTAACAAAAATCATTTAAGTAGATGACTATCATACAACATTGTCTTTTTCATTTCTTCAAGGATTCTACTAACCCTATTGTACTTATGGTGTTCTTGGTGCAGAAACAATTGTATTCAATATTATTTTCTGTGCACAACTTAACAGAAAATTGGTTTTCTAAACTATGCCATGATACTTCTTTATTTTCACAGTTTTCAAACCTTTTTCATCCCTTTTTGTGAGTTTGTTCCAATGCAGAAAATATTTCAGTTTAAGTACCAAGAACAAACCCAATGTAAGTTTTTGAAAACTTAGTGACCGAAACATCTTTAGATTTAGAAATTGATTTTTGGTTTGTTTCCTTAGTTAACATGCATAGCAAACTTTGACCTTGCAAAAGATAATCTAAGTAAACCAATGACAAGGTCTTTTGAAATTAGGTCCATACTAGCATAAGTTAATTTTACATGCCCCAAAAAAAATTCTTTGATATTAGTATTTATACTGCATATTTTTTCTAAGAGCATAATAAGTACATATTCTTATGTCTATGATCAATAGAAGATAATGCCATGGATAAAACTCTCCATCAAGCATATAGAGAATTCATATCGTTATTCTTAATAAGTTGATTAATCATTTAGCAACTTATCCAACAGTAAGTAAAGCATACAATAAAATGAAGTGATTTCATTATATATATATTTTTAAAAGTATTATCTATATCACAAAATTGATTAATACCTGCAATTCATGTTTTAATCAGATAGTAAGGCAAAGAGAATGCAAGGGTTACTAATTTCATTATTCTTTTCATTTCAATTACTTTTCTTAAGTATATTTTAAATTCTTTAACATGTGTCTAGAGCATCCATTGTTCAGATAATATCTTTTATTAGAATCTTGGAGAGCTAGACACACCTGCTGAAAAATAATCAGATTTTCAACTTAGGAACCCAAACTCTTTTGGGTCCTTGCAGGTTAGCTATTATTGTTCCTTTTGGAACCCATATTTTCTTAATAGCTATTTTGTCCATAGGCTTGTAGATTTTAGGATTACAAGATGTGTATTTTTGCATATTCTTGTTAAATTTAACAGTCATAGATTTAACATAAGTAGATGATGAATTTTTAATTTTCTGATTTTGTTCATTAGGTTCATCGAATTTATGAAAAACTATTTTAGGATGAACAAAAGGGATTTTAATTAACTTTTGCTCATCATATTTATAAGAATCTATTTTAGGATAGGCAACGGAGGATTTAACAACTATATTCTTGAAAGATTTTTGGATGTACCATGGTTGATATCCCAATCCAACTTTGTCAAATTCAGCTCTTTGATTATTTATCATTAGGTTCAATTTTTCAGAGCTGAAGGTAAATCTTTCAACAACAGGTTTTAATTTGTCAACTTCTTTAGTTAATCTTCTGTTATCTTCTGAAAGTAATTTATTGTTTTTCTTAAGTTTATCATGGCTTTCGGTGAGAAGTTGATTTCTTTGATTTAGTTCTTTATTTTCTTTAATTAAGATTTCAGTTTTATTAGTTAGTTTCAGTTGCTCATCTATTAGGATTTGATTTTCATTCTTCAAGTTCTTGTTCTTACAAATAAGTTTCTTATATTCTAAATACAAATCAGAAAAGGCATCGTGAAGTTCATCAAATGTAAAATTGCTTTCAGTTTCAGCATGTACGTCATGTGCCATGAAGCATGGATTTGCAATATGATACTGCTCTTCTTCTACACATGATGTTTCAGATTTGTTAGTGCATTCATATTTGACTTCAAGCATATTCCATATGTCTTTAGCAGTTATGCAAGAAGATATGCAATTAAACTCATTCCTATCTAATGCACAATATAATAGGTTCATGGCTTTTGAATTTTGTTGAGCCATTTTCTCATTATGATTAGTGTTTGTGTGTGTTCCATTGACTATAATGCTCCATAAATTATAATCAAGTGATTGTATGAAAATGCGCATGCGTGCTTTCCAATGTGTATAGTTTATGCCATTAAATAGTGGAGGTCTATCAATTAATTGTTCCTCTCCTAGAAAACTATCTATTTGAGTTGTCATGATCTTTGGCTCTTGATCGTGAGATCAACAATTAATCTTGAGCACCAGCTCTGATACCACTTGTTCCCCAAGGTGACAACCTAAGAGGGGGGTGAATTGGGTTTTCTAAAATTATGTTCCCTAATTTTTACTTTGAATTGAATGCAGCGGAATAATAAGATGTTATTTACTTAAGTTCTAGGCAATTACACGTAAAGTAGTGGAAGATTAAGCTAGAGCAATTATAATCTATGAGAATGGTAAGGATGGAGTGGAAGCTAAGCAAGTTCTAAACAATCACTTATAAATCAATAGAAAACAAAGCTAGAGATATTACACAATCAAGTATGAATGTAAGGCATGAAACACAAGAGATAAGGCATCACAAACATAAAGATGTATAGTAGTTCGGTGCACCCCAGCACCTACATCCACTCCCCAAGACCTCTTGGGAATTTCACTATAATCCCTCAGATTACAGCCGGTTGTTTTACAAGCTCACAACCTAACTTGTTGTTTTCACGAGATCACAACGAACTCGATCGGTTTTCACAGGCTCACCGACTAGAACCAATCCGATTGTTTTCATGGGCTTACAATCCAACCCAGTTGGTTTTCCCAAAGGCTCACCAACCACAACCTTACAACGATTGTTTTCCGGGTTCACAATCAACCCAGTTGGTTTTCCCAAAGGCTCACCAACCACAACCTTACAATGTTGGTTTTATACTTGGCTCACCAACAAACCTTAACCCCTTGATTCAATTTTCTGATTGAATCAAGTTACAAGATATTAGAACAAGAGTTTAAAACAAATCAAAGCTTCTTAAACAAGCAAATATAACAATATAAACAAATAGAGTAAAGAGAAGCCCTCAAACAAGTTTTGTAGATGAGGAAACTCGGCTTCTTCTTTACTTGACCCTCTTCTGATTTCGCACGAGGTAGAGGATCACTGAGGCAGCACACAGTTGGAGAGGAAACTTTGGGATTCACTTGGATGCTCTTCTTCTCTCACTTTTGCTTTGAATGACCCTTTTGTGCTTTTGGGAGGTTTCTCTTGAAATCTCTTTGAAAACTCTTCCCTATGTGTTCTCTCCCACTTCCTTAACTTCTTCCCTAGCTCTCTCCTTGATTTTATAGCTTTGGATGACGTGGGAATAAAAATCTAGCCGTTAGAGACAAAAATAGAGTCGTTGGAGTCAAGAAAAAACTAGCCGTTATGCCTCCCAGCGTGCTCGAGTCGACTTGGCTGAAGCAGGAGTCGACTCGGCTGAAGCAGGAGTCGACTCGTGAATAGGAGTCTGCCGGTACTGTAGCTGGGAGTCGACTCGAGCACTGTAGCGCTGAAGTTGGAGTCGACTCGAGCACTGTAACGCTGAAAATCAACTCTCTGTCTTTTTGTCTGTTCTCAGTCAGAGTCGACTCGCAGAGTCTCGGAGTCGACTCGAGCACTGTTCCTTGAGACTCCAGAGTGCCAGAGTCGACTCTGAACTTCCAGGAGTCGACTCGAGGACTATTCTTTTGAATCTTTCTTTGAATTTGCTCCTCCAACTTGAATCCTTTGAATTTGAAACTTGGGCCAATGAAGTGTAGCTTTCTTCCAACTTTTCTTGAGAGCTTTTGAGGCCTTCTTGTATTTTTCCAACTTGCTATGTTCCTTGCAAAACAAATTATCTTTCTTCTTGCAACACAAGCATTAGTAATTATACTTCAAGGTTTTGTGATCATCAAAATTAATCTTTAAATCGATCTTTGGGTCATCAGAGCCCCTTCTCTCTCTCCATCCCTCTCCTTCTTTGGTTTTCCTTTTTTGGTATGCGCCAGGATGAGACGGTACAGTACTGTATCGTACTACCTTGCTGGCCCACTGACATGAGTGCCGATTTTTGATACGGCAGACTTTGCTTGTAAGTTATGGCACCTGTTTTGCAATAATCCCATATCTTCAAAGCCACACTCTTCCATATTAAAAGTGTTTCTAAAATATCCACTTCCCCACACTTGTGCATATTCCTGATTCTGGGAACAAATAATTACACTCCTATTCTTGGAGTTGAGTAGGTTGACGTTTGGTGAGTTGGGCGAAGAATTAGATACTTAAATATGTTCACTGAGTTGCCATTATTGGACAAAGGAACCACTAACATAAATACTAATTGACTTTCTGGATTTGGAAAGGTAATTCCAGCCTTTTTTATCTTGAATGGAACTAAAAGCTAAAATTTGATCTTGATGGTATTATCTGACCGTGAACTTCACTTTCCTGCATGTTTATGTTGCAGCTCTGAGGAAAGCCACTTTTCCTGGGAGAGAGAGGCAGTATCAGTGCATAAAAATGGTTTAAGATTGCATGAACCACACCAGGAGAAAAAAGATGCATCTTTTGCTTAATTTGATAATTTCTAATTTATTTAGGTGCACAATTTTCAAAATAAACAAGAATTATGGGTGAAACAATAGACCTTCGTGATATTAAATAGTATAGTGAATTAGTGAAAAAAATTAACAGGGTATCAGTAAGTAACTAAGTTCGCTGTTATAACCACAGGAGAGGAAAACTCAATGTTAAAATATTTTTTGTAGCTCTGAATATGCTGTCATAGTAGTTTCTGGTATTGCTGAAGAGCCATAAAGCTGATTTTGAATGAAAAATTTGTAGAGATTATTGTTATGTGCGATGATGCTGTTTATTCAAGAGAAGTATTTGGTGGATGATGGTTATACTTAATCAAGATTGTTGGAGTTGATTCAATAAATGTCATTGTATTTTTATGTACTCTCTCTTAAGTATTTGAAACTGAACATACTCATTGTGTTTATTAGGAAGGTGTTTATATGAAGGAGGTAAACGTCAACCGAGTCTGCTAGAGGAAGCTGATTACAAAACAGAAACCTATGAAGATTGAAGAAAACAAGGGTGGAAACAGATTATGGGTCCTCCCATTGTGAGTTTTTATGAAAAAAAGTATTTGATGGATGGTTGTTGAAATAGATTGAATGCTTATCACACATTGGTCAGCTATAATTCTCTTTGTTGTTTTGGAGGAGCATAAAGAGAAGGAAACATGTTCAAAACTCCACGCAAAAAAGGTACATGGTGAGTGGAGACTAAAAAAAGGTGCATGGTGATAGACTGCGACCTCCATCCTTGGGAGTGTATAATGGTAGATTTTTCTTCTTTTTCTGGAGCTAAGATTTTGTATTACAGTAGTGATGACTCCAGATCTAAAACTACCACCAGATTATTTCAGAAATTTATTACTATTATTACTCGTGTTGTTGTTGTTATTGTTGTTGTTCTTCTTTAGCAACAATCATTATAGTAATAATAATAATAATAATAATTGTTGTTCTTCTTGTTGGTATGTTGTTTAGTGGCGCAGGTAATAGCGATGGTCATAAGGGCATGAGTACTGCAGTACTCTAATTATTGTTGTTGCTGATGAAATAGTGAGACACTTCTAATTCCTGCTCCGAAAGAGCTTGCCGTACAAAGGGCCACTTTTTCGTCGCCTCCGTGGCCGTTGCTAGTCTCTGGCTTTACTGAGACAGTGAAGGGTGGATAAAAAAGGTGTTCTTAAGCTATAGATAAAGTTGCTTGAGTGCTTCACCTGTTCACTTTTGTTTCTATATATTTGCATCTTTGTGGCTTCATTCAATGCATATCTGTGTGCCGTAGTTGTAGTCCTACGTGGATATTGCTTCATTGACATCTTTAGTGTCTAATTGTCGATGTCTATGGATATCCTATGATCCATGCCGGCTACTTTAAGATGTAACAGATAAAGAAGCCAAATAACGCAATATTGTTTGGAGTTGGCTCGTTGATGGTAGAAGGGGATGATGGCGGCTAATACTGTATGCATTTGACAAGGTCTGATGGATATCATCAACCAATTTTAGATACTTGAACACCACCATGAGCTGACACTATGTCGCTTAGAAAATGTCCTTTTCTCTGTGCCTCTCGTCGATATCAAGTTGTGAGGAGAAAACATCCACGACTCTGTGTTGATCCATATGCTTAGCCGCTTTATCCTTTCTCCTGAAAAATACGGGACAAAGATTGTACATCACTTGACTTGCGTTGCGTCCTGATCATCTTTCTTATTTTTTTCTTTCTCATTCTCTTTCATGATTTTTAAATGTCCAAAACATCTAACCTGTGTCCAAGGGCATTATTCCTGCAGTAAAGCACAATCTGGATAACTCATTGAGTCCTCACTCTTGCCCATAATATTGCAAACGCATACTGAGAACTTGCTTGGGTGCTATTTACCATTACCGCTGGAGAGAGAAGTTGAGTCCATTCTCAGTGGTGTCGGTCCTCCTTGCGTTAACACGCAATTAGCAAACTTCCGGCTTTGCGAGCTTTTAAGTCCGCCTGCCTAGGAGCCTAAAACTTCCCAAGTGGAGTAGGGTTGGCGCCTCTCCCGGTCTCAGAAAAAGAACAATCTCCAGAAGATTCTTTTTTCCCTTGCCCCAAACAGTATGTGAGGATTCTTGTGTACCTTTTTTTCCCTTGCCCCAAACAGTATGCCACTTGAGATAATGTATGCCCGAAAAAAGATGATTGTTGTCTCTTAGAGGAGATAGGATTGTATATAATATAATTTACCCAAGTTATATGGTAAAGATCTTGGTCCAAACATAAAGACCAAATTATCACTCAACGAAATGATCTAGTGTGGCCAAGGATTAAGAGCTATCCAACCTGATCCAGAAAAATCACAAAATCATGATCCTTTTATTTATTTATTTATTTTGGTACATTGGTTGCTCACACTAGCTTCGCGTGAGCACTGCCATAAGAGTCTAGAGAAAGGATACACCCTGGCGGTGGAAGAACAGATACATGGCGGGTCCAAAGAATCTCACCAGAATGGTGAGCAGCAAAGGAGGCGACCTAATCTGCAACTCTGTTCGCCTTCCGGTAGACATGTACAACTTGAAATGCAGCACACTCTTCCAATAGCCTCCAGATGTTGACTAGAAACGAATGAGTCGTCTCCCACACCCCCTCCTGTAGGATCCGCTCAAATCTCCATTGAGTCTTCCTCTAGGATGATACTCCTAGTCTCGAGCACCCACTTCGCATAGGAGATTCTCTCCTATGCCGTCCTAAGTTCCGCTCCAGGAGCACCTGCCTTAAAGGTATGCCTTCTAGTTTTTACGATTTTGAAAAATTGTACTAGTTATAATGAGCTATGTGAATTATCGTTCCAACGTTGGAACGCCCACCATCTACTATTTTAGGAATAAAAATTATATGGGATAGGCACTAAAGAAAAAAAATATAGGGTGGACTTTCTATTTTGCAATAATTTTTTTAGTGCACATCTTAAAAAAACCCTCAAAAGTTATAGATTTTTTCTACTAACGGAGTCGTCAGTTTCGTGATTAAAAAAAAAGAAAGAAAGAAAATTGCAGTACATACTATATGATCAAATAATACACACTAAGCAAATTAGTTATTTAGCAAGTTAATACACATATTTAGGTAAATCGATACATAATTTCTAGAACAATGGTGTTCACCAATATACGGTACAAGGTCAAATGATACACACCTAACAAATTAGTCATCTAACAACTCAATGTACACTTTCAAGCAAATTAATACATAGTTTCTATAATATCGTATTCATGAATACACATTACATGGCTGGTGATACACACTCGTCGATTTTTTGATATATATTACAAACTTACCTGATACACATCGGGGATTGATCTAATACGTATTTTCAAATAAATCGATATACAGTTTTTAGAACATATTTTTTATTAGTACACACTACATATCCAGATAATATACACACAGTAATTAATTATCTAGAATTTATTTCTTATAAAGTTATGAGATCGACTGACTTAGCTAGTAACAAGAATTTTATTCTTATTTGATTTTTGGAATTTTTTTTCTTCACACATACCCCATGTGTTTTGTGTTCCTATTCTAGTATAGGTACATTAATTAGTGTAGTAATTTCCCAAGAACTGCGAAGCCTCTCTTTCTCTCTCTCATATCCTATGATGTCTTACATCCCTAGTTGCACCACATTGGCAGGAAAAGAAGTAGGGGCCAAAATCCACATGAATCAGTCGACACATTAGTTTCTTACCTTGCTGTCTGCCACCATTTATGTGGAGACACTGGCCATGCGTTCGCTTCCAAGGAACGACACATGATCTCAGGACCACCAAAAGGTGTGGTATGGCTGCACTCTTCCCTCTATTGGCCCTCTCTTCCTCAGTACACTCCTAAACATTCGCAAACGACACATGATCCCCCTCCTTTATGGAATGCCATACGAAACCAACAAAAGTTGACAGAGAAAACGAGACATATAGAATCATGTCGAATCATCAGCTCTTTGACGATTAATGGTGCCTGCAAGTGTTTTGGGCTTTGGAGCTAGAGGATTTACAATCACACCGGTTTTCTTTTCATTCTTAGATGTAACCAGTACAAAATTTTCAAATGTCGAATTAAGAAAGAAATCTAATGACTTCGATGGGGTCTTAGTACTGGTTGTGGAGCCGAGCATCCAAATTGATTAAGATCATTGACCAAAGCGTGCGAGCTAAGTACTCAGAAAAGGCGAATCAAAGCATATATACAAACTCATTGACTAGAATTGTCTTCTTACAACCATGGCAATTGCTTATTGCATGCCTATGCCTACTCAAAGTGGAAGTATATCTGGTCACCAAGCTTGCTTTGTGAAGCATCACTGACAAGAATTAAATCTTCCTGAGGGCAGGCTCTCCAGGGGGGAGTTATTTTATAGCACAAAAGCCATTAGTACCCAGTGGCTGTGGGAGAAGGAATAAATTAGCACAAGTCTGTGCTGCAACCATTTTGAGGTGCCCGATGACTGAATGACTTTTATTGGTTTTTAACCCTTGGGTGACGATGGAAAGGTAAGAGGGGTTTTGTAAAGTGCTGTTGGTCGGTTGTTTGTTATTGTTCTTCCAAGATTGCTTTCCATTGCGAGTGGAGGAAGGATGATCGGTGTCTCCTTAGACTTTCCAACCCCAAAGGAGATCTGCCCTCAGGATTGGAGAATGTCGACAAAACTGCTCTTAGGATCGAGAGTCGTGAAAAATGGCTTAAGAGCGTGGAATGTCTTCAAGTTCATTCAAATACACATAGCATTAGCACCAACAATTCAGAAAAATGCGAAAAGATGCAGCCAAGCGTGCACACCCACACACTGATCATATGCATAAATTAGGTTCGACCTAGCTGGTAGTCTCATATCAGATGCAGCTTCAATTGGATGCAACCTGGACAAAGTCTAGAGGGCGCAGGAGTGCCAACCATTTGGTGCACTGAGTAGCCGAACTGGGAATCCAAGTCATCTTGTGTGCAAATGTTAGCACCCCAGTGCATAGGCATTTCGGTGTATTTCATAGCAAGTTCAGAGTTGCAAAGATAGCAGCCCGTGAATGAGGTAGTTGGCAGAAAATGTGGTCATAAAACGACTGCGGAATAGGCTACATGGTTGGAACTTGAAATACAGTACTGAAAGTGGTCGCATGGAAAAGGCCTTCTAAACCATAGAATTAGTCATAGAGGGGCCATCATGCACGTCGGTAAAGGAGTACTATGTGTTTTGATTTTGGTCAATACTTAGTGGCATCCAGACTTCCAATGCCTAAATATTTCCTACGAGATGGGCTGAAGTCATATGGAACATGTCTGTATGTTAAAAGGTAGCTAGCTCCAAAGGCATTCGTCTAATTAAAGGATAGTTGTTGCAATAAAGCAACAAGGGAGCACATCCTGTTCAACCAAAATTCCATGCATGGTTACAAGGAAAAAAGTTGATAGGCCAAAAGAAATCCAGGCGAATGTCTGAAGATATATATGGAGAAGAACTTCGTTTCCTTGATCATAAAGGATATCTGAGAAGCTCTAAGATTATCCGGTTTCTCACTTTACAGATCATCCCGAAAATGACAATGGCCAATTTGTCCCACTCCTCCATAAATTAGTTCTTGTTTCTACTCTTATCTCCTTTCCATCCAAATAGTTAAGGGCTTGAAGGCCAGCCACATCAAGAAAGGATTTAAGATGGGACCAAGCAATACAGATAGCTTTTCTCAAAAAAAAGTTAAAACACTGATGAGAGATCAACGTTGATACAAGTCTGGAGGGGCACGTACAGAGAACACGAGCTGCAATTCCATGCTGTATCTATCAGGCAATGCACAGGCTTCGTCCATGGATCATATAAATAAACAGGGGTAGCAGACATAGGCGAGGGTGAACAAATGGCAAAGAACATGGCACCTACTTCAAACCCAAGGCAGTGTGATGGAAAGAAGTGAAATGAATGCCATCATTTGTCTCAATGTCTGTTTGTACTTGTCAGATATGTGTAATCAAATCAAAAGAAGTCATCTGAGTTTGTGACCCCAAAGAAACCAACGGAAAAACATGCTAGTTAATACACAGTCTCCTTTTCCTTGACACTACTGCACAATATGTTCGAATTTATTTTTTGTTCGGATGACAAAGTTCAACATAAACTACCTCAAGCTGTAGTTGTTCACAAGCAAGTAATGCCGTTCCCATCCTTTAAAGCATGCGCAGCATGTTGGAAATTGGACCGAGCCTACTCAGAGCAAGAAGTCTAGGATTTGTGAAGCTACTTGATTGGCGAGGGTGCACAGGATGATATTTCTAACGTTATACATGTAATAGTTTTGAGTAGTGTCGCATGCAAGGGGAAGCGTGAAGTCCCTTCTAACTGGTTCACTGCTTCAGGTCTCAAAAAGAAGGAGACCACAAAAGATGATTATTCTTAATTTAAAATAGGTGTACGTTTTAAATAAAGTGCAATTTGTGGACCATTTATTCTTGGAGTGCAATTTTTTGGAGAGGGTTTTGTTTTTTAGTTGGTATGCTACGGAACTTTTGAAAGGCTATGTTTGGATTGAGGAAAGAAGAATTTTTCCAAAGTTGCACAGTCAGTAGTTATAATGCTCATTGGTGCTATTTTATGGTCGTGTTGGAAAGGAAGAAATATCAGAATTATTATGAATAAACAATCTTCTATAAGGTTCATTGCTGCAAAAAATTTACAGCTATTCTCTTTTTGGTCCAACTTCTAGAACACAAAGTTGCTTAACGAGTACGCAACAATCTGACACAAAATAAAGAAATTATCTATCTTGATAAATAAAGCTGGACATTGCTGGTACTTGAGCAAAAAGATAACTTAATGTAGGACAGCAAGCTAGTTTTTTGTCGAACTGAAGTTGCATTATTTATTTTTTTAGAATTTTTTTTTTGCTTTACAACTGTTTCGTTTCTATTACATTGTCTTGCCCTAATCTAAATCTTCGTTAGCTACTGTAGCTTCTTTTTTTTTCTGTAACTCTTTATTATAAAAGTTAGGCGGCTGCTTTACCGGCTTCCTTTATCATCAAAAAAAAAAAAAGGGTGTACGTTTGAAATTTTCAAGTTAGGCCTAACAACTTGCTTTCTAATACAGAGGCAGGTCTATGTGCATAGCTTCTCGACATCATCTTCCACTTGTTACTCTTATGGTGATGCAGTTTCTTGAGGAGATGGACAGCCACTTGATTCACCCACCAGCTCACAATATACCGTGATCATCGCCAAAAATTTTAATGTATAAATAAACAAAACAGTAGAGGGAGGGAAGAGAAGGGAAGGGAGAGAGAATCCAGTTGCGAAAGGCATTCCCAGTATAACAATACATTAAGTACCTTAAATTTTTCTTTGAAAATTTATTGGACGATGTGCATGTCAACGTACGCACTAACGTACATGCAAGTACACAACAATATATAAACCACAAAGGTCAGCATAAGAGACGGAGACGTTCACCCTGTAGTTGTTTGTCATGTTGTAGATTTATGCATAAATACGTACGGTGTCGTTTACATGACTTTGGGTTGACTGCATGTATGAGAAGATGTATACTGGCTTTGTGTGGAATGCCAACTTTCTGTTTCCGATGCCACTTACACCATTTAGTATGATTACTTATTCATGAATGCTCATCTCAATGTGAAATAACAAAAGATTTTAATAAGCTGTCCACTTCCAAGAATTTCTATGGTAGCTTTCTGTTGCTCTCCGTCTCCACCCTGAACGGAGCTCTAGTGACCTGCACTATCTTGTGATCTCCTTCAAGCGCATCATTCTTCTGGCCAAAAAGTGACTCCGGACCACCATTCTCTCTCTCTCTCTCTCTCTCTCTCTCTCTCTCTCTCTCTGTGCCATTATAAGTATTGGGATGCGAGCTACCATTGTGCAGTGAATTTAGCTCCCCAGGAGATACTCACCTAAATAGGAATATTGAGAGAGTGGTAGGAGATACTGTTTTAAAGTAGCTCTATGGATGTCCAGGCAAGGCAGAATATGAAAGGGGAATCCCTGCTTGCGGAGGTATCCCTCGATTGGAGGGGCAGAACCTGCAAGCCCGACAAGCATGGGGGCATGAAAGCTGCTGCATTTGTTTTAGGTCTCTCTCTCTTCATGCTTCCCTGTCTGCGGTTTAAATTTAATAATATCACCCATGGTAGCTTCATTTTTTTTTTTTTTTTGAGAACTATGATTGCTTCATAATTGAACTCCTGAGAGACCCACTGATTAATATTTCCTTTACCTTATGAGAAATGGTTTCGATCTAGCTCCTAGTCTACTAGCTAGTGCCTAGTGGTTTTGCAATTGCGCTGGCTTAGTTTGTAGTAGGATCAGATAGTTTCACATATTGTTATGGTTGATATAAGAGATGAACAAATGACCCTATTACTTGTTCATGTTTTCCTTACCTTCTCTTCTTCTTGATTTAGCTAGAGGATGAAATTTTGTGATGACCCCAGCCTGTAATTGGGTACTTGGATTTCTTTTGATCTTTGTTTTGTTCATGTGTTTCATGGTGAAAATGATGCCGAGAAAGTGAAGCTTCCTTGATATCATGCATTGATTTTGGCTTCTATACTACATCTTTTATCTAACCATAGTGAATGCTTTAGACCTCCCTTGCTGTTGCTTATTTTCTTTTTATATATCCTGCTATTTTTTTTCTTAAACAAATCATAAGTCGAGCTGACTGGATGTCTCTCTGACCCAAAGGGGTTTAAAAGGTTCAGTTGTTGCGTTTGTGTATGAAGTTTATTTTGGGTTCTCCTAAGCATATCGAGTGATTGATGGTGAAAGTGGTTCCTTCTATCTTTCTTGTTTAGGCCTTCAAGCACTTGAAATCATGGCAATTGCTGCAGTTGGGAACAACCTCATAACATATGTCTTCAATGAGATGCACTTTCCCCTCTCGAAATCAGCAAATATAGTGACCAACTTCATTGGGACTGTTTTCCTCCTGTCTCTGCTTGGTGGATTCCTCTCGGATTCTTACCTTGGGAGCTTCTGGACTATCTTGATATTTGGGTTTGTGGAGCTCTCAGTTAAGTGTTCTCCTACTCCTACAGTGCTTATCCCTCAGATTTCAACTATAAAATTATATATTCAGCTAGTCATGTATTGCTAAAGAGGAACTATTCAGTAATTATTTAGATAAATCAAAGAAAAAACAAGAATACCGTTATGGAATTTAATCTAGAAAATTTATGTCTACTTTTCATAGAGCGTAAGTTAGTACAACAATTAACAACGATATCTTCACCTAGAGAGTTGAACAAAGTAGGCTCGACCACTTTCTCTTGTTTGGAATTGTATATGTTCATAATTGTTCGGGGATAGTGAAATCCTCCCACCCATCCATTAAAATCACTGCAAAAGATAAAGGATTTGTCGATACGAATGATTGTGAATGAAAAAAAGAAAAAAAAAAAGAATGGTATTAATAAAGGATGAGATTGTTTTTCTTACATGGTAGGTCGTTGTGCTACTTTATATCAGGGTTTCATACTATTGTCAGTCCAAGCAAACCTTCCTCAGCTAAGGCCTCCACCATGCAGCATGACATCTGAAGGAGAACGCTGCTCAGAAGCCAAAGGTTTTAAGGCCACTATATTCTTTATTGCTCTCTACTTGGTGGCCTTAGGGAGTGGGTGCCTCAAGCCCAACATGATCTCCCATGGTGCTGACCAATTCAGGAAGGATGATCCTGATCAGTCCAAGAAGCTTTCCACATACTTCAATGCTGCCTACTTCAGCTTCTGCGTCGGTGAACTCATCGCTCTCACGGTTATCATCTGGGTCCAGACACAGTCAGGGATGGCTGTTGGTTTTGGTGTATCAGCAGCTACTATGGTGATGGGGCTAACTAGCTTGATTTGTGGTATTTTCTACTATAGGAACAAGCCCCCTAAGGGCAGCATCTTCACCCCAATTGCAAGAGTAAGATCCCATACACTCCATTCTGCTCCCTTATTTCGGTTTGCCAAATTCAGCAGATGTTTGTGGTTAAATTTGAGATGGGATGAATTGCAGGCACTTACATCCTTGTTTGTCATGATTCTCAAGCATTTATTTTTTCTCAGCATATTCTATTTTTCTAATAGAAAGAAGTTCTTCCTTGTTTAATTCCTTGAAGGTAATGGAGAAGACCGTATGTTCAGTCTTCAATAGATTAGCACACAGAATATTTCCTTTTTACGAAGTTGTGCTGCCTACTTTCTATTTTGTTTAATGTTGTTTTATTTTGTTTATTTATTATTTTTTGTTCCATGTTGATGAGGGCATACACGATGGACCGGTCGAGGGATTAAGTCGGTGGTTATTTATGTTATCACTAGGATTAATTTACCCGAAACATTTTGCTTCCGGTTCTAGGATTACAATGATATTATTCTGATGCTCTTTCTACTGATTGATATGGTCTATTCAGGTAATCTCGCACAAATCTAGTGCTGTTGATAAATTGTTTCGAAGTTTGTACTTCAATGAAGTTTCCCATTTGCATCTTTGTTTATGATTGTTGACATACTGGTTGTGGATATCTTTTAAGCTATTGCTAGTGGCACAGGCCTGTTGTAATTTTAAAAGTTCATGAATAGTTTCTTGGATTTCTCTGTTTTTTTTTTTGAACATTGGGGAGGAGTAACTTTTGATTAGCGGTCATCCTCTCTGATGGTTAAAGCTGCCCTTCTTATTTCATGCCATCTTGGTGCTCTGACACTAAACAGACTAAAATCTATAGACTAAATTGAGCTTTGAGCTCCATTCATGTGCTCTCATGAGTAAGGCATTAGTATACACCGTTATGCTATGTTCTTAGGAACTGATCAGGAGATGGACTTGCGGGTGTTCTTAGTATTCTTAGCTTATATTGGTGTCGCAGATTCAGATTTGCTCAAATTCTTATCACTTTGGCAGGTTTTAGTAGCTGCTATTACCAAGAGAAAGCAAGTTTGCCCATCTAATACCGAATTGCCTCGTCGAAGCATAAACAATGCTAGGGACCACATACTCATTCTAGGCCTCGAGATCTCCTCCAATGCCACCAACCTTATCCACACCGAGAAATTCAGGTTAGTATACATGCAGTCATGCTCTTATTTCCGAGTTTGTTTCCAGCTACATGAAATCATGAACTTCCCTAATTTTTGCCCCTTCGAAACAAAAGGGCAGTAATTTTAAAAGTCTATGTAGGTAAAAGCTTCATTACATAGTTGTAAGGGTTCCATAGCTCATTTGAGTTCTAAACTTCATCTGATCGAAGACTGAAGTCTTTTTTTTTTTTGTGGATGTCATAACATAATTTCAGGTTCTTGGACAAGGCATGCATCCGAATCCAAGATGGTTCTAATAGAACGGAGAGCCCGTGGAAGCTATGCACCATGGCCCAAGTAGAGCAAGTGAAGATAATACTCTCAGTGATCCCTATATTTGCATGCACCATTATCTTCAACACAGTCCTTGCTCAACTGCAGACCTTCTCAGTCCAGCAAGGAAGCTCAATGGATACCCGGCTCACCGAAGCATTCCATATTCCCCCGGCTTCGCTCCAATCTATCCCATACCTCATTCTCATCATCCTAGTACCGATCTATGAGATGGTCTTCGTCCCTCTCGCTCGCAAGATAACCTCCAGGGACTCCGGCATCTCTCCCCTCCAGCGCATCGGCATAGGCCTCTTCACGGTGACCTTCTCGATGGTGTCAGCTGCATTGGTGGAAAACAAGAGGAGGGAGCTGGCTGTCGGTTCGAGCAAGCAGCTTTCCATCTTCTGGATTGCTCCACAGTTCCTCATATTTGGTCTCTCAGAGATGTTCACAGCTGTGGGCCTGATTGAGTTTTTCTACAAGCAGTCGACCTTGGCAGGGATGCAATCCTTTCTAACAGCCATGACTTACTGCTCCTACTCATTTGGGTTCTTCTTGAGCTCTCTCCTAGTCTCACTGGTGAACAAGGTCACCTCAGGACCTTATGGGAGTGGCTGGCTCAGTGACAATAACCTAAACATGGATAGGCTGGACCTTTTCTATTGGCTCCTCGCGGCGCTTAGCATCCTTAATTTTTTTAACTATCTCTACTGGTCTAGATGGTATTCTTATAAGCCATCTTTAGCCCCTGGTCCTCAAAATGAGACATATGGTGAAGAAGAGTTCCACAGCTTCAGCTCCTCAAAGCTTGTGGAACCTAAAGATATACTCTTGTGAAATGGCATAACCCAATATTTATTGACCTCGTCCATGTAGCAAAGAGGGTTAAAAAGGAATAGGAAAAGAAGAAGAAGAAGAAGTAGTAGTAGGCATGGAGGTGCCTCTGTTAGGTTTGGACCCAACTTAATTAGTGCGATGGTGGACTGCTAACTCTTGTTTTCTTTTGTTTCTTTAATAATTGACTGTCATGGAGAAGACCTTTTAAGGCCTGAAGGTCTTGGATTTGTTTTGATTCCAAGGATCTCTGGACTGATACTGCATTGTAAAAAGTAGAAAAGGAGGTTTGGTCTCATTGTCGTAGCAAGATTCAGTGCACTACTTTCCCCCTCTTTTCTCTTTCACTGTTACTGTCATCAAAGATCTATCACTTTTTTTTTTTTATTCGTAGAGAAGCAAGAGGACAACCAAACCATACTTAGATTACTCTCACCAATTGAAGCAGCTAGAGCCATGTCCTTTACTCTTGAGCATCTGTGACACTCGTTGACTTTGCCTTCCTGGATTATGCTTATGGCCGTTCTGGTGCTCATCCAATGGTTGTAAGTGAACGAATTTCTTATTGCAGTAGTTGCAGGAATACTTCAAGGGACGAAAACATTGATACCTTCTCTAAGTCTCACATATTTTGAGATTTAATGTGAGACGAGATCCAGGGTTTTCCTTGTTAACTTAGCATTAGACTGCAAAAGCTTAAGCTATTAGGAAAGGAGTTAACAATATCGAATCAGGCCTCGATACCCCCCTCTCACACACAGCCTTAACCATGCACGTGAAAGCATGAACGAGTCAAGAATGACCCGAGATAAAAACAAGTCAAGAATGTCACAACCAAGAACGAGTCAATTTTTTTTATAAAAAAAAAAAAAGGAGAGAAAAAAGATTGATAAATAAAATTGGCCTGAATTGAGTTTTGAACCCATTATCTCTCATCCTGATAGCATTTTCAGTTACCATTAAAGCCCAAAAACTTGAATTATTATGAGAAGAGTTGACAACTTATATCAGGCCACAAAATCCTCATTCACACACACACACACAGAAAGAGATTTAGGAGGTCCTTTTCCTCTAAACTCCTATCTATAGAATGATTGTCTAGGTAGTTATAATATTTTGGATTTCGAGATCCCTTTGGCCTCTGTAGATCTTCTTTTGCTTAAAACATCATCTTTTATGATAATAAGATGGAGGATGCTCTCCATCCAAGTAACAACTATTGGTTCATTCTTGCAACCATAACAAGAACTTTAGTAAATTCCAGTCATTGATCGAGCGCCAAAATATCATAAATCCAAGCACAAGAACATGAAGCTAATCTCGCCAACTTGTCAAGTTGCCTAGTTCATTAGAGTCTAGAACTCAATGAACCTGGTTTCAATCATGCACACAACGATCTTTTTCTAGACTTAAGAGACTGATTTCTGATGAACTTAATCTCAAAGAAAAGCTACCATATCCATAAATTCTCTTGGAAAATTGGAACTATGGACAAATCAGGCTATTAGGAAATGTAATTTCTTATCTCAACCTGATCAGATTACCTTGGTGAATTTCGTCATGAATTCGACTCCTAACGATTGGGCTGGCTGCTAGTTGGATTCATAATCGTATTTAAAATGATTTTTCCAAGTCTATTAGGCATTTTATTTAGGAAAAAAGGCGACGGTCATAATGATTTTTTTATCATTAAATGGACTAAAACTGTATCATTGGCCTAAGGCCTTGGGCTAACTTGCTATTTTACCCAGGTGGGCCAAAGTGGCTATGATGGGCTGTGACTTTTTTTTTTGGGGGGGGGGGGGGGGGGGGGGATGAAGTACTACTCTCGCCCAAGCATGCTTAATTGCAGAGTTCTGATGGGATCCGGTGCAGATGAACATTCTCAAAAGTGCCCAGTGTCATCCTTTTCGCCTCTCTTTTTAAACTTTTTGTTTTTAAACTTTTTCAGGGGTTAATAATCCCAATCCCAATCTTTCATTCTGTCCTTATTCCCGCCCCATCCTATTACCACCCTTTGAAGGTGGACGTGGTGCTATCCGAGCTAAAGTCCAGTGGTATAATAGGGAGGTATTCAACCTTGGAATGGTCGCAATCCTAAAGGTACTTCTTGGGCATGGAGAGCCCTTATCCATAGCATGTGTAATATCGGGGATATTTCTATTCTTTCCATCGGTACTGCAAATAGTTGGGAATTTATTAGCTTCGAAAGTTTTTTTTGGTGCTCACAAGATTTTTTGACCCTCCGATATCTCCTACAGCAACATCATTGATATGGACTTGCCAACCATGATACCTACTTGCATGGTAATGACCGTTGGCAGGGCTGGACTTGCTCACGAAAGTTTCATTTGGCACCCAAAGTGCGTGTTTTCCGTTTGCAAACCCCACCCCTTGCCTTTAGTGGCAAGGATCGTAATGCCCAAACTAAAGTTTGATGGCTAATATTTCTAATATCAGGCCCAGGGAGCTTCATAATTATGAGAGATTTTTTGTTGGAGTTCCATGTCATTATTTAATACTGGGCTTGAGGGAAGCACTAATCCTGCTTTCATTGGGATTCTAAGAATATGCTTATTCGCTTGCTAAATGAAGAAATAAGTTTGACTTTTGAGTTGTCGCCTAGAAAAGCTTCTTTAGCTTCCTTCACCTTGTATTAGTATCAAAGTCTTACCGGCCGCCGGTGCATATCCGATGTGAGGCTAAATATATGCCTGCATGAATCCTTACATATTTTTTGCATCTAAGTTGTGGCATCCTCGCCAGCCTTAGGATCTAAATTACAAGTACTATAAATTCAATTATAAATACTATGATCAGCTCATAATTAGTTTAAATGGGCTTCATGCTGCAGCGTCTTCTAGTCTACATGGGCCACGAACTCTAACTTATTTTATCTTTAAGGTCCAGGCTGCAAGAATTTTCTGCAACATGGGTAGACAACAGAAAAAATTATTTGTCCAAATTTGTGCTATTTCTCCTCATGTACACGCAACAAATAGTTAATAAGTTGCATATAGAAACTATAGAATTAAAATCATAATTTTTAATAAATTTGATCTTTAATTAAAAGTTGAATTTTAAGAGACCTTTGGTTGCTAACAAGAGAATTGAAATTTTTTAAAACAATAAAGATAAACAAAATTTAATTCCGTAATCTTAGGATTTTTTTGAAATTTCACCAGGAAATCGAACATTCAACATTGCAAAAACAAAATCATAAATAGTAGTTTAAAATATGAAATATCCTGATTTTTCTTATATCTAAAGTGAAACCGCGTGAAATTCTCTTTAGTTTGCTTCAAATTTATTTTTAATTTAGCAGAGCGACCCAAGACCAATCCCTCTGTCACAATTCATGACTCCGTCATCCTAGATAAATATCCAAGATCTTTCCAATACATAGCCGATGTGGAACTAGACAAATCTTTATATACTCGTCCCGTCTTTCTGTTCAAGTCTTGGCATCTTCGCAGGCTAAGGGTTCAAATCCATTGAAATCTAATTATAAACACCACGACTGGCCCACGATGAGCTCCATAGGCCTGTGTCCTCTAGTCCATATAGGCTATGGGCCGGATCGGTTTTCTCACAACTCAAGATCTCATCCAAAAAGACTAGTTCATATATATTATTTTAGATTCCTTGGCCCTATGTAAGTATCCAAAATTTACCCACTGCATAATCAATATAGGACTAAATACACATCTGCACAAATTTCCGTACCTTCAATCCAATATCTTTCCAAAAGGTGATTACCTATTGCATAAGCTCTAGGAAAGAGCTCAAACTACATGTAAAGCACAACCGCATGGACCTAGCACCAAGCGTCGAGCATTGTTGGACCAAAACCAAGGCCTCGAAATGAAGCTTAATTCTAGCCCTGCAGGCCTCAAAGGCCACACAACCCATTGTCACCCTCAATAAATTCCACATCCGTAAGTTTAATGGTGAGATTTTTGTGCAATATCTGATAACTGATTCTAGCCCTATCAATGTCAGTCATTAAGGCAATGCAAAGAAAGCCCAGTGTTTGATTGGACGTTATTGAACACTTGAGCTCCTAGATATCCATGGATTCAAATATACACCAATTTTATGCAAGTATAGTCATCCTATAGGGAAGATGCAGTGTTGTCCAAGCACATGAAATGTTTCTTAGATGATATTTGATAGTTTTTGAGCATTAACTAAAACCGATCACTTGTCATAGTATTTCAAAGCATTTCATAGAAAATTTAGCAATCTATAACTTAACGGTAACTTTGGTAACAATTCTTTGTTTGATTCAAGTTCCCCTCCGACCTTCTTGGTGTGAAACCCCGATTTAATGATCAAAGAGAATGCATAATGAGGTGCAGTTACCAAGAAGAGTCCAAAAAATAGAGATGATGATATATTCATACATGTTAGATGTTAGCATAACTTTAAGGATCATGTAGCAACCTGTATCAACCCATATTATTTTTCTTTATTAGCATAATCCTGTATTGTCAGTATTATTTTTCTTTATTAGCATAATCCTGTATCGGTCGGTATTATTTTTCTTTGTTAGTATGATTTTATTAGAGTATTATTTTCATTTGTTAGCATGATTCTATATCAGCCTATATTATTTTTTTTGTAGTCAATCTGTACACGAGTATATATAACTCTTGAGATATGCCGAATATTACGAAACAGAGAAATAAAATCACTTTTCTTTCTCTCTTTTTTTATTTTTCTCTCCTTTCAAATATTTTAGCAATACAAAACAATCTGTCTTAAAAGCTCACTAAGTTCCTCTCCAACCTTCATATTTCAAATCAAAGCCCACTTTGATACTTCAGCCTCCTATTTCTAATTACGAAGGACAAGTTACTGCAATTTTTTTAGCCTGGATCAATTTCAAGCTTTGGCTTTAATGACATATCTCCTATTTACTACTCGGAGACATCCTTTAACTTGTGCTTCTATAAAGTCTAAGCTCTGAATGAGACAAATAGTAATGTTTAACAGCAACCATTTACATTCAAAACCCTAGAAAATGACATCTTAGCCTTCACTTTCCTACACTAGCAATACCCAATTAATGTACCAAACTTTTTTGTTGAGGAAAGCTAGCACTTCATGACTGCAACCCATTTCCCTTGGAATCTGAGGGTGGTTTGACATGGAGAACAAACATTTAAGCTCATAAGGTATGCTGAAGGTTCAGCCAACATCCATATGGATTAATGAATGTTAGAAAATAAAAAGATCCAAGTATGGAAAGTATTAAAATAAATAATATGTATATATAGATAAATGCCCACAAATATAAAAAAATGGAGAGAAGAAGAGAAACAATTAAATAAATATTTCATATGAATTAAATCAATCTTGACAATTCATAAATACTGAAATTAATACATTATTTTATGGTTTGTGAACCATCGATGGAACTTTGCCAACGAAGCAGTCATGAATTGGAGAATTGTCTTTCGAGGAAAATGATTTCGGGATTTTTTTTTTTTTTTTATAAGCATTCCTGCAAAACTGCCGAATTTACGCAGCTTATTATTCATGCATGGTGATTGATATCTGGCATCAAGTCCCTTGCAACTCACACTCTCCCTCGCCTCATCTCACACATAAAGCATGAGACAAGTTCACATGAAGCGCCTTGCAAACTGAATCATTGCAGCATTGGAATGGTTGAGCTAGGCTCTTGTTGTCTCAATGTTGCACTGAGGATGGATGATCAACCCTAACACTGTCATTTTCCATATATTTCTCCTCCAAAATCTTCAGAATTTTCAGTAATTTCTAATGTTGTCACATTTTCTATTGTAGTCTGCAGTCTTCCAACAATCTCTTTCATGCTTCTCACAACATTATAGCCACAGACCTAGATATGATGCTATGAATCCCTTTTTAAAGCCATGTTGTTGCTCCAAGGCTCAACCAAGACCGTGCTCTTCTACCTTGCCTTCATTTCTTGATCGAAACATTTGGATTTAAATGTTTTTGATGAGTGGATTCATGAAGGCAGCCAGCGAAAGGTCGCCGCAGTCTGAGAAGAAGCCAAGGAGAAGACCATTGCCTGGAAAGGCAATAGTTGTGCTCTGCATGGCAAGCTTCTTCATGGGCTTGCTCTTCAGCAATCGAATAGGGGTCATGCCATTGGAGACTACAGAGCAAAGAACTTCCACCACTCGAGAGTCAAAAATCTCTCTCATAGCACACGATTGCGAGCATAAGCATGTATGTTTTCTAGCATTCCAATGTATTGAAAGTGTTAGCAATAGTTTTTGTTGTAAAAAATCATGAGTTATGATAATTAAATTACTCCAACATATATATACTTATAGAGGCTTGGTGAGGGCAGTACAAAGGATGTCATAGGAGAAGTCTCAAAGACTCATCAAGCAATTCAGTAAGTTTAAGCTCTTCTTTATAGCTAGCTACATGTTCATCTAAGCTTATGCACCTCTTTTTTTTTTCTTCTTCTTTTAGGTCCCTGGACAAATCGATCTCTTCATTGGAGATGGAACTAGCAGTAGCTCGAACGAACCAAAATGGAGGCCAGGCTTCATCTGGAGGAGTCACCATGAGGTCTAACAAGGGACTTCAGAAGGCATTTGTTGTGATAGGAATCAACACTGCATTCAGCTCCAAGAGGAGGCGTGATTCGATTCGAGAAACCTGGATGCCAAGAGGTCCTCATTGCTCCTAACCTCCTATAATTTTTTAAGAAGGAAAGTAAATTAAGTGATCCTTTTTTTTAAACTTGCACCAACATGATTTGTTGTTATGGTGCAATCCCTTCATCTAACATGCATATAAAGATGATGAGGCCATCTCTGCAACTCTTTTTATAGGGTCTAAGCTTAAGAGACTAGAAGAAAAGGGGATTGTTATACGATTTGTGATCGGTCGCAGTGCGGCACAAGGTGGAGTTCTCGACCGTGCAATTGATGCAGAAGAAGCTGAGACAAAAGACTTCCTTAGGCTTGAGCATGTGGAAGGGTACCATGAGCTCTCATCCAAGACCAGGGTGTACTTTTCCACAGTGGTATCCAAATGGGATGCTGATTTCTATGTCAAGGTTGATGACGATGTGCATGTTAATCTTGGTGAGCCTTTTCTATCATCCTTCTTGCTATTTTTATGCACTATTTCGGTGTAAAATTTGCGAGCATGGAAGATAGTTGAGTTCTCCATGGAAGAATTAAAGACCTGAAAGAATACAGTAGTAAAAAAAGTAATACAAGAGAAAGATGTAATAACCTAGTAAGGATATAGATCAAATCTCCTGAATTTTCCTACTTTACTAGTGATAGTGTATAGAAGGCAAAGTATTCATATTGACTAGATGAATACAGGCCATCCTTCCTCAGCTCTACTCTAAACCCCTGAATTTTCAGCCATAGTTAGACCTGAAGTCTAGGGCCCATCCTAACCTACTAAGATATCAGAAGGCCGAAACAGATCAAGCTTAGCTTGGCACAGGGAAAATAAAGGACAAACTATGGAGCCAATATGTGCTGCACTATTGAAATTTATTTATTTATTCATTTGAAAGAAATGTTTCCAAGCTAAGAATTATAATCCTGCTTCCATAAATGCAATGTGGCAATTAAGACTAAGACTAATCTGCAAAAGGAGAAAAAAATAAATTTGAAGCAGAACTCCTTAACAGCACTCTGCCTTTGCAGTCTGAAACCCATGGCCTCCATCTATCATTGGGCCTGTCAATATAAGAGATACTATGACTCATCTTCCTTTGTATCAATATCTCTCAATAAATTGTCATCTAATATTGCAGGGATGCTGGTGACCACGCTTACTCGTTATAGATCTAAACCAAGAATTTACATTGGCTGCATGAAGTCTGGACCAGTTCTTTCGCAGAAGTAAGTAAATAGGATCCATCAACACAGACATAAAAAGTGATCATATTCTCTTGGCAGATTATCTTAATCTTTTATTTGCAGAGGAGTGAAATACCATGAACCGGAATTCTGGAAATTTGGAGAAGAGAGAAATAAGTACTTTAGACATGCCACTGGGCAAATTTATGCCATCTCTAAAGATCTTGCTGCATATATCTCCACAAACGCGTAAGCACGCATACTTCATTAGTACTTTTAACAAAATGATATTAATGATTCTACCTTTCAGTTTTGCTGTTTTCATTAATTAGATGTGTAAGATCAAACAAGCAACTCGACATACCCTTGTTAGGTTCAAATATTAGATTCAAATAAGAGAATTCCTATAATCGTCTCATTTATCATATTGGGCAAAGCAAAATATCAGTGGAAGAATTGATCCTTTAATTAGAGTTTTGGATCCAGGAAACCTCAAATATCCTTCTTACTGAATTAAAGTGCTACGAGCATTCCACTCCTTCAAATAGTTCAGGATGTAATTGAAGAACAACACAACTCAGGCTTCAGCACTGAGCTCAGGAGTTTCTCTCCAAGACACTGGGTCACTTCATGACTAAATATTAAGTAATCCATCCCACTTGAATAACTATATCCTATTTAGAATAGGAAATATGGCAACATAGACTCCTTCTCAATGCCTAAAGTTCTTGTTGTAGCCCTTTTTTTCATGAGAAAAGTGAAGGGTCAAAGGCTCAAAACTTTAACTTGAGTAACATGTACAAATCCTGTACTATTAAGGACTCAAAACAATCATAATCTGAGTAGTCTGGCGATGGCAGAAAGAATAACTTGACATTGGTGTTGGACTTGCAATGACGGTCAACACCCTCTTTTATTCTGAAGTCCATACTAACAGCTCCACAACAGGGAACTCCTTCATTGGTTCATATAGTTTCTAGTTTCTGTATCAGAGTTGACAATAACTTCCAGTAATTCTTTGTCAGCTTTGATTAGATTCAGTCAAATTTATAACCTTGAGCTACTGCGTGCTAACAAGATTGCACTTTCTCAAGCATAAAGGTTAATTAAATCAAATCAGTGCTTCTCCCAGAAAGGATTTCAACCCCAAGTTACTATTAAAACACTGTAAAAGCAAGCAAGAATAAACAAATTAATTGGTTGATATACTGGTGCTCTTATTATCAAAGAGTAGACTTGTTTTTCCAGTAATATAATCCATTTGACAAAAATGAATAATTAGATGAGGAAAATATAAGATGAGATATAAAATTGACCACCATCTAAAGACTTGGATTACATAGTAGTGAATACAAAGAGCATCATGAAAATTTCAATAACCTTAGCCACTTCTCCACCTTGTCAACCTTGCATGAAGTCTTTCACATTATATGTAGCTGATGGGCTAAAGCCTAAGCTTGAAAAGCTTATTTCTCTCAAGACTACAAAAATCTAACCTAACAACGACTCTTTATTATGAGACTGCAAAGCTATTCTTCGAGTCATTCTAGCAGAGGACAAAAGGAGCTGTTGGCAGTAGAGCTGTTAGAAGTAGAGCTGTTGGAAGTAGAGCTGTCTGAAGTAGAGCTGTTATAAAAAGCTGTTTGCTGTTTGGTAACTACATTCGTAAAGTGTTGTGGTACTTTGTTTTATGTTTGGTAAACAAACTTAGAAAGTACTTTTGTATGACAAAATTACCATAAAAGACATTGCATAGTATTATACAACAGAACATAATAAAACATAACATAAATTAATACATAAATATACAATATAGTATAATATTATTGTAATATAAAATAATATTATGTTAATATAGCATAATAGTAATATAATTATTAGAGTAAATTAATATTTGGTAATATAACATAATATTAAATTATTTAACATAACATATTAATGTATTATGATATAATGTAATATATATTATATTTATAGTATAATACAATAATAAAAGTATAAAATATTATAATTGTTAGTATAAATTAATTTCTCATAATACAACATAATATTAAATTATTTAAAATAACATATTAATGTATTATAATGTAATGTAATATAATACAATATTTATAGTATAATACAATAATAAAGGTATAAAATATTATAATTATTATTATAAATTAATTTTCCATAATATAACATAATATTAAATTATTTAAAATAATATATTAATGTATTATAATGTAATGTAATGTAATATAATATAATATTTATAGTATAATAAAATAATAAAGTTATAAAATATTATAATTATTAGTATAAATTAATTTTCCATAATATAACATAATATTAAATTATTTAACATAACATATTAATGTATTATGATATAATATAATATGATATTATATTTATAGTATAATACAAAAATAAAGGTATAAAATATTATAATTATTAGTATAAATTAATTTTTCATAATATAACATAATATTAAATTATTTAACATAGCATATTAATGTATTATGATATAATATAATATGATATTATATTTATAGTATAACACAAAAAAAGGTATAAAATTTTATAATTATTAGTATAAAATAATTTTTCATAATAATTTCTCATAATTTTTCATAAAATAATTTTCCGCGGTCCATGGGCTCTTCTTCGTGGTCCACGCTCGAGGAGGACCTCAGCGTGGGCCGCGAGGTTGATGATAAAAAAAAAATAATAGATTGATTTTGGAAGATATCGAAAAGGATTAAAATTTTTTTCTTCTAAAATGTGGTTCAAGAGATGCATACAAAAATTGAAAAGAAAAATACTTTTTCTTACGGAAGGGAGTTTGACGGCTAGGATTCTTGGCTCCAGCAGATTTTTAGGTTTATAAAGGGACAAACTATGTAATTATGTTATTTTAATATGGGCATTTTTGTCAAAAATATAGCTTTCCGAAAAAGCTGAAACAGCTTCCTTCCAAAAGCTCTAAATTGGAGCTTCCTCCCAAAAACTGTTTTCAGCTTCCCGCAAAAGCTGAAACAGCTTTTTGAAAAATTTACCAAACACAGTTTTTCATTTAAAAGTACTTTTGAAGGGCCAGAAAGTGCTTTCTGGCCCTCCAAAAGCTCCCCCAAATAGGGCCAAAGTCTATCCCCCTAGCTCTTTGTGTGAAACTACTACCATCCACCCATTCATCCAATACATAAAACTTTTAATATTTATCAATTTAAAACTACATTCATCTTAACCTTGTGCATTTGAAGTACTTACATATTTTTTGATGCTCATGTTTTTCATATTGAGAAATAATGCAGCATGATTTTTTTAAAAAAAATATATATCAAATATAATAATCATTCATAAGGAAGGTATAATTGATCATGCACTTCGGTAAAAATTTATAGTAGAAAAGAACAACTAGATCGGTTATGTAAAGCTTAGATTTATATACAAGATGATGTTTTTTAGCATGTGTTACTGATTATTTTAAATTTATAGGCCAATACTGCATAGATATGCCAATGAAGATGTTTCTCTAGGCTCGTGGTTGATTGGGTTAGAAGTCGAGCATATTGATGATCGAATGATGTGTTGTGGAACACCACCAGGTATATCAAACAAGTATTTTTGAGTTTTGGGTTTGGATTTGATTTTTTTTCCAAAATATAAGTGTTAAGTACTAAAAGAAATGAAAAGAAATGTAATCACGACAAAATTGTGAAAATATGGCAACAATAATGTACTACAATTTGGAAGGTTATATTACATGTATTAACCTTATTAGTAGCTCACATAAAAAATATTTTCCCTTTGTAATTTAAACACCATTTTTATATAGCATAATTATATTAATTAGTTATCGAACTTAACCATGTTAATTATGAGCTATTAAGAATTTATATTTCTATTTTAACCTTCTATTCATCTTTTTTATTCGACATAGACAAATTCATTTTTAATTGGTTTTATTTTTTCCATCATGATAGGAAAAGATAAATCTGTCACTTTATTATCAAAAAATAAGAAAAAAAAGTAGCTTATTTGAGATGATGATATGCCTATATAGTCTGGCCATGTAAAGATATGGCATCAAATTGCTCATCAAAAAATTTGAATTCCCCCAGTAACAAATTTTATTATTGAAAAATATTTATTTAGTTTGACAAACATGCATTAAAATTTCATTACATTTCCTTTCATTGGACAATCATTTGATTCTCATAATTTGTATGACATATATTATACATGTCAGATTGCGAGTGGAAAATGCAAACTGGAAATGTTTGTGTGGCATCATTTGATTGGTCATGCAGTGGGGTGTGTAAGTCAGTGGCGAGGATGAAAGATGTTCACAACACATGCGGAGAAGGAGATAGAGCAATTTGGAATGTTGTTATTTAGTTGAGTTAATGCATCTACTTATTGTATCTATTGAATAAAATAATTTAAATAGATGCAACACATGAATATTTTCTTTTTTTTTTATATGCATGGCTAGAAAGAAACACGGTTGCTTGGAAGAAGAATGATGTCAACGACATGCTTGAGTGTGGGGGTCAAACTTAACACTTAGCTTTTAAATAATGCGTGATGTCGATTAATAAGAGGGCTTGTAAGTAGTAGATTAGAAGAAAGAGGGCCACTTATTTTGGAGATCTCTATATGCTTAAAGTATTTTGCCAAATCTCACCAATTAGCATCAATAACTTGAGTTAGACTATTCGATGCATAAAATTATCAATCGATAATACAATAGCTTAACTTATGAAACACTTCTTCTAGAAATTTCTAATGTAATGTTATTAAAAAAATTTTAATCATGTTTTATATTTGTATCTATTAACCTTTAAATTAGTCTGATTGTGTGAAAGGTAAGCTAGACTCCAAAATATGAGATGGCTCCATTTTGGCGTAAGTATTATGGGTCCAAAATATGAAAATAGCTTTTATGAACGTAGAGGTAAAGTTGTGTACATCTAATCTTCTCTAAACCGATAATAGTGAGAGCCTCATGTACTAGGCCACCTTTTTTCGAGTTAAACTCGAGGTATGCTAACCTCGAAAAGGTTTTTACTTTTTGATCAGCAATTAAGGGAAGATATAACAATATCTTATCTGAAAGCTGGAAATGACATTTTATTATATCTTAGGAACTAATACTTATCTAAAATGGTATAATAGTATTATCTCTATGAAAAAATGAGGTGATTAATTTCATTTATACAAGTATCTAAGAGTCATTGTATTAGCGAATTATTTCAAGGATTGAAACATAGCTTTTCAATATCTCAAATATTTCATAAACAATGTTTATCTTTATATATGTTTCCAATTTTGTTTTTGATTGAATTTTTCAACTTATTTGTACAAATATTGATATTCAGAGATAAAAGAATATAAAAACAAAGGTTATTGATCTTTTATAAGACAATATCAAAGTCTAGATAGATTGTTCTTTTTTTTCATTATTTATTTTCAGCTAGAAGTGCAAACAAGCATTGAGTTTTTTCTCTCTTCCATCTAAAAGCTATATTTTGTGCTCATCCATAACCCAGGACACCACTTGCTGGAGATTAATTAATTTATTGTTGTTTCACTCTTATTTCATTCCATTTTATTTAACTAGATCCTGTTCCACTCATAGGTGACAAGTTCAATTAGATTAGCAAACAGGAGGGCCAAAAAAAAACCCTCCAATTAGGCAACATCCCATAGTAAATTTAAACCAAGGGAGAGGCATAAAAAGGTAGCAACCCTCATGTACGAGAGATGGTTGGGTGCTCAGTTGCCGGGATCAGGATTCTCTTAACTTCGGAAGATAGCCGTTGACACATTATTCAATCACGACTCAAGTATATATCTCAATCTCCGTTTGAGAGAACTTTTCTTAAGACTGTTTTAATCTTGCAAATATTGAAATCATGCAATAGTTATGAGTACTGCTCGGTGTATTGAGATGCATCAAAAGTTGATTTAATTATTTTTACATAATTAAGTTAAAAATTTTGTAGCATTTATAGACTAAACTGTCCACTTAAACATAAATATCTACCAACTAAATTATACCTAATCCAAATTATATAAGAAGAAAAAAAACAATCTTAAGATTAAAATCTAAATTAGATTTGAATAAATTTTTAGAAAATACAAGTTGGATAGGGTAATAAATTTGATTTTTATATAATTTTCAGTCTAATTTTCTTAAAAATATCTAAAGAGCTCTTTTTTTTTTTTTTGTGGTATAACGGCTGCTCACACTGCCATACAGCTCTAGTATAAATAAATTTATAAAAGTAGAGAAGCAGTAATATAACATGGCTATAGGATCTCTTTTGAGTATTGACCAGCAAAAAATAAGGCGACTTAATCCGATTCAGATCCTCAAATTCTGATATATTCCGGGAAAGCCTCCCTCCAACCCGTTCTAAATCAAAAATATTTTCGATTTTCTAATAATGGACCCCCACCTCGGAAACCACCAGTCAAACACACACGCGCACACACACCCGCCAAAAAAAAAGCAAGGGCACTTCTGTAATTTCATCAAATTTCCCTTACTGTTCCTCCTTCCGTGAATACTCCTCTTCGGTGTATTTTGGTAATTTGAGACTAACTGTAGGGCCATTCCGGGAACTCGTCCACCGACTCTGATCCCCTTTGGTTTTGTTCTATAAATCATCGGACCCCTCCCGTCTTGCACCGCCTTAAAATATATCGTATCCAAGTCAAGATAGCCCAAAACGAGGGCGCGATCCCAAATTTTTCTCCCCCTCTCCCGCTCTCTTCTTGACCCTAACCGAACCAAACCCTAACCCGACCCTAACCCTGGTTATCGATTTCCAAGGCGGCCCATCCGATCTCTCTCCGTCTCTTCCCCCGTGTTTCTGAAACCCTAACCCTAGCGGGAGCCGATATCCATAACCCTAACGCTTGATCTTATCTTTTGTTAATTTATTTTGTTATTCCCACTTCAATCTCCTTCACCTAATCCTAGTTCTATTTGGAGCCGATCAACGGCGCCGTTCTTGCTGGAATCGCGAGATCCGGCCGTGGCCTCGACGGGATCCGACGCCATGGTGGTGAACAGGCGGCCGGTGAAGCGGGCGAAGAGAAGGGTGACGGCAGATCTGTGCGATTTTCTGAATTTTCCGGCCCCCGGCGACGGGATCTCCGATGGCCTCGACGGGCCGTTCCGCGTGAGCGTCCGGGAGTTTCTAGTGCGGCACGCCCGGCTGCCGCCGCCATCGTCGATCTTGTTGCCCTCCGCGGTCGCCTCGCCGCATCTGATACCCTGGCGGATCACGTTGCGGGTGGGTGATTTAGAAGGCGCTGTCGTCGAGCTTAACGTTGTAGAAGAGGACGTGTTGCGATCAAAATCGATCTACTGCGATCACTGTAGAATTGTAGGTGAGAATCGTGAGATAATTTTACTTTTTTTTTTTTAACAGTTCCACACTTCACATTTTTGTTTGCAATAATTTTTCCTTTTTTATTTTTCTTTTTTTATGTGTCGTTGGCCGGACCGGATCTAATTTGGTAAACCGGTTTTATCTGACAGCTGTCATCCACGACGTGACCATCATTTTAATTTTTTTTACGGTTAATTTATTTTGCATTGTGGATTTTAAAATCTTTACTATAATCATATTAGTTTTATTATATTATTTTAAACATAAATTGGTTTTTATTTCAAATGTTTTGTCTTAATTTTTACATCGAATTATAATTTATTGGTTAAGTTCGCATTCATTAAATTGATTCTTATTGCATGATTACTAGAGAGTTAAACCAGACAAGCAATTTCATAATTGAGTGATGCAATTGTTCTTGCCGTTACTGTTTCAATAAACGTTGGGTGGTGGTTGTTCTTTCGTTTCCCATTAATTTATGCACTTATTAAAATGCTATTTTATGTTTTTGATGCTCAATTAGTTATTAATGTGATCTCACTACAGGGTGGAGTGGCCACCCCGTCTGTGGAAAGCGTTACCATTTTATAATCCGAAATGATAGCAAGTCATCATGTGGTTGTCGCCAGACTTGTATGCATTGCGAAACCTTGTTGCCCTTGCCCGACACAAGGTGAGAAGTAGTTTTTCTTGAGAGAGTTTTGTTTCTGTTGGGTTCATGATTTTGATTATTCATGTATCTTAAGTATAGTTCTTATGAGTGATTAAAATTGGTTTATTGTATATGATATTTTGATTTGGGATCTCTCGAATGATGATTAGGTGAGAATAGATATGAAGTGATGTAACTTGGGGGCCAGCAATAATTGACCAAATTATGCTTTAATGTGGTAGCCTTTAATGAATCATAACATATAATTCCTTCTTGTTGTGCCCCTTTTCTGAAGTTAGGATTCCAATTAGGCTATTGAGACAGCTTGGGCTTCCAACAAACTGTTTGGATCCAGTCGAAATTCCTGGTACTGAGTCAGGTTGATCTTATGAAGTGGAACTTCAATCATTCCCGACTTTCTGCAAGCAGAATAGTTTTTGAATATTTCAAGGATTGTAATGGAGGCTATGTACCCTTTTGACTTTGATGCATGATATGTCTAAAATTTGTACAAACAGACTGATCTGCAATTTGTTAAGAAGGAAACTTAGCAGAATATTGTTGTATGATGCACACTCTCATCAAAAACAACAGAATTGAAGGTTCTCCATATTAATTAGGCAACTTGAGCTGCAAATCTGGTGTCCGTGGTTGGTGCTAGATATCATCTCGTTACTTATATTAATATTTTTTTTCATTTTTAATCTTTTCATGGATTTATAGAAGTCTTTGTCAAGTTTGTTGAGAAATGGGATATTCTCAGTACCTTTCAGGAGACTTGAAGAAATCATAGGTCGGGGAAATTTTTCATTTCAATTGCTTCTCGAGAAACTGCTTCATCCGTTGCATTTTCCTTACTTGAGGTTCTTGATTTTGTTGATTTTCTCTCTTACTCTCCAGAGGTGTGAGTGAAGGTTTTATACTCTAGACCATAAATTATTCTTGTGCCAGTGTGTATGAATTGAAATATCTCGGTTAAAGGAAAAGGATGTGCCTAGCAGTAGGTCTGCAATCCAAATGGAAGCCTCTTCAAGTACTAATGGACTCGATAGTCAAGTCTATTTATCTTCCATGAAGTATTCTGATGCAATGTTTCTGTTGGTGGTTTTCCTTAGATTAGCCTGACAGGCTTGAAAAGGTTCATTGGGCATACACATTTGTTCCCTATAATAGAAGCTTGTTATCATCGTGTATCTATATAAGATTCTGTTATCTTGATGGTGATATGCTTTTCTTCTGTAAAACGCTCCTCTATGACAGATCATTATTTCAAGGTTGCATTTTTAGTATGCTCAAAACTTGTATCCTTTCATCAGAAGAGTGTTCTTCTCATTTTGGTCTATGTTTGAGCTCTGTAAGATCTTTTTCCATGGATAGTCCTTGATTGTACAGCTTTTAGAAGACTTCCTCTTGAGCAAGGATTATTTGCATTTGATAGAAAGGTGTGTAACTATAATTTCTTATGATCATATGCCATGAACAGATGGCTTAGTCATCTATAACATTTAGGTCTTGTTTATATTTTATTTGATTCTATATGTCATGTAATGAAGATTTTGATTGCTCTTCGCTGCATTGGTTCTGATTTGCAGTTTCATGGGCCAGTTTTGTACCATTGTATTTCATGTTGCAAATGAAGCTATATAAGAGACTGTATCTGGATGATCAACTGCAGCATTTACATATTTCTAATGGATCAAATTAGCAATTTCCTCTGATTAAGTGATTTGTTATCATTCTGGCCTATGAAAGTTGGTATGAGGACAGCAGGGACACTTTCCTAACTTTATTTCCACTAGCTATTCGGAGCTTTATCATTGCCAGTGATCTACATGCATGTTGATGTAGGCGGTGTTTGTTTGATGCTGTGGAGTGGTTTTATTATTAGAATATAAAGTAATCTAGTAAATTCTCTTGAGGTACAATGTTAGTGGCTAGGCATGTTAGCCATCGGTTGAGAACTGTGATAAATTTTTATATCTGTAGGCAAGTGTTTCAGTATTGTATTTTGTGGAACTTGGTCTTGTTTTGATGTTCATATGTGTAATAACCAGTTCAATATTTGAGTGATTATCATATTGGTGTTTATCTTTTGAAGTAAACTTTCGCTATTGTTTTGAAATGCTTCAGTGGAATTTGTTCCTACTTCCTAATAACAGCTTGTCTCCTACAATCATTAGAATTCTGCAGTATATATGTAAACCATGAAGATCTGAACAGGGCATTCTGCTAGCTATGTATTGGAGTTGGTTTTTCAAAGCCTGTAGATCTGAACCATGTTTAGTGATCATATGATATTTGTTTATCATCCAATGTTTTGTTTATCTCACACAAATGCTCCTTTATCAGGTGTATTAAATGCAAATATGAGATGAGAGGTGAAGATCTAGAAGACTGGCCATATGTACGGTTGGAAGATTCTACTCATTTGCTGCATGGTGTAGTGCATGCAAATGGTTATGGCCACCTTCTCAGAGTTAATGGCCGAGAAGGTGGTTCAAAATATTTGACTGGATGTGATATAATGGGTTTTTGGGATCGCATATGCAAAATGCTCCATGTCAGGTATGGGATATCATATGATCATTGTGAACTTGTCATCTTTATGGATCATTGTAGAGGTTTCCTATTGATTGCAACATTTTTCTGTGATATTCTAACACTTGATAATTACTTGATATGTTATCAAAATGCTCAGTGCTCAAACTGTACTATAAATTTGTATACTAGAGATCTTTGTGCTTTTTACAGTCGGTTTTTTTTTGGTAATAACAGTCAAATATTAATTTGTAATTGTTTTATTGTTCTGTTACTTGGGAAAAATCAATTTATGGCATAGTGTGCAGTGTAGTTTTTAAGGGGAGGTTTGCAATCACAGGGACCACACAGGATTGTGTAAACTTTAAATCAATATATGGTGTTTTATTGAAGGAGCATAATGATGAAAAAATGTATTCTATTTATTTAATTATCATGATTGATTTGTAAAATCCTGTAGACTATGGATGGAATGTTGGATTAATTATAAATGTAATAATTGAATAGATAATGGGGACATCAAAATAGAATCAAAGCCTATTGTACCTGTGTTTTAAAAGCAACTTGGAGCTTGCTCGATACCAAGACAATAGTCAGATGCCTACAAGCTTTCAAAGGTCAAGATCACCCAAAAGAGTAATAAGCTAAAAAAACAATAAAAGAAGAAAAAAAAATTTTAATGCAATCAAGGTGCTAAATACTGGAGAGATGTTTAGTGTCCTAATGTCCAATGTAAGGATGAGATGAGTTGTGAAATATATTAGGATGGGACAAGATGTTCATTGTTCTATTCCATGGAAAAACTAAGATGGCCTAGACCTACTTTATTTGAAACCTTGAATACAACAGATATCATATGTTAAATGAGATATATAGTGAATCAAATAGGGCTGAAATCGGATTTGATACTAGCATATTCATATCCATATTTGTTTTGTTTGACAAATATAGATACGGATACGGATGTTAGTTGGATGCAAAAATTCATATCTATATTTATTTTAAATGGATACAGATACAAATCGGATACCAAAAATATTGATATAAATATGGATATAAATAAAAAAAATTAAGCTTTATGACAACAGAATTAAAGATATTATCGAGTAGATAATAAATCAAGTTAATAGCATGTTAATGTAGTCATTTATTTTTTGTAAAGTTTATGAGTGTTATATAAAATTAAATAGAATTACAAATGGAATCAAATATCTGGATGCAGATTGGATAGTCATCTATCCATATCCATATCCATTTTTCTTTGACGGATATGGATATGAATACGATATTAGTCGGATACTCAAATTTCTATTTATATTCGGATAAATTTGAATACGAAAATGGATTCGGACGGATATCTGATTCACTTTCACCCCCAGAATCAAGGGAAAGTTTTTACTAGACAGCATCTATAAATCATTTTATTCCCCATACTGTAACATGATGCAATATATTAAAGCAGTGCGTAGGCAGTACACCTTAGGTTAAACCTTAGATGGCCATTTTTAACACATTGCAAGCTAAACTCCAGCTTCTTAAAACGAGGCCACAAAACTGACAATTTTATTGTATGCAAAATTGACAATTTTATTGTTTGATCGGATTGGAAATAACAAATTTGCTACATGGTCACTAATTGACTCCGCAAATTATGAATGCTGAGTTGTGATAATGTGGATGTAAGGTTGTGAATGAGTGTTTGAAGATCAAAATAGTTGGTTAGAAGTTGAAAATAAAAGAGAACTTTGAGCAAGGAGCTCAGAGGTATTGGAATATTGCTTGCTAACAAAGTGTAGAGCTCTGTATTGAAAACATAAGACAATGAGTCAAAATAGCCTGTGCTCCTAATGTTACTTACATGGTTTAGCCCATGTTCTCCACAGCCTTTCATCAAGGGGAGATCATGGATTTAATTTCCAACTCGAGATTTTTCAAATTGTCAGGTATGAAGCTGATGTTTTTGTGTGGGGGCTTGTGGAGTTTTCCGGCTTCAACCTAGTACCTATTTATTGTTGGGCCTTGTGAAATTAGATTTTCCTTTTTCAATTCCACCCACTAGGTTCTAAAGGATCAAATTCTGATTACATGGTGGCTACTAAGATTTAGCGCCAAAAGTAAATCAGATATGGATTGAATATTGGTATATCTATATTCTTTTTGAAAAGAATGTGGATACAAGTCAAATAATATAGTTATATCCTAATTTTTTCTATATAGATATGGATATAAGTCGAACATTATTGGATTTGCAAAATTTAATAATAAAAAATAATAATAATTATATAATCATAAAGCATAGAAACAGAATCTACTAGTCAGATTGCATGCGACAGCTTGGTAATTGAGAGTACAAGGTGTAGTTATTAAACTCGTATGGAGATCAATCTAGAGGTCACTAGTCCGATCAAGTTGTATTAAAAATATTCAAAATTAAAATTATTTAAATATATATATATATATATATAATGTAAGAATTAATAATTTATTTTTGCATCAAATATCCTAACTACTCTTTAGGGGGACAATAAATAAAAATTAATCATGAAATTTCTTCTTCTTTTTTTTTTGAGAGCTTGTAGCTATATGTGAAATAGAAATACAGAGAAGTTGATATAGATCAAGTGACTATTGGCATGAATAAATTTTGAATAACTACCTATATGAAATAAAATTGAATGTTGTAATATGGTGATTTCAGTGTTTGTCATCCAGCGAGCGGTCGCTAGTTTGAATCTGCAAATAGATAGGCCGACCTGTTTTCAGCGATATTGGGATTCCCCCAGTTTGTGCAGTTTTCTGCTTGGACTCTGCTTCATGCCTGTGATGCGACCATCATCCTTGGTTATATATAATATAAGTTGAACGACAATGTATAACATTGTACAATTGTCCGTGATAGCTGTAATTAGGAACGCATTTTATTATGAATTATGGATTTGTTTCTTTATTTACATTTATTATGAGTTCAGGCATTAATTTCTTAGTTAAATTTGCATCAAAGGCTAAAAGTTGGAAACGTTTCTTTAAGTATCAACCGTAGGAATGAAGCCTTTTGTTTTTCGGGTTAGCAGATGGATGGAACATTTATTGTTACGAGCATATGACTGGTCAACAAAAATTTTCGAGCATTTTGTTTCTTCTGTTTGTGACCAAAAGATCATTTGTTTTGTGATGACAGAAAGGTCAGCGTTTTGGATATATCTAAAAAATATGGAATGGAGTATCGGCTCCTCCATGCTGTAACCGCTGGCCGTCCCTGGTATGGGGATTGGGGATACAGATTTGGTGCTGGTAGCTTTGCCCTCACTGCAGTGGCCTATCAGAAAGCTGTGGAAACCCTCTCTAATATCCCGCTGTCCGTCTTCTTCTGTCATGCCCGATCTCCTCGCACCCCATTGCAGAATGTGATTGCACTATATCGGTCCATGTCTGACCATCAATTAGTCACAGTAGGAAATCTCTTCTGCTATGTGACGCGTCTGCTTCATGAATCTCGCGAACAAAGAAAGCCTGAAAATCCTTTGAGCAAATGGGCTGAAGCCACCTCAGGCGTGTCGGGTACATGGACGAATGAAGATGTTGAACGAGCAGAGAAGGCTATGGTCAAGGTTCTACGAGCCGTTGGGGGTTCCAAGTGGGTGACATGGCGTGCCCTCAGAGGAGCCACATTTCAGGCAATAAAATCCCCAGAGCTGCTTGACCATTGCCTCAAGGAACTGGGCGGTAAGGCAATCGGCGATGGCACGGTTGTTGCAGCCCGACGAAATGCTGAAACAAGTGCAATTGAGTACAGGTCAGTCGAAACATACATCTCTTATCTTGCCTATTTAGTAGTTTTAAATCCGTTATTCAGCAGGCATCGGCGACTCTATGCAATAGAAACTAATACTACTGCACACGACTAGGAGATTGCTTATGATAAGTGTATCATTTCTTCTTGCGAACAGAACAAAATAAAATCTTTTTCATCAAATCTGATTTGTTTGTGTACGTCTTTCTTCTGAAAATGCAGGCTTGAGGCAGCTTCAAACCAGACAATGACCACCAGATACTTGTCCAGGCCATCTGCTGATCAGCTTCTCCAGGACCTCAAATTCCTGTATGATGCTCTTCTTAGTCCTGCGACCATGCAATCCTACAGGCCACAAGCCACAGAGGAGGCTGCCTCCAGCTCAGCGTCAAAGCTCCTAGACTGCAAGCAGTTCATAAAGCATTATGATGAACCTGCATCTAATCAGTTACCGTCTGGTCAATCTATGCTGCCGATCTGGTGTCATGTTGAGTTGATTGATCACCCAAAGGGCTACACTACTCCCCCGCCAGAGCTGCTGATTTTGCCAATGACTGCCACTATAGCTGATCTTAAGCAACAAGCAACAAGAGCTTTTCAGGAGACTTACCTCATCTTTCAAAGATTCCAGGCTGAACAGTTAATATTAGACCGTGGAGATGTTAGTGACTTTGCTCTTGTCAGGCATATACTTGGCTTAAATGAGATTGCTAGGATTAGAGGAACATGTTCAGGAGTTGACCAAAGATTCGGGCAGTTCCGAATGGAGAGGGGATTGGAGAACTGGATTGTGGACTGTGATTGTGGTGCGAAGGATGATGATGGTGAGAGGATGATGGCCTGTGATGCCTGTGGGGTCTGGCAGCATACAAGGTGTGCTGGGATCAGCGACCATGATGAAGTACCAGCAAAATATGTTTGTAGGAAGTGCATTCGCTTCCGCAAGTCCAAAGGCCGCAGTGGTGGGCCAATGAAAAGGAACTCCTCTGGTGGGATGTGCAAGGATGAAACAGAACCTTCTAAATCTGGTAGATTTGGTAGCCTGACAACTGTGAGGTGAAGATATGTCTGTCATTGTAAATTTTAGCGTATGTACATAGAGTAGCCTAGGATGAGAGATGATGACTAAAGTCTCTGCTCTGGCCTTCTTGTAGTAAGTTTCAAGGCCATTGTCGAAACATTTTGTTTCTCCTTAATGAAGAAGCTAATCTTTCCTGTAAAATTTTTATTTTGCACCTGCATAGCATGAACGGCCCATATAAATCAGGCATACTAAATTAGTATGGTGTGGATAAATTAAATGCAGTGTTCAAGAATAGCTAATTTACTTATTAAATGTACAATTGTTTCAATCACCAACCCTTTCCAACCCTTTCCTCAATCTAGTCTCTACCGTCAGGTCTTTTGCCTCTGCTACCATGACTGCAATTCAATACAAAACATCAGGGATCTTCGACCACCATCAAAAAAGAATGGGAAAAGGAAACCCAAAATCAGCATTGCCACTGGCAGAGCTACGTCTTGACCAAGATATACCTAGGTTCTAGCTTTCCCAGTCAAATAAGATTTTTAAGTAGTTAAACGTTATTATATTGAATTTATCGACAATGCTCGCTCCGAAGGAATGGCATAACATGGAGATGACACCAACCAATGATTATGGCGCATGACAGAATGCTGTACACCCTGGTATCTTCCGTGATGGGTGATTGCATCAAAAATGAATTTGTCCAGGCACATGGTACCTAGGTGACAAAGCCCTCGACAACCTGTGAGGACTCAATTGCAATATTGTGTTTGTTGAAACCAAAAGAAAAAGGGAACAAACGAAGGAAAATTCACGACAAGAAAGAGAGAATGAAAGAAGAGAATGAACACATAAAGAAATAGCAAGAGAAGGTGAGGAAGCAGAAAAATAAATTAACAGAATCTGAATTTGTTGGTCAGCATGCATAAAGAGCTTCAAGGGGAAAAAATGCCAGTAACAAAAATTAGGGTAATGGAAAACAGTACTTTCTACTTCCTCTTAGTCTGTTGGGCAATGACGAGTAACAAAGGAAATCTGTATTTATCTTCCAAGTAAATGTATAATATAACCTCTATGTCATCAAAAATCATGTAACAGAAGTCAAATAATCAACGTCAATATCTTAATTTTCAAAGTCAATAAGTATTGTCTATTTGTGGTTTGGCATATGAATAAGCATTCACCATTTCTTGCAATCCAAACTACAATAAACACTACATGTATCTACATCCAAACATAGTTTGCATCTTAGGAGAACATAAATATAGATTATGTAAACTTAAACATATTTGCAGTTAACTTGAGAATTTAGCAAAGGCAGGATTCAAACCTAGGTCATTGGGTATCATGGCCCATGAATTTACCAACTGCACCAGTTGGCACGCAAGTCAACTTGAGAACATATTCTCTCTTCCATGCTTTTAAGTATATTGACATACCTGATTCAGTTAGCCAGGTCAGTCCTTGCCTAGGCAGACTACCAAAATGTGTAGGTTAACAGCTTTGACAAGACTAATTCAAACTACTGCTTGATTACTTAGAACTTTACACAATGATCCATAGCCTAGGAGAATAACAATCGGTTTAATGAGAAATGATCCATATGCACAGCAGGTCATGAAAATCTTTGATGTAACTGATCAGATAAGATATAGAAAAACTTGTCGAGGAAGTCCATGGATACCTAGGAAAATGTATAGCCTGGGAGAATAAGAATCAGTTTAATGAGAAATGACCGTACGCACAACAGGTCATGAAAATGTTTGATGTACCTGATCAGATAATAAGATATAGAAAAACTTGTTGAGGAAGTCGATGGATACCTTGGAAAATGCATAGCTTGAGAGAATAAGAATCGGTTTAATGGTTAACGTCTCTTGTGTTGTATATGGTAATTGAAGGTCTCCTGTGTTGTACAAGGTAATTGGAGGTATCTTCTGTGAGGTAAATGTCAACCCAAAGATATTCATAAATATTTTAAAGATTTCTGAGGATATTTATAAAATTTCAAAGGATGGGCTCTCTTAATGCAAGATGGAAAGCTAAACTAGCAAGTAGCTATGGACTGTGGAAACCATACAGGCTGTTATATCCAAATCAATGTTGTCAAAGCAACAAAGTGGGCTCAAGATGGTCTGTAGCAAAAACATAAAAAAGGAGAGGATAAGAGATAGCAGAAAAGAAAGAACATATTTCCAACCCAAACATATTAGCATTGTCTCATCAATCGATCACTTGGAAGATGGCTACATGTTCCCTATTGGTTGCAATCAAGAAAAATAAAAATTTGTAAGTTATATTGGGATTCAAGACCCGATACCAGCACATGTCCTCGTATGATCCTGAATCAGTATGGTACTGGGACAAACCTGCCTTGACAGCCTAGACAAGTTGGCATCCCAATACTTTTACTGGGATACCTCTGAACTCCTTTTTTTTCGTTTCATTTTGTTGTTTAGAATTTAATGATTTTAAGATGTTTTTAGCTTCATAAATAGGATTTTGAACCTCTTAAATAGGTATGGTACTAAGATGCCCCTTGTCGCATGGTTTATGGTTTCTATTTTTTCGTTTTTAAATTTGTGTAATTTTGTTTTTTTAATAAATTGTACCTATAAGCACCCTTTTGTGAGATAGACCTGGCTATCCCAACTAGTACCAGGCTACCATGTTAGCAAACTGGCTAGTCCCAACCTGTACCAACCAGGAATGTGGGGGCATCCAGTACATGAGCAAACCAATGTCCTGGGGCCATCCCAAGTATCATTCTCAGATCGGAATGGTATAGCACTAGTGAGATGCATCGGTACTCTTGGGATGGGAATCCTAGAATGCACACACAAATGTCTATACATATTCAGAATTACATATCCAAGATGCAAAAAATATAAAGTAAAAATCAAGCATATAAACTTAAGAAGCAAATATCAAGCTAATTTTAGTATCTACTTATTAATATTATCAGTACGCTAAACAGACTAGATAGTCCTAGTCTAAGCAATTGATACAGCCCAGACACCAGGTACCAAGATGCCTTTATGGACTATTTTGAGAAAATTAGTTCAAACTACAGCCTGATTACGAAAAAAGATTGGCAATAAACTATATCGATAATGGCCTATATGAACAACTGCTTTACTGAAGCAGTTACAGATGATTATTAAATTTATGAAAAAATCACATGTAGAGAGAATGGAGCATGTCTAAGGGTGTACCGAGCCAAGCTTGATTGAGCTTGGGTCTAATCAAGCTTGGTTTGAAATCCCAAGCTTGAAAGTTGAGATCAAGCTTGATTTGTTTAACACCATGTCGAGCTTAGTTTCAGCTTAATTTCAAATTGAGCTGAACATGAGCCTAATCAATCAGCTTGAAAATCCTAAAACAAGCTACATATCAATTCGAGTTTGAACTTAAACTAAACTTGGTCCAAGCTTAAATTAGAGCTTGATTCAAGCTTGGCTTAGTTTGATTTCAAGTTTGGTTCAAATCTGAATTAACATTTAATGAATTCAAAAGTTAAATAATATTCAAGCTTGAAAAGATCCTAATTTCGTAGACCAATGGATCTATTTTTGACTTGGTTTGAAATTAATTTTGAGCCAAGATCGCTGGTCCAAGCTTCGTTCATTTAGCTTCGAACTGAGGCTGCACCGAGCTTTTTCCAAGCCGAGCTCGAGCTACTTCAGATGGTAAATAAGCATGGATAACCTAAGAAGCAGAAAATAGCTTGATTGGTTAAAATCAGTTCTGCTGCATCAACTAATTGTACATTCAGTTTGCAGAATAACTGTGAATTTGGTCACAAATGCACCAGTATGTAAACAACTGTTAATAATAAGACTTCTTTATGTAAAATGTAAGGTATGATAAATGTAAATAAAATTATCATCACTGTAAAAGTTACCTCAAGATTGACATGTATCTCCTTAGCAAGCCTTCTCATGGTGGGAGCATCATTTCAGATAAATGTAGCATACTGCTATGCACAGTGACAGTTTCTTCAATGGCTAAATTTGCTGATTGCATATTCTTTTGAACTCATTTTCTTCCAAACAGTGAATGGCATGGATATTTGTTACAAATGTTTCCACTGAGATAAGATTGTAAGGTAGTATTCCACTTCTGGCACAAGCTTCAATTGCCTCATAAATAGCTGGATAAATTTTTTAGGTTGGAACACAGCTGGTCGGGATTGGCCTACATCAACTTGAATTCAGAAGGGAATTAAAATGCTTTAGACCTATGAATGAAAAAGCAAATAGAAAAACAAATAAAACATAAAGAGTTGTTATAGAAACTAGCATGGTTTAAAGGTTGTATGGTATAGACTGGAATTCATAGCAGCAGTTCAAAAGAGCTTTTATTGATTAAGACATTGCCCTTCATGCCCCATATCATGAAAAGTCAAAGTCACAGTTGAAACTATAATGTCAAGTAAAGACATTTATGGAAGAAAAATTCTCTATCAAGTTCTTACAGGTGAGGAAGAAATTCAGTAATCATAACCTGCAATCCTTATCTCAAGTAGTTAAAGTTGCGAAATAGCACTGCTTGATTTGTCTAAGGAAAGCTTTCGAGGATGGCTCCCTTCTTCTCCTCCCCTCCCACCCCCACTATAATGTCTAGTAAAGACATTTATGAAAGAAAAATTCTCTATCAAGTTCTTACAGGTGAGGAAGAAATCCAGTAATCATAACCCGCAATCCTTATCTCAAGTAGTTAAAGTTGTGAAATAGCATTGCTTGATTTGTCTAAGGAAAGCTTTCGAGTATCCCCTCCTTCTTCCCACTACCCACATTGCCCTAGTTCGCATCCCCCCACCAAAACCTCACTTCTTTGGCAACATCGCTCTTCCTTCCCTCATGCTCCTTCCTTCTTGGTGGTGGAGAAAGGCACGACTGGAGGATGTAAGTGAGAATCAAATCAGCACAGCTGAATGGAACAACTCTAGAGGTATCCCTTCCATGCCCTCGAATGACTACTCATCCAGGTCTGCTCCTTTTGAGACTAGTCAACTGGATCTAACAAAGAGCTTTTGAAAGGTGATGAACGGGATGGAGCAGCTTTTCAGGAAGATAAAGCATATAGCCTAAGTTGCCAGGCTTCCATGGCTCGCAAGGAGCCTACCTTAAAGTTGGATCTTGTTTTTGTTATGGTGAAACAGGGTATTATAGGAAGGATTGTAGGAATGGCTAAATATGTTATATTTGTAAGGGGGTTGGTCATAGTTCAAGGATCTGTAAAGCTTGGTCTAAAAGAAGATGGATGCTGAAATACCTAATCGTCCTTCTAGAACCTCTATTTTTCATGCCTATTACCAGATCCGTAAAGGAGGCACATAGAAAGCACAAAAGGGGTGGCATCATTAGGGTTTACCCTCTTCAAGGTAGGGATGAAGTGGATTCTTTGATGGAAGTGGATGTACACTCCTGTCTCGTATCACCCTCACCATGCTTGGAGAGCGAGGAACTTCAGACACAACAAGTTCTTAGTTCCTTCTCCTCACAAATAAACTATCTTTACGCCAAAGAGATACCATTCATTCCCATTCTTCCTCTTTCACTGTCTGTACTTGGCCAATTAACATGATTTGTATTATAAAGTGGATACTAAAACTCATGTTACTCTTGCATGTTGGGACGAGGATTCCATCCGCAACCTAGTGAGTTACCAAGGGACACTATTGATCTCTCTGAATTTGATCTCACTATTTTCTGCAAGTTCATTAAAGCTATTCCTCGGTCGATGGATGTCTTTGCAAGGAAATTCAAATATATTATCTATATTTCAGTCAGGAACTTCAAGAATGAACCACCACCCTTGGTGGCTCTCCAGTATTGAGGAATTGGGATGACAATGGCGAACCTCTTCCTCTTGTAGACCCTTCCTGTATCCAATTTCTCCAACAAAATGTCAATGTGATGAGCTCTCCCAATAATTTTGATCATTCTCCTGGTTCTAATGATAGCCCTATAGACCCCTTGGTTGTGTTGGTGACTCCGGCTGAGACAAAAATTACTCTAATGACTCCTTCAATTAATGGGTTCTCCTTCTATTCCTGATTCTCTTCCGACTTCCTCTATTTCCCCTAGTTCAGACCCAGCTTCAAGGGTCCACCAGCCAGCAGTTCAAGTCGACCTGGTTCTCCTTAATTAGGTTTTGATGTCGGATCACCAAATTAGCCAAAATTTTGAACACAGAACAGTGACTCGGAGCTCGATCATCTAGAATGACAGAACATTAAGCATGTAAGTTCTCTATACTCAACAATAAAACTGCCGATGGTAATGCTTCCGATCATTTTGGACATTTAAAAAAGGACACTACATAAGTCAACGTATGTATTTGTGCATTGTGTCTATACATATGCATACGCAGTTATTTCCCATAATGGATCCATTGCATTACTACATCGTTCCGACAAGTTTTGTCGTACACTACATTTCAAATAACATGAATTGAATGTGAACAGAACAACTTGTTACATGCATGCAAATGGTGTAATTTCAAGCTGTGCCAGACAAGCACCACAAGATTGAATAACAAGTTCTGATTTATCATTGTGTAGCAGAGATGCGCATGATGCCCCAATAAAGCTTTATAAAATTTAGATTCAAGACAAGAAAAGGTTGAAATTTAGACAATCCTTTTCCTATAGCTTATGGTACAACCGTAATAAAATACTGTTAAAAACAAAACCATAGAGTGAATCCAAAATATATCAGTCACATCTCCGCTGAGAAAAGGCATCTTTGATATCAAGAATGATGACAAAACTACGCTAATAGAGTAAGAGTTGCAAGAACCACCAAATGGGGTATCACAATATTTATTTATTTTTTATTAACAACAAGCCTTGAAGTTGGAGATGTAAAAGGAATAAAGATGTGCACATGATATGTGTGAAAAATGCAGTGAAAACTTTTCAAACTTCTGTTGCATATAAAGTCAAGGGATTGACTGCAGGATCAGTTGACATGGCTTACATTTGGCTGTAGATAATCAGAATGTCAAGTGCTATCCATTAACATATGCTAACAAGATTAGAAGCTTACAGTTGCTCCATAATTCATGCACAAGCCAACTTGTCATAGCAAAGCATAAATGTGAAAACAATCAGTTTAAATTAAACAAAAATAATTAAATTCAAACAATTCGTGTCAGAAGCACATTAAGGCATTGTAACAACAACTAGGATATTAGAGCATCTAAATATATAGATGTTTCTTTAGCAAAAATACTACCTTAATTGCACTATCTATTTCTTCATCTGGAGCATGAGCCCATAATGATGTTCTTTAATAGTAGACTCCATGGTCACAAGAAAATCTTACAGCTTTCTACTATCATTTTCAGCATCAGATGTATGAAACAAGAAGAACAAAATGAGGCTGTAAATAAATGATATTTCTTGCAAGTTAATATTAAATTAACAACTCTCCCAAAAAACAGGGAAAAAAAAAAAAATAATCTGTTACATGCACTTATAATTCAAAAACAGGTAGAGAATTTCAAATACCAGCCATACATACGGGTAAATACAATTGTTAGACAAGAATATTAATGTTGATGTATGCATGGAGAACAACCAATACTGGTGCACAAATAAGATAGTTCACTTAAACCGTGAGATTCCTGGATTTGGATGGAAACAACCTAAAATAAACACAAAAAGGGAATGTTCAACATTACTTGATGATGCTTGCACATCCTCTTAATAACAGTATTGATCCTAACTATCAGTCACAAGTACAAACAGTGAATGCTGAACTCATTATGAAGATTTTCTTGGAAAAAATAAACCATATTATAAAGTATGACCTTGTAAAAAAGGAGCCATTCCAAGAGTAAGATTGGTAAGGAAAACAAATTCAGTGGTTCAGGTAGATCATTGGCTCCAAGGTACAGGAGGCAAGAATCAAGAAATAGGAAGTTTAGAAGGGAAGGAAAGACCCGAATATTACATAAATGCAAAGTGCTTCAATCACTTACTCTTGCCAGCTTTTCACAGAAGAAAAACCTGAACAAACTCTTATTACTACCTAACTATTACATGAAAACCCTAAAGAAACAAAACCTAACCACATTCAAACAAATCCAAGTAAATAATATTAGTGGAAAATACAGATAATGAGGTTTCTTAGGAACAATCATTATTTGTTGGCCCAATTTATAACGAATAGAAGTCAGCTGACAAACCCTTCTTTTCAATCAATTTGAGACTTGAGATTGAAACTACGTGCCCCTTTTTTGATGTCTATTTATTAAGAATTTGATTTCTGAATTATGTGAAAAGAAAGGCGATCAAATAGGAGAAAATATGGGAAGCTTAACTAATATTTGGGTTCTGTTTCAAGATAAATTATGCTTATACTGGGACCCCTTAAGCAGACTAAAAGCTGAATGCTTCCAGTGCTGAATATCTTACGCCGGGCTGCAGTGATCATGCCCCAATCCTCGTCTTATTCCGGCTGTCAGCTCTGGACCAAAGCCATTCAAGTACTTTCGGTGCCATTATTCCTACTTCTGCAGCTATCGGTTTGCATTTTTACCCGATATGGGAAGCAAACTCTAGTAATAATGAGCAAGCGCTACCAACTATAACGTGAAACTCTTACTATAAGGAGTTGCAGGCCATTATGACTCTCTAATAATTCCAGCGATTTTCACTATTTCTATTTTATTTGGAAATGTATAACCCATTGAGAAGTAAGAACAAAGTACCACCATGCATTTAATTGTCATTAAAAGAAAATGATGTTTGCAAAGTAGATGACAAGATGAGAAAATGGAAGTTGATCGGCCGTTAAATTTGCCTCCTTTCTCTTAGCTGTGTGAAACCCCAACTAATGAAGCTATTGAAATTGAATTTAGAAATTATATTAAAATTCGTCATCTAATTCTACATAACAACTTTTGGGTTTAAAATTCTAAAAGAAGATGTGAAATACAAAATGGTAAAGATAAAACTTATTCAAAAAAAACCTACACAGGATGCAAACTATATACCATACATAATCATACTAAATAATAAAATACTATAAGGAGGAAAAAAAATCCAATATCATGATTCACCAACCCATCTTGTCCACAAAGAAAGAATGGAAAGGACGTAGAGAATCAAAATCTGGCATTTCTAGCAAAAACTAGTAAGCATAAATAAATCCAAACAAATCATGAACTGAACAAACATCCAAACTTTGATTTAAATAAAGACTAACATTATATTTTAGAAATTAAAACAATCATAAGCTAAATGTCTTAATTTTAGGTATGGCACTTCCCTTGCTTATAGTAGAGAACAGAACCGAGGAGGATGGTATTTTTCAAAAATGAAATGGTTCAAAGAGATGTATAGACACTGTTCCAGAACAAGTATATACAACAGAAAATTATCACGGATCACATGAAAATCAGATAAAACCTAAATAACAAGATGCAAAACAAAACCCAGATATCATTCTACTCTGCAAACAGAAGAAAAGGACAAACACGAGGGCTAGCACTCCTTATTTGATGACAGGCAACAGGTAATAGAGGTTTCCAAACAAATCTCTAACCTCGCACAGGTCTGCCATTCAAGATGCAGAATAAAACCCTAAAATCGAGCAAAGCACTTCAAAAATGGCATAGATTTAAAACTCAATTGCCTAAACTAGAGAAATTCTAGCTTCTTTATATGATACAGAACAGAACCAAGCAAGATCACCGTTTTCCGAAACAACAGCAAGGTTGAGAGAAAGAAATAGACAGTATCTTCAAAATCAATGTCCCCATAAGAAACTCATCAAAGAACATATGAGATCCAAACAAAACCTAAAAAAAGAATTTCAAAATCGAAACTAGATATCACGATCCATCAACTACTCTGCCAATCACACAAACAAAAAAAAAGAAGAAAAACAACTTAGCTACCGTTCCCCATTCGCCTACAAGAAACAGGCAACAAACTCATCCAAACAAATACACCAAGCGAGCAACGAACAAGCCCTCCATTCAAACAAAAGCAGAGATAAAACCCTAACCACAACGACACCAATAGCCCAAGCTCCAATCCAAAGGAATGCAAGTCTATCACAAAAGATACAATTAGAACCCTAAAATTCAGGAAAGGGAGAACCAATCTAGCACTAAATTACGCAATTCGAACTCCAGAAACAATCAAGAAACGGGTGAATAAAAAATCTGAGCAAAGGCTCTAGGGAGGACCTCTTGATGGCGTGGACGAGATCGGCGGCGGAGGCGAGGTGGCGCATCCGATTGAGAAACTGGGCTGGGAGAGCGGAGGCGCAATCCATGGGAATCCAAGAAACCTATTCTTCTTGGATCGACTGCGATCGAAATCGCCATCCTTCGCCCTTTTATCCGGCGGTGAAAATATATACGAGCGAAAGACCGCGAGGAGCGTTACCCGTGGGCGCTCATGGTAACTCCAAGTGACGGATTTTTTTCTTAACTGCTTATTTTCTTGCTTAATTGCGTGTGAGTCTCGCACATGAAGGAACATTTGTGGGGGCGCCGACAAAGTAGCAGGGGATTTAGTGGACCCTCGAATACGGTTTTGGTACGCGGGTTCGGTGGTTGTTTGGGGAGGCTCCGGTGGACCCGATCGGACGGTCGAAGGCAATTTAAATGCAACGACTTATGATGTAAGCCGTACGATCAGATCTTGAATAATGTAATTAAAGTGTCATACGCAGCCGTTGAAAAATATGGACACGTAGGAATAGTCAACATCCCCTAGACGCTGGGATTTGTTGCGTGTAATTTTCCATGGTTCTCAAGTATGATACAAAAGCTGTAATAATTAGACGCAACCAAAGATAACCATGCAACCAGAGCTATAGGTGATGGAGCTCCAAAATTTCTTGGAAATTAGGATTAAAAACCATTATCTATTCTATTATCTAATATATATATATATATCCAAAATTTCTTGAAAATTAGGATTAAAAACCATTATCTATTCTATTATCTAATACACACACACACTAACTATATATATATATATATAAAGAGAGAGACTTATAAGTAGCGTTGTAGTCCGGTAAGCACTGATACTAGAATTTTCTATATGCCATATGGCACCTATATTAATAATAATATTAATAAAATTGTTATTTGGCACTATACTAAATAAGAAGCTTATTAGTTTGTTAGTAAGAAACTTATTGGATTATCAAATCATATTAAAAAAAACCCTTTCATTAGTATCTCTAAATTAATATAAAATTTAATTATATGATTAATAAACCTATTTGCTTAATATATGTTGATATTAGTAAAAAATATTTTTCATTAGTACTATCCCTTGTCCATATTCTGCACAATTTGTAATATTGCACTAATATTTTATTATTTTTTAGTATATTTTTATGATCATGTTTTTATTTAAAAGTTAGAGCACAATCACTAATAATTCTATTACATTGTATTGAAATACACTTTGCATGCAATACTTTTTTATTTGTTATCTACATGCAAGTTGAATCATCTTCTTGTTATTTTACAATGATATATTATCTTACTATATCGATAATTATATGTATATTAATAGTATATTATAATATTAATATAAAAAAATATTTTAAAAAATAATTAAACTACTAAAGGTTTAGAAGCAAGATACCTATAGTGGGGACACCTTAATTTGAGTTGTCGGACATTTGAAATAGATCATCGAGAGGGTAGTGGATAGAAATGATGACCAACGAGAGATGACTACTAATGGTTCTAGTTTTTTTTCTTTCTGTTGACTGATTATAGACTCAAAGCTAAACAACCATGACCCATGATTTACCAACACAACGGATGGTTTTGAAACATTTCTCACCGGGTTTTGGTGCTGTCCCCAGAGTTCCTTCACTGAATCTGTTGATCACCGAACAAGATCTCTATTATACATATTTTATATTATATATAAAGAATAGTTGAAAAAGAAGAAAAAAAATATATTTCATGCATGGCACGGATTATAAGGTAGCATATATTTAAAACAGAGGAATACATGCAGGAAGTGGAATACTGACACTGCACCATCAAGATGGGCATGAAACTAGCTATTTATTGCAATAGAGTAAGGTGCAGGGTTGAACCCTGGAGTTGAAATTTTGTCTGCTGTGCACTAGAAATTACAAGCTCCTTTTCTGTTTTTTTTTTTTTTATCAACCCAGAGAACCCTGGAGCAGCCACACGTTACATCAATCTGAAACCTGTGTTCCTATAACCCGAAGGTAACTGAAACGTTTTAACTTTGGAGATGAATCATCCGTTTCAACAAAAAAAAAAAAAACGAGAGAGAGAAAATTTCATAAATCAAGCATGGTAAATTGCATATAAGAACATGAAGTGCACCAAGTGGGTCACAAAAATAAAGCCCCATTCAGCCTATGTCACCACTCTTTCTGGTGATGATGAGAACACTAATAGCACACTCTTATCAGTACAATATCTACTTCTACTATGCATCCACAGTAGCTTCTTGAGGTGCAAGTGCTTCTTCTCCCTCTTTTGGAACTCGGTCAATCCCTTTCCACTGTCAGTGACACCGACCTTGCCCCTGGGATCATCTGGAGACTTGAAGATACTCTCTCGCTTTATCCCTGAGAACCCAATGTACAGCAGCATCAACAACAACAACAAAAAAAAGGGAAATCAGAATCAAATTTAGATTTCATATAGAATGGATAAGACGTATTGTTGAGTCGAAAAGGTGGTATTCTAAATACTGCCGAACTAATATCGAGATCCATATCGGTCGGCAGTCGGTACAGTTCAATATCGATTCAGTACTGAACCAAAATCAGTACGGCTCGTGCGGCACTCTGGCAATAATGTCATAGTGCCCACAGTCAATCTGGTCAAAAATCGGATTGACTTGGTACTAACGGACCGGTTCCAGCCGTTTTCGATTCGAAAAGAACCGGTTTCAGCTGGTCTCATTGCAGTTCCGGCCCGAATCGAATTGAAATATCACATTTTAAGCAAGCCACTGACATTACATTTTGTTGAGGAAGATTAAAATATATATCTTGAACTCAGGTCCATAAGTTGCCAACAATGCTGGAAACAGCTCTAGGAGAGAGTTCTCTTTAATGATTACTCAAAAACAATGAGTGAGAACGGAAACCTCATCCAACAGGGAATATTTTTCCTTCAGATGATCTACTTTATCAAAGTACATTGTGTCCGCCATGGACACATTCTGTGGCATTCGCACGCACAACCATGGAAAACTTACTTTATTTGTAAAATTCTACAATGTTTAGGCCCTTTATGCTCATTCCAGAGGCACTTGATATGAAAAAACAGCATTAGAGTTTATTATCACTTCCTCTTGATAATAAAGGGTTTCTAATGAATCCAACAAAATGAAAATAAATTACATAATTACACTCTATTATACGAAATCTTCGAGAATTGTGACAATGAAAATTGCATTCATCAAATACTCGAAAGATTCGTACAAGTTGAAATATAAGTGCATATTTAAGAGTTTCTGACAAATAAAATATATATGGCAGGGAAAAGGTACAAAGCTTGCCCTGGGAGTTTCAATCACAGAACAATAAATGCATTTTATTGTCATTAAACTCAGAGAAAGTTTTACCTCTCTAAATCTGTTAAAAGACAAAAACATGTTTTGCATGTAAATGAACGGTATAGTATAAGTTCAATTCAATGTTAAAAAATAATAAACAAGACAAAAGAACGAGATCCGGGGAAGTATCCCAGATAGGTCCTAGACTCAAGTTATCCAAGGGAGACAACGTTACCACCGGCAAATCTAGAAGGTTACCAAGGAAGAAATCTAGACTCCAGGAGTTCGCTCCATTGTCTTCACTGATGCTGAAATTAATGGAGCTAGTAGACGAACGGTGAACTCCTACGTCAGTAGGTTTCTGAGCAAAGGTTTGCCTTGTGATTTCCTTCTCGATAAACTGAAAAAGCGTTTGATATTTCCTAGGGGTTATGAATTATTCTGGATATGCCAAAGTTATGGGAGCATAAGATAACCCTCAGAATAGCACCATCGGCTAGTTCTCCATGAAGTGGTCAAAGGAGGTTCCACCAAGGTGTGCGTTCAAAATGATCTAAGTCATCCTCTTCGATATGACATTAACATAGTGCCTTTCACTATAAAAATATTTCCTTACTTTATTACCTGTGGAAGGATAGGGCATCTTGAAGACGAATGCAATCACATAATGGGCAGGGAAGCAGAAAGGAGGAAAAAGGAAGGGATCCGCTCAAGCATTAAACTGGTTACCACCCAGACAGACATTATTGAAGGCTGGAGAACGGTTACCCAACAATTCAATAGGAGGGCGACAGCAGGACAACGAGTAATGGGGAACAAGGTGACAACAGAGGTGGTGAATCAGACGAGCCGTCCTCCAAGAAGTGGAGTAGGATAAGGATGATTAGGGTATCCGATACACCCTGCTTGGGGTATCTCAGAGTATCCGTCCTCCAAGAGTAGCTTGTATGATGCAGCTGGGTACCCCTACCGTGATAGTAGGTGACTACAACTGTATTGATAGGTCACTTGACAAACAGAAGAGGGGGGAGGGGGGAGGGCATTCTCGGGCAAAGCTGAGGTCAAGGAATTTCAATACTTCATCGCTACTAATGGTCTGGTGGATCTTGAGTGCACCGGGCCGAGGTTCACTTGGTACAACAATTGTCAGAGTTGAGTGAGGGTTTGAGAGAGGATCGACCAGGCTTTTGCCACAGTAGGGTGGATCCAGGACTTCTCAGACTACCATGTGTGTCACTTGCCTCGTATTGGGTCAGACCACTGCCACTACAAGAAAATTGGCCTTTCCCGACGCTTTTTTCCTGACGCTAGGGAGAAGCGTCGCGAAAAAAGGGTTCGCCGCCAAAATATACCGACGCTTTAGTTAAGCGTTGGTAATTCTCAAGAAAAGACGACGCACAAAAGCGTCGTTGTAATAGCCGACGCTTATTAGCGTCGTCATAGTCCCAAGATAAAACGACGCTAATAAGCGTCGTCAAAAGCCAAATTAACAACAAAACCAAGCGGCCGGCCCCTTCCTCCTCATTTTACATCCCGATCGAATCAAGCCCTAGCTCCTCTCCTCCTCCCTCCTCTCCTCTCCGGCGCCGAGCGACGTCCGACGGCCACCGCCTTTCTCTCTCCCTCCGTCCCTCGCGCTCTTTCCCCCCTCGCGCGGCCTTCATTCCACCGCCTCTCCTCTCTCCGACCACCCAACACCGGCGCCTCCCATCCCCTCTTTTTCTCTATTTTCTCATTTTCCGCCTCCTCCTTCCGCTGTCTCCCTCTTCTCCTCCTCTCAATGGAGCCTCGTCAGTTGCCGCCTCGTCATCGCTGGTGGGTGCTTTGGAGAAGAAGTAGACGGGGAAAAAGCTAAGTTGTTGAAGCCATCATCAAGGTGAGACCCAATTTTTAATTTTCTTTACGTTAGATTTTTGACGTTAGAGGGCTAAATCTTAAAGGTTTAAGGTAATATTTAGTTTCTGAAATTTTGGAAATAGTGGGTATCAAAATGAGCAGAAATACACATATATGGGTATCAAAATAACCTAGAAATTGAATACAATAGAAAATGATCCCCCACCGCATTGAGTAACTGCTTGAAAACTGCATCTGGAAGATAAGCCAAGGTTGTACCACAGTCAATAATGGCACCTTTATTTGCTCCATCGTCAAATAAATAAGTAGGAAGCCTTAGAAAAAGTCCCACCAACCTCAATTCCTATCAAGTTGACATTGTAATGTTTCCTGTGGAAGTTAAAATTTTGAAACTTGAAAAAAGTTTCGCATCACTAATAACTAGTAAATACAGTTATTGTGGCACACATAAGTAATTGCAGTTGATTCAAAGGAAATCAAATCTACCAAACCTCAGAACTTTCTGAAATTCTAACAGAGGTGGAGGACTTCATGGTAATCTCAATACCAAAGATTAAGAAACAAATGGGCACGAGAAGCCTTAGCCAAAGAAGCCAAAGCAGGAATGGAGTCAGGGTACCACCGGACAATGAGCATAGGAGGCAAGAGATGGATCGCATAATCATAAAACAATCATCTGTGAAGATCCAAAGAAACACAATTAAACTCAAATAGAAACATCTAGCTTTATAAAGTAACATTCTCTCCAATATTTCCCTCCAAAAAAAAAAAATTTAATTTGCCTGTGAAAGAGCTAGCTTTATAAATAGAATATTTTATAGATATTCTTTAATTTGCCTGTGAAAGAGCTAGCATATATAAAACATAGCGTATTCTAGCTGGATAGTGCCACAGTAGAATGATCAGTGTTAATATTGGTTCCTATGTTGAATTTGGAGTCTAACTTTCGTTGTAATTTAGTAGAGGTGCTGATTCAATTTCATAAGATGCATCTAACAGTGGTGACAACATGATTTACCATTTTGGTTTACTAATTTCAATCATGTGGCACATGATTCCATTGCTAGTTGTGATATTATCATATGCCATCATTGTTGTATAGTCAAGATTTGGTTCATCAAACTGAGGGATTCATGTATATACTATTAAGGTAGTGGTTTTAATTGTAAATACCATGCAAGCTGTCCTGGTTTTTTTGTGGAATGGGCCAGCATACCTGACACTTAGGACAATAGATGTCTCATTTGTTTTGGTCCATTTTTTGACTCATCCCATTCTGAAACATGACATGAGAACAAAACAGGGAGCTGGAGCAGAAAAGGAGAGCATGCTGCCAGCAGCAAAGTCAGAGAATATAGAATAAAAACAGTGTGATTAAAGAAAGAGAACCACTGAAGAGAAGTGGAAATCAAAAACAAGAGAATGACAGAATTAGCTTCTATAAGAATCATTGCTCATAGTCACAGCTCTATAACCAAATCTGTACAAATTCACTATTCTTCTTGACCATTTCTATGTCTATATTTAAATAAAAACTAATTATTTGCATGTTTATCTAATGAAGAAAATGTACTTTAAATCCTTGAATTCTTGACATCTTGTTAGTTTTGTTGGTGTCTAAATGCACTATTATGCCATACTAGGATAACATATCCGAAGTGTCTGACTGTATCTAGTAGACTTGTATCCTAGGTGGTGATACAAGTAATTAGATGGAATCAGATTCCTCACCCTCACCCATAATTAAATTAAAAGGTGATTTGCAGTATGGACATCTTACAGGGACTACACACTATACAACTGCCCTACTGTATTCATTCGCATTTGCACGCCATCTCCTATAATTGTGCATGCTAAATGCTACCATGTTGCAGTTAGAGATCGAGTGGATGCCCAACCATGCACCCAACTATACCTTTCCATCCTACAGAAATAGGCGACTGACAGCCTCAAGCTGACAGAAAAATTTCACTGTTTTCGCCTGTAATGGGTGATCAACCTCTTTCCTTAATTGGTGTCCGGGAAAGGTAAGAGCTAAATGACCCAGCCCAGACCAAAAACACCCCGAAGATCTCAAATAAATGCCAGCAACCAGGTTACCAAATTTCGGCTCTCATGAATCATTCCATTCCATTTGCCTGTTAAATAGCGAAATGCTAACAAAGCTCCCATCTTTGTCAAAATTGTGCATGCAGTTTTTTTTAAATTTTTTTTTCCAGCAATGCTAAAACCTAGGATCATCTCAATATGGAAAATAAAACCCTAATCTTGTCTGCCTAAATACGAGATAAAAGAAAAATCCAAAGATGAATTGTGCCAATCTCTCTTTCCAGCAATACGAGACAAGGAGAATTAATATAAGGGGTTGGTCTGTATTTATATTTGGTGTGTTGCTACCTTTGTTGTCTTTGTTAGTTTAAAAGATGACCGTAAGTGACAGATGGGAGGCCAACGGGCCATGTAGCATAGTATGTGCTGCCCACTTGCATTTACATATATCCTTCATCTTGAATACAGATATCATTTCTGTATGCTCTCCAACTGTGGTGTCATTTCTGAATACAGATATTTAATACAGATACCAGGTAACAATATGCCCCGAGGGAGACGATTTAGAGATGTGGAGTTCCAGCATTCTCAGGTGGGATCTACTTCTGAGCAGTCCCTGCAGTCCCAGTAGCCATGTGAGCATCAGCAGCACGAGTCAGGATTTCAGCGCGAGCCTTCTGCTGATTGCTCGGAGGATGAGCTCCGGATCCAGGGTAATTCGATTTAAAGTTCATATTTTATGTTCATATTTGTCTTCAACTTTTTAAGACATTTTATTTAATTTGAATAGATGGACAAGGGACAGTGAGGACGAGACGGGGACCCACTCAAGCAAAGGATGTGTGGAAGCTTCCTCCGGGTGAGAAGATCATCATCCGATGCAACGAATTGGGGCAGCCCATCAATAGAGCTGGAAGTCTTCTATCAAGCTTTTTAGGATCGGTTGCACGCAAGGGTCAGCTGTGTCCGCTCAACTATACGAAGTGGAATGACATGCTTCCTTCGTATAAGGTTGAGCTTCTTAGACTCATACAGGTAATGAATTGAATTTGTTCTTTTTAATTTAACACCTCCTGCATGTTAATTTGCTTACTACCATGATTTTACTTTTGAGGTTTAATATTATTATAACATTCTGTATCTTGTTGTAGGGTAAGTTTGTACTCCCTCCAGAGAGCCATGATTGGGTGCTAAAGTCCCTCAACCGCAAATGGAAAGAATATAAAGCAAAATTGAAGACGGACTTCAAGCGTGAGGGTATGACAGAGGAGGAGGTTGCTCGTGTGACTCCTCCTGATGTATACCCTCAGCAGTGGAGGGAGCTTGTTCACTACTGGTTTTCTGAAAAAGGACAGGTCACGTATATTGTTTCAATATCTTCTATTATCTTTATTATTAATATAGATTGCAAATATATACATTGAATAATATTATACTGTGTGCTTTTATTTTGGCAGACATATTCTAATATTGGTAGAGCTGCACGAGCATCTCAAGCAGTTCCTCATACTTCAGGCTCGAAGAGTTATGCGAGACGTAGAAATGAATTTGTAAGTTTGTTTGAAACTATTTGAAACTCTACTAACATATAGCACGTATCATGATATATAGTTTGGCAATATACTTTCCGTATGTGTAGATAGTAGAGCATGAAAGGGAGCCTGGTGAGGTAGAGTTTTATAAGATGACCCACACTCACCGAGATGGCAGCTTGTCCGGGACGAGTCGAGAGATATAGTTGTATGTATTCATTTTTTATTTGATCATAATTATTTTATTAATTTTACTTCCTTTAAATTATTAATGTGACTGTTTATTTTTTTGAGAGAGATATAGGAAAGAGCTACAAATCTCATTTCAGAGCGCGTCGGGGAGTCATCATCATCCGACGCGGCCAGTTGCGTCGAGGCTCAGGTCTATGCAGAATTGATGGGCCCAGAACGTTATGGACGCGTGAGGGGTTATGGTATCGGAGTTACCCCCACTCAGCTGTCTGCAGTGAGCCGATATACCCAAGATGCCAGACAAGGTACTAGCACTGCAGAGGTTTGTAGTTTGAAGACAGAGATGGCACAGTTAAAGCAGTCATATGAGACAAGGATAGAGGAGATGAGGCAGAGTCATATGACTGATATGGCGGAGTTGAAGCAGAGCCAAGAGTTGAAGATACAATCTTTGCAGGATCAGCTTGACCATATTTCATCTTTTTTGCAGAGATTTGCTCCTCCGGTACATAACTAAATATATTTGAATATTTTATATAATTATAATGTATTCTTGTATGAGCGTGATGACTTTCGTATTTTTAGTTTCTAAAGTATTTTTTTCTTGTAGGTTGCTGATACTTCATCTACTCGTAGAGATGATGATGCCGTCGACTCTTGATACATCGTAGATTGTGTACTTACGATTTTGAGATGAATGTTTTTAGATTGTTTTAATTTTTTTTTTTGATACTTACCTCAATTTCCAAAATACGATTATGCCAGAACTTTGATAAGTATAGATCTTGGAAAGGACTTTAATTAGTATGTTCTATGTTGACTTGACAGGAACATGGTTCCAAAATCTTATGTATAACAATTAGTTTGTAGAGTTTGATCGGTTTAAGATAGATAATGCAGATTCGGTCAACCTCAGCCAAAGGAAGAAACACTATCTAGACACTCCACTCCATTTTAGGTCCTAACGGGCTCCAGGGCCAATAGACCGGTCCCATTACTGGTATAATGGTATAACCCTTGCACTATTGACAAGTCTTCTCGCTCTTTTCTCTGCAAATTAGTGACTGACATGGATCATTTGCTGCTACTTGGTACAGGTCCAGCATCCCAGTAATGCTGAGTTAATCCATAGTGGATTTGCAGGGTGAGAATTTTTAGCATGTATTACTATTGCTTGATCAATTGAAGTATTGAATTGGCATCATCCAGCTAAAAAACATGCATTTGTTAGTTATAGAAATTTAAGTTGTATGCCATATTTTAGGTGGTTAATTTTGTTTAATTTGCTTTATGATCACTTTGCAAACTGGCATTTTCTGATTGCAATACAACTTTCTTATATGGTTTACATGGTACTGTTGTGGTAAATGAAGGTGATTCATGTAATGATCGAGGTTAGTGTATGTGCCAGTCTGTATTCAATCTTTGATTTGTAAACCTACTTCACTGATTGACTTTAGTTTTCTAGATGGCCTTTGAATCTGTATTATAGATGCAGGCTAAACTTATGTGTGATTCAAGAATGATAGAGATGTTGCTATAATGTTTGGAATTGTAACCATGGTGCTTCATAATTGAACAGTAAGATGGTCATCCTTTCTTGTGCACGATTCACTGGCAATCATCTCTTAAGTTCCCTAAAGCCTAGGATTGCATAGGCTAGGAACCATTCTTCGATGGCGAGCTTTGTCTTGGTGCCCTCGAGGGAGGACCACCTGAAAGCGGTATAAATTACGGATGATGTGTTGAGACTGGTGACAACTCAGAGGGAAACAGGGAGAAGGAAAAGGCCTTTGCCTGCGACAGCAGGAGGGGAAGAAAGGGGCAGAAGAAATAGACTTTATCATATGGGTTTTTGATAGAAGGTGCTGGAAATCCTTGGAGAGAAATAGGAGTTCAGGAAAGAGGGAGCAGGATAGTTGAGAGGGATTGGATGAGAAATATTGTGGAGGTCTGTTGCAGTGCCTGAAATCACCTTTTCTTTTTGCTATCATTTCTTCTTCAGTCTCTTCTGTCATAACACCATGATGTTGGGTGGGCAACACAAGAGAGTGTGGGTTATTCTACTACTTAGCATTGCGCATATCATGAGCAGGGCAGCAGCAGCAGGAAGACCTTTTCCACATGAGGCTCAAGGTAATTTTTTCTTGGGTCTTCCATCTTTTCCTCCTGTTTCTTCGAGCAATGACTCGAAAATGTCACGCAGCTCTCTTGCACCATCCACCTTGCTTCGTTATATGAAACAATTCGCAGTGCTAATTCAAATGAGGCAACAAGAACAGAACAAACCAGCTGATGGAGAGTTGCAAATTTGAGTTACTAAAGCTTTTTCTTCTTTTGTTTTTTTTTCGTAGACCTGTGTTTTTTCTGATTTAATCGTGCTTCTTCTCCAGTATAACGCAGCAAGAATCTTTGGTTACTTCGTGTGCTAATACTTTCCTTGCCTGTCAATGTTCTTGAACCCTGCTAAAATCCTTCTGTTTGCTCGCGCAGGCCAAGTTGCAAGCCATTTCCGGGTGGAATGGGAAGCCACAAAGGTCCCTCTCTCTCTCTCTCCCGTTTAGTCCCATATTAGCTTATGCATTTAGATAGATTTTAGTTATTTTTTGGCTTTTTTTTTTTTGATGAGATGCTGATTGTGGCAGTGTGTGAGGTGCAAACTATTTCTTTTAAGGGTAGAAGTAGAACTATCGTTATTAATTCGTTCTTATTTGTTAATGATTTGATTTATTTAGGGAGTACGTAAAGAAGAAGGGAGAGGTGAAGGCATGGTACATGAAGATGGGCTCAAAGGGGCGAGCCCGCTGGGATCGAGGCCGCCGAGCTGCGAGCACAAGTGCGGGGGCTGCGAGCCGTGCGCACTTAGGAATATTGTAGAGATGATGATGCCGACCCTTGATACATATTGTAGATTGTGTACTTAGGAATTTGACTTGTATGTTTTTAGAATGTTTTTGAAGTACAATGTAATCAAATATGATAATATGAATGTAATCAAAGTTCTTGTTTGTGACTCATATTTTGTTATATATGTGATTCAATGTATTGTTTCTATTGTTTTGTAAGAATTTAATGTACACAGAGTATTTAAAAATTACTTTTACAAAATTTTTTTTTTTAAAAAAAATTTAATGCCGACGCTTATAAGCGTCGGGAAATGCAACAGGAACGTAAACCTAATGGCACGCCTTTAACGACGCTTTTAAGCGTCGGCATAAAGCCGTAGTAACCAACCTTCTCGCCGACGCTTATAAGCGTCGGAGTTTGATAGAACAAACGACGCTTAAAAGCGTCGGGAAAAGCAACAGGAACGTAAACTGGCACGCCTTTAACGACGCTTTTAAGCGTCGGCCTAAAACCATAGTAACCAAATCTTCTCGCCGACGCTTATAAGCGTCGGAGTCTGGTAAACCTAACGACGCTTAAAAGCGTCGGCATAGACCAACGACGCTTTTTTGACGCGTCGGGTTAAACCCGACCCACGCCCACCTGCCCGACGTCTGACCCACGCTTTGCGAAGCGTGGGCTGGGAATTCGCCGACGCTTATAAGCGTCGGTAGAGACAAAAAAAAGCGTCGGGAGTTATTCCTTCTTTTGTAGTGTGCCCAATCCTCTTATGCACGCAATTCTCCATTCAATATCATTGCCCCTTCCGCTTTAAGAAGATCTAGCTTTCGTACCCCGAGGTCCTGGAACATAGTTAGGAAAGTGTGGAGTATGGAGGTGCAGGGCGACGTGATGTATTGGATGACCTGCAAGCTATAGTTACTTAGGCGTCGGCTCCGGAGGTGGAATAGAGTGGAGGTGGGTGATATTTTCAAGAGATTGGAAGAGGCTAAAGACTCGATTACCTCTCTCCAATCTAAGTAGGAGCGAGATGGGAGTCTGTCTGCGGAGGATCTGTCAAAGCTGAGATCAAAGCTGTCTATGCATCACTCTCTCCTATGCTAACAGGAGACCTACTGGCGTAAGAAGTCTAGAGTGCAGTAGATTCTAAAGAAAGATTGGAACACTAGATTCTTCTATTAGTTGGCTGTGATCAGAAGGCAGAGAAATATGATATGGAGCCTCAAGGACAGTAGTGGAGTGATGATAGAGGATGTGGGGGCCATTAGTCAGGAGCTTTTGCAATTTTTCAGTTAGAGGCGGTCAGCCCAGTCTGAGAGCAAAAGTCCTATCTTCGGCCCTATACCTGAGGTAAGAGTTTCAGAGGTTGAGAATAGGGCTTTCATTAGGCCGGTTACGGCTAAGGAGGTCCAAACGACATTTTGGTCATTGGCAGAGGACAAAGCATCAGGCCCTCATGGTTTTCCCACTCTCTTCTTCAGGAGGTATTGGGCTATCATCCATCATGAGGTGGTGGCTTCTATCCGGTAGTCCTTTGGCGCGGCGTCAATGCTTAGGTAATGGAAGAAGACATTTGTTACCTTGATTCCCAAGTGACAGGATGCTACCGAGCTTGGTCACTACAGGCCTATTAGTTTTTGCTCTAGCCTATACAAGGCCATAGTGAAGATCCTAGTCTCTAGACTTAAAGGGATTCTTTCTAGTCTTATTAGCCCTGAGCAAGGAGCCTTTGTTGGTGGTCGTAGTATTTCCAACAATATTCTCACCGCTCAAGAGTTCATGCATGATTTGTAGAGAGCCCCATATCGACGGAGTCTCAAGGCTATCAAGCTAGATATGGAGAGGGCTTACGACCAAATGAGCTAGCGCTTTCTCTTTAATTCCATGGAGAGCTTTGGGTTTCATGATGACTGGATCCATCCTTTGCCATCCTGGTGATGGTATGCCCACTCCCTTCTTCGACTCCACTATTGGTCTTCAGCAAGGTTGCCCCCTCTCCTCCTATCTGTTTATTATTTGTGTTGATGCCTTGTCCCAAGCCCTTCGGGCCGCTTCTTTGACACAAGTCATTAAAGCCTATAGGCCTGGCCAAGCAGCCGAATCAATCTCCCATCTTCTTTTTGTAGATGACTGTATGCACCTTATTCAAGCTACGAGACAGAGTGCCATGGTGATCAGGGGTATCTTGGAGAACTACCTGCTGCATCAGGCCTGCAAGTCAACCTTGCAAAGTTAGCGATCCACTTCAGCCCAAAGACCAGCTTGTTCTCAGAGGTTGTATTAGGAAGATTTTGGGGGTTGGAGAGCAGGCTAGCTGCAGTAGGTATTTAGAGGTACCTATCATAGGGAGACAACTACAGCAACAGAATGTGGTGAGATCGAGCAGAGTATCAGTCGAAGGCTGGAGGGGTGGCAGGTGAGTGCCTACTTATGATGAGCAGAGTGACGTTGGTGAGATCTATCCTCAGTTCAATTTTGGTCTACCTTTTGTCCAATGTTGTTTCGCCAAAGACACCGCTGTTGAGATTGGAGTGGATGTTCATGAATTTTCTTTGGGGGATGCAGAACGAGAAGGGAGGTATTCACTTGGTGGCTTGGGAGGTACTTTGTCAACCTCACAATAGTGGGGCCTTGGGCATTTGTTCTTTACTAATGAGGGAGGCTTTGGCGGCTAGATATGTGGCCCGGTATCTACTTGAGCCCGAGGGTCTATAGGTGCCTTGATAAGAGCCAAGTATGGAAACTAGACCATAATATTTGATTTTCGGGCCGATCAACACTGCTCCTTCATTTGGCGCGACATGTGCTCCGAGAGTGCTACCTCGGATTAGATGGGTGGTAAGCAATGGCCAGTCGATTGATGTGCAGATAATACCTAGATTTCTAATCTGCCTCTATTGATTGATGTGCAGAATAATACCTAGATTTCTAATCCTAGTCATGCCGATTCCAAGGGGGGTGGACCAGATAGAAGGACCTAAAGCTTGACTTGTAGATCCAATGTGAGGGTCTCTGATCTCAAAAATCTATACAGAGTTACAATGCCGCATTCGATTGATGGGAGCTAGCTATGGAGGTTTCGCTGTCACCCGGGAGTCTTCTTGTTCCTATGGAAGGTTGCGTGGGGTTGTCTTCCGACTAGGGGTGTGCTCTGCAGAAGAGGGGTGAAGCTTTCCCCTGCTTGTGATGCATGCACGGAGGTGGAGGAATCGGTGGATTCTATTTGGCTGCCTAAGGGCATTCTTGGTGTGGTAGTTGACAAGAGTTGTCTGCTGCTTTCTGCAATCTTCGACCCTAGTGGCGGTGTTCCTAGATTACCTAAAGGGCACCATGGTGAGACCAATCACGTCGGCCAGTGGTGTCAGATGCGCCTATGTAGCTTATCATATTTGGCTGGCTAGAAACGTTAGAGTCTTTAAGGGTAGATGGTAGAGTTTGAGGATTGTTGCTGATAGGGTGCTTATCCATGCTGCAGAGTACACTCAGGCTCAGTCTATTGAAGGAATCGAGATTGTGAGAGACACCTAGAGCTCCCATTCAGCTCTGGTAGCTCCTCAGACGATATTTAAATCCTGAGATCCCCTCTCTCCAAGATTTTTTAAGATGAACTTTAATAGTAGTGTGTCGGAACAGGAGGAGAGGTGCTACTAGGTTTGTTAGCAGGGGTCCAGATTCCAAATTGATCGCGGCAGGGGGCCGTCAGCTTATGATACTTCTGAAGCGAAGATGAGGGCAACTTAGGAAGGCATCTTTTATGCTTGCCTCGTCTTAGGGGTTAACCAGATTCTTCTTGAAGGAGATTCACGATTGTTATTAGGTGGATTCTAGGTCACGCCAGGGCAGGTGTTGAGCATCCTCTTCTGTACAACATCCATGGTTTATTGCAGAGCTGTGTGGATTCCTATGTTACTCATGTGTACTAAAAAGCAAACAGGAAAGTTGATCAGGTGGCGTCCTATGTTGCCTAGCACTTCGCTTGCTTTTTTATAGAACAATACTTCATCTTTTTCTTTCCCTCTTTTTTTTTTATTTTATTGAATGTACTAATGCTAGAATGCTACGAGATTATTAGTGTTATAAAAAATAGAAAGCAAATAAAAGCAATTGGAGTGTAATTTAAGGCGAAGCTAGGTAATCACTGATGGTCTCGAGTGGACGTTTTATTTGTTTTGCCCCGCATCACGCTCGATGACTTCCGATCGGACGCTTCCTCTCTCGCGCCATCTCACCAGCTGTATCCGCGCCCAATCTTATCATTGCGACGACAGATCCAACGGCACGATTCTTCTTATATATCTTCCAAACTTTGTATAAGCCTCACAGGATATCTTCCATGATCACGTAATCTCTCACGCGCACCCGCCAGGTACCGAGGACGCCGTCCGGGTGGTCGGATTTCAGTTCCATTATTCCTCCAGACCGTTTAACAATATTATGCTCTCCAATGAGAAAAATGATGGAATAAAGGTAAAACTCTTTTCCTTCTGTCCTGTTGTTTAGAAAAGGATTACTAAATTTTCTAAGAAAGACAGAAGGATATTCTTATATAATTCTAAAAATTTAGCTAATTTTTTAATTTTTTTCCGTCATTTTCTTCATCTCTTTTCCGGTTCTCCCTCTCGTTGGCACTGGTCTCAGTCTCCTCCTCTCATGGCTTTGGATCGAAACCCTAATCGGTGCTGAAACGCTAACCCTTAGCAAGGATCGCGATCGGAGAAGGAGGAAGAGATGTGATTTTCGGGAAGGAACTCCAAGCGCTTGCGGAGGCTTCAGCGGCCGTTAATCGCCTCTGTTTTGGAATTTTTCTATGGTTTATGGGCCGGAGATCGCGCACATGAAAGATCCGTTGGATAGGACGAAGGTCGTGCTCCGGCGCTTGCCGCCGGCGATCTCTCAGGCGACGCTGATGGAGGAGATCGACGGCAGGTTCGCTGGCCGGTACAAGTGGTTCTGCTTTCGCCCGGGGAAGAACAGGTTAGGGTTTATTCCTCTTTTGAATGCTAATTTGTGTTTCTCTTATTCTTCTACGCATTTGATCAGAGCTAGCGGTTCGACAGTTCAGCTTTGACATGGAAATCAGATGAGATTGCAATTTTTAGTTAGTGGCAGTTTTATACTGGTTTAAGGATTGGAATTTGGTGGATAAAAATATGAATTTGGTGCTAAATTTTGCAGTTGTTAAGACTTTAGGGCCATTATCGTGGAACATGCTTTATTTCCATGTCGTTGTATCAATTAAGATTTACCCTTTTTTTGCGATAAACTGCAAAAATATAAATAGAGAAAATTAACTGTCTGATGCTGAAGCGTGGTCAGCAAAGTTTTTTTTTTTTGTTAATTTGAAGCAGTTTGCTGCGTTATTTTATCAAGATCGTTAACCCTGCCATCCAATGCTATGAAGATGAGCAATCCCAATTTTGGACGCCACTATTTTTGTCATATCTTTTCTTTTTATCCTTTAGATATGGTGTTTGGAGTAACACGAGTTTGTCGGGATTTTTACAGAGTCATTCCTAGCATGATTTCCACAATGCCAAAATTTACAGTCCATTTTTGGCGAGAAATGAGCATGCTATGGCTTTGACATGGCTGGAAGTAATGCACTCAGCCACCCAAGATAGATGGGATAATGTCTATTGGCTATGGTTCTTCTTATTTTTAGTAAAATTCAAGTTGCCTCATTTGATTTGGATTTATGTGCATTTAAGGAAAGTTCAGGTTCTAGGAAACATTAGAAGCTTACCATCTTTTTCTTGCTTTTGGATAGTGAAACAGAGATATGTTTTCTTCTGCCTTTCATTGGATAGTCAGATATTAGTATGACTGTTTGCATCTCTTTTCATCTGATTTTCGGAGAAGCTGGTGTTAGTTCTGATGTTTCTTTTTGAGTTCTGAATCTGGTATTCTATAGTAATAAAGTTCAGATTATATGGTTGTTAAAAGTTATCATCTTTGGTGCTGATGGAGTAGGAGGATTATGTATGAAAGTTTAGGGCATCACCATAGTGCTTATGGAATATATCATTTGTATGCTAATGGTGGTATGGAAGGCCTTGTCTATTTTGCTGCTTTTTGGCTTTCTTTATTTCCTGAAAATATTTTTTGGTATATGTATATTAGTTGGGTGGAATATTCTTTTTTATGTTCTCTTGGAACTTTTAGGTGAATTTCCTTTATTGTCTTAGTTTATGAATTTTATGCATTAGATTAAAACAGGGAATGGAGTATATATTGACTGCCAGTTCAAGCTTTGATCTTCAGGAACTGTATTTTCTAACTTGTTTGTCTTTCATGATCACACACTTCAGTTATCACAATTTTTTATCTGTATGTAAGAGTCTATTGGCATTTATTATGCTGTACTTGTTAGCTATGTGTCTATTTCACCTGAAAACTTTAAAATAGAAGCCAAATCCTGTTACAAGATCTTTTGAGAACAATTGCCTTCACTGTTATAAGTTTGTTATATGACCTAGTGCTCAAGAAAACGAAATTGTCTCTGTAATCTTTATTATGTATTTGCTTGACATCAATTACTAACTCTTGAAACTTGTGTATGGTGTTATAAGTGAACAAAAATGTATTACTTACAAAAATGGTTATATTAGTGGTTATTTAGGTTGTTAACAAATTGAAATATTAGTGTTTCTCACGTTCAAAACCATATTAAATCAATGGATTTTTTTATATTGATTTGAGAAGCCATTAATAGAGCATAATTGATAACATCTGATTCGTTATTTGCTTATAAGTCATTTGAAATGTTGAATCTCTTTTATAAAATGTTACAAAATGCTAGCTGCAGCCAGAAGAATCAGCATCATTCTCGAGCCTACATCGATTTCAAGAGGCCGGAAGATGTGGTCGAATTTGCTGAATTCTTTGATGGACACGTATTTGTCAACAAAAAGGGTAATTTTTGATTAAAATCATATATTTGCATTGGCAATTTGGCACTGGTATGTTTGAGGCTCTTATGGGCTATGATTATGTCATCATGGCAAGCTTCTGTAATTTGTTGCTTCCCAATCTAACTTTAAATTGTTTTCAATGGATCCACATTTTTGCGCTGGTCTAGAGTCTTTTCATCCCTTCTGTTACCTTCTAGATTTGAGGTATTTGATCATCGATCAATCATGATATAAAATCCATCTTTTAAAATTGTTACCCATGCTAAGTTTGTTGATAAACGTAATTATGACTTGTGTGTCCATATGCTTTATGTTGGGGAACTTTTGTTTGAAATTCTGGCTACCTGTCTCCCTAAATATCTTCCCACAAATTTGGCCTTAGTTTTTTTATATTAGAAAAATTGATGAAAGGGCTGTACTCATCAGGATATATTTATGTCAACGTCTTTCCAGGTTCTCAATTTAAAGTTCATGTTGAATATGCACCATCACAGCGCATTCCAAAGACTTGGTCTAAGAAGGATGTCCGCGAAGGAACTATAATTAAGGGTCTTTGTCCTCATCTGAATCTAAAGTTTCAGTGGTGAAATTGATCATGTTTTCACTCATAAATCCCACCCTTTTCTGTTTTAATCACCCACAGTTCTTTGATGAATAACTAGATCCTGAATATCTGGAGTTCCTTGAGCATCTTGCAAAGCCTGCTGAGTATCTTCCTAGTGCTGAAATTCAGCTGGAGAGGAGGGAGGCAGAAAGAGCTGGTCAGTTGTAATCGAAGTCTTGAAAATAAGGGTTGAATCAAACTACAGAATACTATATGGAAATGCTTGCATTAGAATGGGCCAAACTCCAAATACTGTTTCATAATTTTTTCCCCTCTAATTTTCTTTAGGTGGACAGAAGGATATGGTCATAGTGACACCTTTGATGGAATTTGTGCGGCAAAAAAGAGTTGCTAAGAGTGGATCTCAGGTATTTTGGTTTTCTTGTCTCTCTATAGTCTACACCTTATACATGCCCATAGGTGGTATCGTATTCTATTTTCTGTTTAGAGGATCTCAAGCCTTAATTTACATCTGCTGTCTTATGTGTTCAGCCACTAGCTTACTTTGTCATCTTATATCATCGATATTTATGTTTGTTGCGTTATTTTTTGGGTTGAACATATACGAACAAGCAGGAAGCAAATGTTACATTTCCACCAAAGGAATGCGTCATTATATGAGAACAACTGTGACCATGCCTTTTTTTTCTGGTTTAATATTGAGATTTAGGTGCTGCTATCAATCTGCAATTGGCGACTTGTAGTTTGGATGGCTCACAATGGCCATTATGTACATGTTTTAATTGTTTATGGTTAAATGTATCTCTCTATATAATTCCTGTTGTGTTAATTGTTATCATAAGGCATGCTATGCTTACACCAATATCAAATTTATACAAGATCATTCTATCAAGTAGCTAACATGTTGTTTATTAGATGATAAAATGATGAAGCTCTAATTAATTATTAATCGTATATTTTATTTACGATACCAAGAAATTACATAACATCATAACATAATATCAATATCCCCAGTACTTTTTTTATCTCTTTTTAAAAATTCAAAAATAGTAACCGATCCAATAAATCTATGGAGTTGCCAAATAATTAAATAATCTTATTATTCTTAATATTATTCTTAATGATAATCAACGATTTCTTATATAACTAGAACGACCCTCACAAATTGCAGATACTAATTTGTTAAGAATCAATCGGATTGAAGCGGATTATTTTTGTTAGAATGAGCGTTAAACTTCTTCGATGTGCTATAGATTATTCTACCATTTTTTCTTAATTGAGTTGGTTCAAGTGTAATGAAACTTCTTCCTTATACATCAACAAATGATACTTTTTAGGAAGCCTGACCTGCAGTTACTCCAGGTGGAATGGTGGTAGTCCTTTAAAATGGTATGATGTGTATCTAATTTGGACAAGATTTGCAAGAATTATAATGTCTAATTTTTTATGATGATAAAGTTGGAAACAAGGTACGCCGTATCGGCCCGAACGGGGCGTACCATACTGTGCTGGTTCGGTATGGATGGCATACTAACACTTGGTACGCCAAAAAAATTCTGTACCCCACTATGACATTGTGCTAGTGTGGCACCAGTACGGGGTCCGGTATTGAGATGGCGAACCTTCGTTGGAAAAATTGTTTTTAATGTAAGATGGATGAAACATCTGCTCTTTAAAGAAGATTTCATGTGAATTTTCTTCTAATCATGTCAAAAAATGCAGCACTTATCCCTGTTTTTTGAAGTATAGGACCTGGATAAGTTTTCTTATGCACCATTAAAGTTACTTTGAGAAAGTAGTATTTGATATGTGATATGCACATGAGATGAAGTATGGATGGCTACGATGCACATGGGATAGAATATGGATGGTTTTGTTTCCCTATATTGTTTATAATTTTTAACTATATAACTTCATAAATACCCTTCAGCTTTGAAGGTGCAGTTCTCTTGTTTCTTTTCCCTTGGGGTGTATTAATTAAGAAGATTGGGGTGGGTGTAGAGGTAAAACTGTGGGTCTCATGGCATCTGTGCACGGTGCTCTTAGATTTTTATCCGTAACATCTTGCAGATGGAAGGCATGCCGAGGTCATGGGCTTTGTGTCCAGATGGCTAAAAGGGAGCTTGTACTATAATAGTAGAATTAGTCCAACCAGTTTAGGATCTTTTCTTTAATGTACTAAAACATAATTGCAGCTTTTACATGCTAGTGGGTTCATTAAGCCAAATAGATGAAATTAAAAACAAAAAAAGGGGGTGATGGGTGGGTGATGGGCTTGGTGTTGAATAATCACTTAGGTTCGTCATTCTATACGAGTGATCTGTCTGGTGTTGATGTGAATCATGTGGGCTCAACAACCTAAAACTAGCTAGTGCAAAGCATTATGATTTAAGACACTTGTGCAGGTGATCTGTCGAGTCTTCAATTATTTCCAAATGATCTGTCCAGTGTTGGAAGTGAAAAGTTCCAACTCCTAAACTATCAATTGAGACTTTCATTGTCTTATTTATCACTTGGAAATCTTGTCTTATCTGTAATCTCTTAGTAGACACGTGCATACAAATACATTTATAGAAGTTACCTACCATGTTCCACCATCCTTAATACGAGAAGTAGGAACTATTTTATATTGAAGAATATGTTTGATTCATTGTCAGTCTTAGAAGATTATATAAAGAGAGAGATTGTTTCTCCTTTTTCTGGTCTAGCAACATAAATTTCTCCTTTTTGTTTTGTGCAATCTAACCCCACAAAAATAATCTAACCCTAGGTCTCTTCAATTATTCTTACCGTTGTCTATGAAAATCTTGCATATTGCCTTATAAATTGAATTTTCTTTCTTATTAGAACTTTTCACTGTGCGACCTCAGTTCTTTTCTAGTGTTGCGTCCATAGACCCTTTCTCTAACCCTCTATTTATGCAGTCCGCTAGTCCTGATATACTATCCGGGTCACTTCTCTCCTCGAAGAATATTCTATCATGTTGGAGCGATTTGGAATTTCAATGCTAGTTTTCTTTGTAAAGTCTTGCTATTTAACGAAAATACTGTTGAAATTTTGCTTTTTGTCATTAATCCAGCAATTTGAGAAGAAAGTTTGAAAATTGGGCTGGTAAGTCCACAGCATATTATAAGCTTGATGGAAAGAATAAGAATTTGTATATTCATGTTAACCTTTAGGTTGCAAATGGAACTATAGTTTTTGGAGTTTTGTGGACTCACATCAAGACTGCACTTTTGCTTGTTTGAAAAAGCAATCGATATGTATGGAGGGTTTCCATCTCATCTTTATGAGATGGTATCCTTGTATTTTTTCATAATAAATTGAAATGTTAACCTATTAATTTCCTCATATTTCAATTTTATCTATATATGTGTATATGTGAAATAAACATACTTTGTAAAACTATATATATTCTACAGAAGAGAGCATTTGATGGTTGGTCATGATCCCATCAATCAATATTGATTGGAATAGATTTGAGAAATATACTGATCTTTTATCAGATGTACCACTATTCTTTCTCCTAGTCTTTTGAGAGTGAATATTGTGAGGTGTATTTATTATAAGAAGGGTGAAAATATAAAAATCAAAGGAGGCACATGGTGAAGGAGTTCATTTTTTTCATGTCCAATTCCAGACTAATAAATAACATAATTAAATGTTTTGCCAAGTTTTGAAATGGAGAAATGGTAGTGATTTGAGGCCACAAGAATGCTGGAGACATGAAACTAATTGGAATTTAAAAAGTCATTTGATTATGATCAAATAGTTAAAATAATAGGGTTTGCAAATGCAGGGCTGAATCTTATCAGTGATCACGGATTTGCAAAAAATAGAAAATTGATGACCTTCCATCTAGTTGATAATTTGAAACTACTGTACTTTCCTCCCTTCGTTCCAATTGTAGCATGCGTGTTTCTATACTATCAATGTGGTGGTTGCTGTTTTGAACTTATACAATCTATTTAGATAGTTATTTCTGTGCTACTTTTTAAATTTCTGGCATTGCTTATGCATAAGAAGTGCAGGAAAGCAACATCTTAGAATAGCCAGCTTAAATTTGCTTGTACCTTCCGCTGCTCTTTCCCCATGGATGTTTCTAGTGCCAACAAATGCGATCTGTTATGTATATTGTTCTGCTCTTTAACATTAATTGATCTTCATGCTTTCGATTTAATAATTAGAGCCTCTGACTCTTTTGTTCCCGAGGCTTGTTGATCCCTTTATCCATTCAAGAAACTGTGAAAGATATTTTCCGTATTTTCCATGATAAATTATTATTCTTGAAGCTTCATGAATGGCTGATTTTATTATAGATAACATCTTTTGTAAAATATTGTCTTATTACTATCAATTTGTCTTGGCCTATCTTGTGCTCTCCTTTGGCTGACTTGTTTCAGAAGTTTTTTTGTGAACTAAGTTTCCACCTTTGCTTTCCTTACATTGTTTGATATATTTTAGTTTGTGTATAATGTACCATGCAGAGATATTCTAATGGGAAACTTAGTAGAAGATCTGGAGGAGCTTCTTCTAGTGGCTCAAAACCTTCTTCCAGACGAAGCTCTGAGAAGCGACGGGTCTCTACACCAATGGTATGAACTTTTTTTTTACTGAGATTCTTAAACATGCGGGATGTGATTGTGATCTCTAATGTATCTTCAGCATAAGCTTATTTTGCTATTCTTGGCTGCAGTTTGTTTTAAGGGACAGTACAATGAATATCAGTGGGAAGGACAAACCAACATATATATTAGTATCTAGAAAAGATGATCAGCAGCTGCTAGATAAATCTATTGGTGTAGCTTCAGCAAGTTCAATAAAAGTATTAGAAGAAGAAAAGGGTATTCCCTTGAAACCTTAGCACGAAGTTTCCTATTATTTGTTTTAGAATTTACTGGATTACAGATTATGACCATGTGCAGTATTTACCACTTGAACATATCCTGCTGCTCTCCTTTATGAATTGTTGCCTAGGTCCCATTTGATATGGGTGCTGGTTTTGTTGTATGGTTTTATTTTTTTTCAACGTAGAGATTCTTTTCCTTAACCCCCCTCCAAAAAAAAACTTGGGAAATCCTTCATCCAAGAGAGAATTATGCTAGGTTATTAGCATTCTTTTGCAGGGATTCTTATACCCTAATCATTCATTTTGAAATTTGCTGTTTGGGATTGCTAAACAGTCCTTTTCTAAAATGCTTCAGCCTTCAGGAGAAAATTAGTGGAAATTACAATCTGATGTCATATGTTTTGTTCCTTTGGCCATGTTAGATTGACGATTGTTTAACTGTAGCATCCTTATTCTATATGGTTCTTTGTTTCTGTGTGTATTTGTATGTCTCCAGACTTTCCTTGCAAGCTATTTATTTAAATCGTATATCAGGATTTCATTTGTAATTTGGCAAACATTTCTTCTCTTGAAGAATTTAAAATTTCAATGCCTGTTAGATTGATCTGATATAATTCCTTTTTCTCTTAAGCTCTATATCATTTGTAGTCATGTATCATTTTATGTGTGATATCCACTAACTGGCTTGAGTGGAACTAATTTTTTTATCATCTGGAGGTGTTGAAGCTGGAAAGAAAAGAATCTTGCTTTTGAAAGCAAAAGAGAGAGAAGACACTCATGTAAGCAGCTGAACACTGAAAATTTTGTGAATATCGGTGATGCTTAGCTCTTCTATTCCCGTTCTTCTCACTGGCAAAATGAATTGCTCACATAGGTATCTGGTGGTTCGTCACGGCAGCAGAATGTGAGTTCAGTGAAAAAGTCTGGTTCATATGCTTTTGAACAGAATCAGCGACATGAGGCTCGTGGAAGAATTATAGGGAGCATTCTGTCTAACAAGGATAGCTGTCAGTCTTATGTGACTGCATCCCAGTCTGAGCAGCAGACTCCAACAGTGAACCTGGATAAAGACAAGCATCCACCTCGTCCTCCGAATATGTGCTCGATGCTGAAGAATCACATTTCTAGCAAGCCGCCACTTGCTTCCATTTATGATAATGAAGGCAAAAATTCCCTAGATGATAAGGTTGCTGGAAATAATCTCAATGGTCTTGTATCCACTAGTGAAAAACATGATAGACGCACAAGAAACAAAGACAGACCTGATCGTGCTGTTTGGGCTCCTCTTCGTTGTTCAGATGGATCACATGCTAGTGATGAAACCCTTTCTTCCTCTGCTGTACCTGCACAGAGGTCCTCATCCTCATGTTCGTCAGAAAGCATCTCTCTTTCTCAACAAGTGGCTAGAGTAAAAGCTGGAGATGATGATGTTGCTTGTTTAGGATGTCTTAATAATTCATCTGCTGGCTATGACATACCAACAAGTCTTGGAGAAATAAAAGCGCATGTGTCTAATGCAAACCAAACTGCAGAAGTTAAAACTCTTGGAGGTGGGCACATCAGTCTTTTTTCTGCAGATAATGGTTGGCTTTTGCTGAACCATAGTCTAATTCTTGCACCTAAAATCTGCATGTTATTTCTGCATTATATAGATTTGGGTTTGTAATTTGAGTATTTGATGATTTATGTAGGCTCCCATAGATATATTGGGCGCCGTGGACCTGTGCATGGTGTGAAGGAAGTTGATGCTTCTCTGAATTATCATGAGGGAAAGCCTTCTAAGAGAGGAGGTCCTGCTGGGTATGGTTCCCATGAGGTAATCTTTAATTAATGAGATTTTTTCTGACACTTTGCTTGGGCTACTAACATTTTGATTTAAAAGTTTGTATTAACTTTAGTAATCTATTGCATCTGCAGAGACAAGTGTGGGTGCAGAAGTCAGGTTCTGGTACATAATTTTTTGAATGGTAAGCTCTATTTCATTGCGATCCATCTTTTTCTCTCTTCACCCACTCCACCCCTAAAATGTATACAGATCAGTCTTCATTTGGAACTCATCAATAACATTAACTAGTTATGGGGTTAGATACAGAGAACTCTAAAAATCAGTTGCACCTTTGTCAGCAAGAGGGCAGGAAACCCCATAGTCTTGTTTTCAAGAAGTTGAATCACATATCTTCTGCATATGCTGTGCCTGAAACTGACGTGTCTTCCTGAAAGTTAGTTCCAGATATCCCATTTGTGACTCACATCTGCTTAGTTGATCCAACTACTTAGTTTGTTTCTCCAACATTTTCTTCTTACACCTTGAATTTGGAAAATACTTCACACCCTTTAGCCTTATGTATGCATTTCAAGCTGTGCTTTCTGATCTTTACATATATTTGACAATATATTTAGCCTCTTCTAACACCAAGCTCATAAAGAGTAGGCATAAAGAAAATGTTGGTAGTCCATCTAAGCTTTACAAACACCATCAGAATCTGTACACTGAGATCTGCTTTTTGGATTTTACAGGCATAATATATTCAGCTTTCTGATACTTGTGTTTTGATCATGGCATGCTGTACCGTATCAGTCCGATACCAATACCGGTACCGGTGGCGTATCGATCTTTAGTACGTCAGATGTACCGCGTACCGTACCGTACCGACACTAACAGTGTGGCACCGATACGGGGTCCGGTACCAGTATGGCAACCTTAGTTTTGATTAATACACTATTATACATTCTGTTTGACTAATCTTTGATATTGCTATCTCTATCTATATAGAATGTGTGAAATAGGTGTTTTGAACTGTCAAATCTCTGTTTCCATTTTCACAAATTTATTATTGCACTAAACTTGATACTTGGTGAGTTTGTTTTATTATTACCTATTTAAAACAAGGCACTAGAATAACAGAGATCATTACATGGTAGACAAAAATAGACATTGTAATTTTTCCAATATATTCTTCATCCAGCTTGTGGAACATTGCTCTAACTTTTCTACTACAAGATTCTCGTCCTATCCCCACAGTTAACCAATATGTTACGTATTATTCAATGGGTAACGTACCGTCTTGCACAAAGCTGCACCTGCAATATCCATAAGTTAGCACTTGCTCTGTATAACACTAGAGATTTTTTTTTAACATAATTTTGGAGCAATTTCAATTCTAATGTCAGATTTATCAACTGACTGAGAATGGATTTATTAGGAAAAGATACTTTGTGTAATGGCTCATCATCACATCTTTCTACCCTTATCCTATAAAGTTACCTTTATCACCTTCATATTCACCAAATATCCAAAGCAAGGTTGGTTGTCTCGGTACCAAACCGCGCTGTATCGGTACGGTATAGTACGAGATCTTTTCATCATATCGAATGTTGGTACACCATCTGTACCAAATACGGATACCGAACCGATACGGTACAGTACACCTCGTATCGCTCGGTTCGGACCGGTACGGCGAATCATGATCCAAAGTCCTTTAAGAAGAATTCATAACTTGATCTTTGAAACTCTTAGGATTGTTGTCCTTCTGTTCAGTTAAAGAGGCAAAGGGCTATAGTTTTACTTGTATGAACCTATTTCACCTACTTCCCTTTAAATGTTCTCTAAAAGAACCTTTTATATTACATAAACATGATCTGATCGTACATCATCCTCGTACACAAGTCCTGCCTTCCGTATGTCTACCTATGGGCCTTGATGATCCAAAAAATATGTTGATTCTCTTGAGGTTGGATGATTTGAGTTTTGAGATTTGTTTGAAATATCAGAGCAATTGTCTTTGTTGATTGGTCTAAAATCCATCTGACCTGCAGTTCCTTCGAATTGAAGAATGAGCACCACAAAAAGCTGAATCCGTTATTGTGAATCTTTCTCTCCAACTTCTATGTTCTCTGACAAACACATTGAACAATAAATGTACGGATTCCACTTCTAATTTATGGACAATTTAGATGGACATTTCAAACATTATTATATTGGATGTTGTTAACTCCATAAAGAGTTTTAAAAAACTCAACATCACATAGATAGACAGGTACCTAGTCGCCCTTGCCCATTGCTTTGACTCTTAGAATATTGTTCTATGCCAATCCATCAACTTTAAGTTCATTCGTAAGCATGGTGAAGCCCCTATTTCCTTGAATATATTGACTCGTGTAATGTAGATGATAGCTTGGTGGTTTTTATAATGCATTGCTACATTTCTTTCTATGTGAATCCATCAGCTTTAAGTTCATCGTAAGCATGGTGAAGACCAAGGTTCGCCGTACCGGTACCGAACCCCGTACCGGTGCCGCACCAGTATAGGTGTACCGAGTGTCGGTACGGTACCGTACGCTCGGTACCGACCGTACCGACATTGGTGTACCGATACCGGTACCCATCGGTACGGGTACGGTACGCTCGGTACCGACTGGTACCGACCGGTACAGCGAACCTTGGTGAAGACCATTTTTTTTTCTAAAATATATTTACTTGTGTAATATACATGATAGCTGAGCAATTTTTGTAATGTATTTGCTATGTTTCTTTCTGTTTAAATTGTGTGGCTGTGTTGTTTTCCCCCCAAAAGACACCCTTAGTTTCTAATATTGCAGCTCTCTCTTGTCTTCATTTGTGTGCTTTGAAATGGTTTTTTCCAAGGTCCACCGTGCCGGTACCGGTCGGCGTACCAGTGGCGGCCCAGACCGGTCCCGTACCGGTTCTCCAACAATAAATTACTGGTACCGGATTCCATGTTGATCCGGTACCGATCCCAGGCCAGACCGGTACGTACCGGCCCGTACCGATGCCGGTACGGCAGACCATGGTTTTTTCTTTTGAGTAACTCTGTTTACCAACTGAAGTTGCTTTTCTTCTGCCGGACTGCATTGCTGATCCTTTTCTGTAGCTTTTGTGAAACTGTGAGGAGCAGTTGGTTTGGGGCTGTTTTTGCCTCTTAACAATCTGGATCTCAAAACAAGCCATAACAGTAAACCCATATTGGGTTGACGTTTGATATATGCTGGTGCTATATTCTTCCATTTTCTAATCACAGGAGCCGGTGAATCAAAAACAGCACATTAGTTTGTTACTAGCAGATGACTGGAGTACCTATTATTGCTTTGCAAATCCAAAGAAGGGTTTTCGTTGATGGGATCTTAAACTTTCCAGGGTTACTGGACCCAGGTGACAGCAATTGTGGTTTTTGACCAATGCCTCATATTTCAATGGAGGTGATGGAATACATGCAAAGCTATATAGCTCTGGAGCTTTTAGCTGCTTCTCCAAGAGCTTCATTAGGGAGCCAGGGATGTTCGATGAGTGATGTAAGATAGAGAGAGATTGCTCAGTTGTTCTCTCATGAATTTGCTGGGTATACATAGAATTTTGTGTCTAGGTCATTGGCTCAAGGTTCATGACTGAATATACTAAGGAAAAAATGGGGAGTGCTGCTTTTCATCCATTGTCCATATAGATCTTAAAGACTGAGAAGCCATATATGAGTTAGCTGGGAACTTCTTAGTAGAGAAAATAAGAGCTTGTTCTGTAGTGGACTTGGGGTTCCGATCATCTGCATCAATATACTGAGGTGGCTGCCCGCATGTCAATGATCTGGCTTCGAAGAGTGGGAGGTTGATTGAGAGCTAACAGGTTCCTGATTGGTCTCTGTTATCTGGATGAACTATTTGCATTGCCTCAGTGATATATTTAGCCGATTTTCAGGTGTTGCTGTATATCTTTTCCAGCAGATCCTGGTGTCTTTGATGAGTATTGTGTGTGTTTTGGTGTACGGTGTTTACAAAATGGTTTCCGATCCATATTAAATGCTCCTACGAGGTGTGGCCTGGGCTACTTCTAAATGCATGCCCATCCTGACATAATGCCAAATGCATGTTTGTAGTTCTGTTGTTTGATGATTACTCTTATTTCCTGGAGTTCTCTGTATATTGGTGTGCTGTGTTTACAAAATGGTTTCAAATCATATCAAATGCTCTTTTGACATGGGGCTTGAGCTACTTCTAAATGAATTCTCATCCTGACACAATCCCAAATTCATGCTTGCAGTTCTGTTGTTTAGTGATGCTACAGATGATGCTTGTTTTGACAGATGGCATATTGATTACTGCCAGAGACTCTTTTAACTTTTTTTCTATTTGATGACATGAAACCTGTCATGTGCATGAGCTGCCATGTGTATTTCAGCAATGTGCTCACTTCACTCTAGGATATTGTTTGTTCTTTTTTGTTTTCTGATAAATTAACATGCCCAGAGGTGAAGCATCTCAGCAGTGGTGCTTTATTACTTGCAGAGCCTTGAACCCCGGATGGCAGTTGAGATCTTTTAATTTTTTTGAGCAAAATGATGTAATGAAATTAGAAAAAGTATAAGATAAACAAAGAAAAAGGGAAGAAAAGAAGAATAAGAGAAGAAAGAAGGCAGAAAATAAGCTCTGAATGCATCATTTCGGGTGGTCGAACTTAGTCATTGGGACTATGGTTAGATTTGCTGGACACCCCCGCACCATTGGAACTTTCACCAATATCTCCTTTTGGGGGGCGTTCCCGTGAGTGAATTTTGTAAACTTCAAATCTTTGGTAGGGCTGTACAAAGGGTTGGGTTGACTCACGATCAAGGGTCGAACCAAATTCAATCCATTTCAATTGAAAAATCCAAATTCTAAAAACTTTCTTTTTTTTCACTCTAAATATCTTTCCTAATTCAATTCATTGAATGAACTTTTGTTTAAATTAATTCTTCTGTTTTTGTCTTAACAACTGCATGTCCTCTCATCTATCTTAACTTAATTATGTTTAAACATTCATATTTTATTGTGGTTGATTCTGATTTGTAATACCCTTCAATATATCAATATAATATAATCATAGTCTGTAAACTTGAAATTAATTAATTAGTTGGATGAAATTAAGCTTTCGACCAAAACTTCAATTTTAAGTTCTCTCTTTTTAGTTTTATTTATTTTTTTTAATAATTTTATATTTAATTATCAATCATTGTATTTTAGCTAGCTGATAGATGTGTGACTCAAGCTGCAAACTTGATCTGACTAGGTCCTGACCTGAAACCGATTATTTCAGGTTGGATCCAAGACATACTTGGGTTTTAGTCCAAAACCATGACCTGAATATGAAATCAGGTTAGGTTAGGATCACTCATGCCCCCATCCGACCCAATCTGTTTGCAGCTTAGTGGTCGGATATTAATGGTAATGGACTTCCATAACACCCTTCAACTGCGAACCCAAAAAAATCTAGTGCATGTTGCCTGCCTCTGGAGCCACTAGGTTACAACGAAGTTATCCAGGTAACGAATAATAGCAATGTTTTCTCTTCGCTCATCCCTCGTTCCACCAATACCAGCATGAAGAGATGAAAGAAAAATTTTCTTCATGCTTGATTTGTGTACATTAAGGCTGGTTCACATTGATCAACTGCAAAGATGTAAGTTAGGAGCAGCACAAGAACCAAGCAGGGTGAATTGCCGTGTGTTTTTTCCTCCATCATTTACACTTTTTGATGTCACAGTCCAATAGCTCTACCGAGATATTTCCAGAACTGAGCAAAGGCGATGTCGAAAACCCTCAGCTGATCATGCAAATAACTAAGTAGATTCAACATCTACGTACTCCCATATATTAAATCTCATAATCTGATGTCAAGGTTCTTGAGGAACATTTGGTAGCTACTTATACAAGCATTAGAAAGCTCAGAAATGTCCGAAAATAAATTAGCTTTGGGAGCAGGTGCAGTAGTCAAGGCAGATGGTTCTTTCCTGCAACCCAGGTAGAACCAATTAAGGAGACGTTAGCACTCTCTGAAGCCCGGAAGGTGCCTAGTCTCACTGAAATGAACGATATCTGCGATGATCAATTCGCTCCATACTTGATGGATGGAAAGCAGCTTTCAGATTTACAGGCATTTCTGTAGGACTCACCCTTTCCAATCAACATTATTTGAGCATGTTTCTCCTCCCAGACATCCAAAATTTTTAATAAAATATCTTCTTCTGTGAATCCTATTAGCTGACCGATTCTATACGGCCTATAGCTCATAGGCCATTTCATTCTACTGTAACCTCATGGAACCTGCAGTATCTATTAGAGCTGGGCGATTTCAAGCAAAATTTTGTTCAGAGACTGTGGCTTTGAGAAGAACGGGCAGTGATCGCTGCCTTTGATCTTGTAGACCCTGTGAGGTGGGTTCTCCCGGACCAGCTTCTCCTGGATGTCGGGTGAGACTATGCGGTCATCAAGTGTTTGGATGAAATACCGATGGACAGAGCCATAGTTTTCTGGGGTTAGAGACAGCTTCTCCATGATTGGTGCCAGTGGGATGGGTCTCATTGATACTGCGGCCAAAGATATATCCTGCCATCACCATGAACACCTTCATCAGAAACAGAAGTCACATCCATCACGATGGGAACGATTAAAATGTTGCATGTCATCCAGAGTTAGCAATGCAGATGATGATTTCAGCTAATCATCTAAGATTTTGTACAACAAACCACTTCATGAAACAGTGCTCATTTAAGAAACTACCATTAACTCAACTGTCATGCATATAATAAATAAATGTAAGAGCGTATAAAATAATTTACAATGTAAATTAGAATAGCAAGAAGATACTAAAGCTTTAATAACTCTTCATCTGGATTATGGTACTGTACCAAGCTGGTAGACCACCTGTTATGTATTTGGCCATTAAGATACCAGCATGGTATAGGGTTACAACGGTCCATGTCATGCACTGGCATGCATCAAGACAGGCTGGCATGGACCCATTTCCATTGCCATAGTCGGGCATTTGATAAGCATAGCACAACATAACAAAGCATATTCTGTAGGCTGGCATGAGCACATCACACTTATGTAGGCTGGCATGGAAAATTCACGCTTATGTAGGCTGGCTGGGTACATCATGCAGTACTTCATTCCTTGGTTCAACTTGTGGAGAAAATCCAATTTGTAATTATGGATCCAATGCTAACCAAGTATTACAAAGATGCTTATGCTGATGCATCCTTTCTTTTTTGTTGCATCATTTTATCATCGACCCTATAACTTCAAGAAAATTATTATTGGGTGTTTTTGTGATAATTATTTTCCTATGCCTGATCAAATTGGATTCGCTCTATAGTTATTCTTTCACTATTTGATATCTAAATTTGTCCTTGGCTAGCCACCTCTCTGTTCCACACCTGCATTGATGCATTAGTCCTAGATATTTTATTATATTACTTTAAATAATGATCTCAGTATATATATAATTAGTCAAGGCTCAATACACACCTTGCAGTATTTTTTCCTATGCCTGATCAAATTGGATTTGCTCTACAGTTATTCTTTCATGATTTGATATCTGTGTTTTTCCTCAGCTAGCGACATCTCTGTTCCATATTGCATTGATGCATTAATCCTAGATATTGTATTATATAGAATGATCTCGGTATATTTACAATTAGTCGATGCTCAATACACACCTTGCAGTCCTTCAAACCTAGAGTTAGATTTTAGAGCTACCGTATTCATATACTGGACAGGTTAAATGTTTTGAAGAAGCATGTTTGATAACTTACAGGCAGTCAGGTGCTAACAAACTTGGCAAAAGGACCTAGTGGTTAGTAATCGACCTGCACCTGATGGCACCTCTCCCCTTCAAAATGAATGATGATGATCTTCAAAAACGATAACATAAACTAAAGAAATATAAAGAGCATGGATGCAATTTTCAGGGTTTCATGTAATGCTTAAAAGCAGTAGTGACCTATGTGGGTTTCTCCTATGTATAAAACCCAAAATTCTATCCCTGTTATTGCTGAGAACATTAGACTATCCAATTCAGCAAAGAGCTTATGGAGAGCAATAGGTGTTCATATTGACTGGTGAAATGATATTGCACTCTTCTAAACATTTGTGTGTTACAACTTCAGTTCTATTTCCTCCTACAAAGAGTGGATATGAATAGTCAGGCTGTTCTAAAGTTTCCAGTCCTTTTCCTTTGGCTGATACTCAAGCCTAAGTATATGAAGTAAGAAAAGCCTCAACACTGGTCTGCTAGAAATGCTTTCGAAGCAAGGTTTTTCTTCTACTTGATTTGGCTTAGCAGCTTATGCAGCAGAATTTGTATAACATCACAGATCATGCTTAAAATTATTAGTTATCACAGAAAAAAAATATATCCATGGGGTATTCCCAACATTGTTTGTATTATATCGATGTCGAGGTTCAAGACTTAAGTTCTAACTACCCTGATTTGGTGGGCAGGAAGTGTTGCATATCCTGATAATCTTACCTAGATATTTACATCCAACTCCAAGGATCCATGTGGGATACATATCCAAATCAAATAAGTATCAGAAACTTGAACTTGTCAAAGAATTTGATTGCAGCTTATCAAGATTGCTGGAGTGTTGGATCCAGCAATGAGTTCAACTTGCCATAACAATGCTAGAAGCGAATAGTTGCTCTTTTGAGATATTGAACAAGGATGTAGTTATTAACATGATTTTGCAAAATGTTATTTTCCTTATAACCTTAAGATAATTGAAAATTTTGGATGAGGAACATTTATATTAGAAGAGTTAACAAATAATAACTTTTAATATTCTCTTTTGTATGATATTTAAAAAATAAATCTATAAATAATTTAGTGTGCATCTCTTTATCTCCTTTTCTCTAATCTTGTTAAACCAGATCCTTAGGTATTTTTCTGAATTTGATTCTAGTGACTTCCTTCCATTTTGTGTCTTGTCAGATTGGCATCAGTGATGCGGTTGTTTGCTTTTCCCCCCTATAGATCATGATGGTCATTACACATTAGTCATGTTGGGAAGTGCTCTCATTATATTTCTCTGCTAATCTATAATATACTATGTTCTAGTTCCATCCAATAAATTCATAGAAATGAGGTCACATATAAACATAAATGATCTAGCAAAAGCACTGGAAGAAGATATCTGATATAGCGAAAAAAATCAATTAATTGAATGGGAAGAAAAAAATTCTGATGGAAGAGTTAGAATTGAATTGTTACTAACCTTGGAAGGACTCTGGTTGAAGTATAGTCCTTTAATTTGTTGCTTGTCCAACACAAGGCCAGTAGGAGACTTGTCTCTTCCATTGCCATAGACTAGAAATCGAGACTCTTGCAAGAAAACATCAGCAGATGCTAGCTGCAAAAATATATCAAAAAGAATAAGAAAGCACAAATTTGAAACAGAAAGCCTCAAGAGCAACAGAAAGCTTCCAGCTACTAGAATGAGAACATCCCAAGGTCAAACAAGTTCAGTTTCCCTGTTAGAAACATGTCAGAACACAACTAAGTCAGCTTACCACAATTACTTGGCCAACTCTGATATGGTCCACCAAATTAGGTCTGAAACAGACATCTAGCAAACTGGAAAAGCAGACTCTTGACTGTGGCTTTTCCATTTGGGAAATCATTCATTTGGTCAGGTCAAGATGAAGATGTCAGTCCAAGCCAATATTTGTGTGGCTCGGATCAACGAACATGTATGACGCAGGATTGAAATCAGGATTGAAATAATACAGTCATGTACATAATTTAAATATTGTTGTGGCATCACACAATTGTTCCTTTTTGGGTGAGGTCAGGCAGAGGATTGAGGTTTGTAACTGGTAATAAATGAATATGAAGTACTCACTTCTTCAGCAAACACATCGAAAGGTCTTTGCCCATCCAGTACCATTGTAGCACTAACAAATACTGCTTTGGTGATCTTTTTTGGGAAACACTCTAGTGCATACGACATGCTAGCACCTCCACAGCTATGGCCAACCAAAATAACCTGTGCCATTGTATCGGTCAATTGATATATAGGAAATGCTTATAGAATTGTGCATAAAAAAATTATTTCATGAAAACCTTTCCACCTTTTCATCCTCAGGAAGGTCTTGCAGGTAATTTATCAATGGCTTTGTGTAGTCTGCCAAAGTTGTTATGCTATTTGTATCGGTGTGGTCTATCCCAGACCCTGTGAGATCCAGAGCAACAGGCTGCATTCCTACTTCCTCCAACAGAGAAATAGTCTTGTACCAACACCACGCTCCAAATCCTTCTCCATGGACTAGAATAATTTTCTTTGTTTCAAGATTCTCGAGAGAAACTGGGACCTGAAAGTACAATTTTCAAAAGGGAAAAACAGTTAGAGCTTTATATTATGCATCATATGGAAACAAACTACAAAAGAGTAGTAGGCACAGTAGCTAGCAATCTACTGCAAGGATCTTTTGTTACTTAAAAGTGAAAAAAAGCCTACAATTCATTGGGCGCACGTCCTACAGGAGACTGTACAAAGAACTTGTATTGGCAATCTGTGAAATATCAAAAAAAATATCAAAAAACATCAAAAAAATATCAGAAAAATATCAAATTAGACTTAAAATCATTGAAAAAGTTCAAAAAGAATGATTACCAATTAAAAATTCTTGAAAACTCTAAAAAAAAGAGCATGCCGGTATGGAACCGGCACACCCTACCCGTACCAACACACGGTATGGTACCGAACTAGTACTGATTCATACCGGCCGCCAACCGATACAGGTCTCGGTACCACTTCGGCGAACCTTGATGACCATGAATAGCCCAAGGAAGCATATCTGCTTTCCAAGTTTCCTATGAAAGAAATTGGAAATTTATAAAAGGAGAAGATAAGAATGATAAATCATCATTTGTGCTTTACCATGCTAACAAAGATAATTAGCATTAATCATTAATGGTAAGAATTTGAGTTAATGTATTCTATCAAAAGAAAATTTGATATACATTGCAAAAATGTCTTATCAAATTAATTTTGGTGCATTTATTTTAAATTCCTTGATTGTTTAAAAATTTTGTTTTAGCCATTCTTTTGTCTAAGGACAAAAGAATAACACAAGTTTTATTGGACCAATTGATTGTTAATTGGTAGGACTCTTTGATAAGAGCCCTCACTCTTTAATCAGAGAGAGGAGAAAAAAGGATGTACGGTTTCACTGAGCTTGGTGCAGCAACAAAACTACTTAACATCAAACTAGCAGCACCTTTGTCCGAACTGTTCTGACCTCTTCTACATCTAGCCATTCCGCCTACCCCCTGTCTGTTACTCCATACCCCTCTCCACTAAACATAGTCATGCTCCATCTTGTACTAACCCTAGTCTCTTTGGTGTCTAGCCATCTTTCCCCACCCTGTCTTGAATCCTAACTTGTTCCACATCATGCTCGTCTCAAGCCACTACAGCCTCATCCACCATGCACATATTCTGTTGCACCTATGTACCCAACCTTGGTCAATCCTCAATCATGCCAATAAGCAACCTCCCTTCCTCCTAACCTCCTCTACTTCACCCCTGTTTATGTCCTTAGCTGCCCCACCGTGGACTTCCATCTTTACTTTTAATGGGGAGTACATGGGATTAATAGATAGGAAGGGGAGGGGAGGAGAGTCAACTTCTTTTAAGTTTCCCATTTTCATGGTTCGTGTTAATCGAGTTGCCTTGTCCCCAACTAAAATAATCTTATTTCTAGAGTTATTTTATAACTCACCAAAACTTGATGGAAAATAATTGTGGCATTGGATATCCATGCCATCTAACCGATAGTATATCAATAGCCTGGAATAAAAGAGGCATAGAAAATTTTATAACCTTTTATTGAGTGAACCTGAGTCAAAAAATTGCGAGAAATCTTCATTATGGAAAATATGAGCATCATAAATTAGAAAAATTAACATTTTATTTATCTAACACCTAGTTTGACCAAGAATCTAGTAAAATGTTGAAGTAAGTTAGGAGCATAATTGATGTTTACAATGTGCAATTATTAGTTAGAGAAATAATTGCTAATAATTGCTGCTATTGAGGTCTGGAAAGAGAAGGATTGCAATGAGTAATAGATAGACATTCCGAGAGTTTCTTCATACTTCTTTAAAATCTCTTATTCATGTTAACTGAAGCATTCTCAAGGCAGTGTTACAGGAACATTGTAGTTTCTAAATTTTTGGAAACTTACATTTTTGAAATTTCTAGGTTACTGCTTGAATATGAGATGACATAGAAGGATACTCTCAGGTAACCCATGAATGTAGTGACTTGCGGTTGTCTAGAAATGTTGGCACTTAGGCATTTTTTTGATCCATCTTGTTAGGAAAACTAAAATGCAAGTTATGGTAGTTCAATTCTTAATTATTTTATAAGTAAATAATATCAATTTGGACATAGTTCCTCTGAAGTGTCATGTCTTATTTTTCTTTCAAACTTACAACTAAAAGTAGTACTCGAGATATTTTAATATGTTCATATGTACATATTTTGCAAAAGAGTCTTGATGTTGGATAATATAGATATCATCTTGAACAATTGAGGGCATTTGGGAACTCAGCAATCATGGCAAGTGTTTACATAGCACTACTCTCAGGTGATCTTCATGAATGTGAGTGGTTCATCAAATTTGTGGTGTAAATCTACTTGTACATGTGTGGACACATCATTGAACACATGATGCATGCAATTAAGGATCATGGATGTGCAGTGTTAGAAACAATTATTACTATACAAGGCTGCACTAGATCAACAACGGAAACATGCAAACAGATTATATGACTGCAACATGAGTAAGCTTAGGACTATAACAATTTTGCTGAAGGCTATTAGATTGTTTAGTGTCTACAGTAGGAGATAAAGTCATCTTTCTGTGTACATATGTATTAATTGATTAAGAAGCACGAACTCCGCATGAACTAAGCTCAAATCAGGTTCGACATTGATATAATTGATCCAAGCTTGAACTCGATTCATTGGATCAAAATTAATTTCAAACGAATTTGGCAACTAACCCAGCTCCATCAAGCTTAGTTTGATAAGGCTCTAAAATATTATATAACATATTATATATACATATATAGATACACACAAATATACACACATATATATACATGCATTCATACATACATACATACATATAGAGACAGAGTATGCTCCTCTCAAGAGGAAAAGGTATGAGCTCCTCTTGAGGAACAAATTAATGATGGGGCATCCAAATCGAAGAACCACATCATTGATCATGATCTATGCCACTAGAACTGCCTAGAAATCAAAAATCGCATATTTTGATGGTCTGTAATCTATGTATCATGTGGACAAAAAAAATGAACAATTTTCATTATAATAGTACACCAAGATACAACATGAAGAATTAAATTGAGAATACATCTTATTGATCATAACCCATATATGCAAAAAACATGTATAGATTAAAAGTGGATAGATTCTAATACTTAGATTATAACAAATATAGTCTCGCATCATTTTAATCAATTGTCTTTGCACCCACTTGATGCATAGGTTAGAGATCACCAAAACACCTGCTTTTTGGTTTCTAGGCATTTTAGTTATATAGATCATGGTGTGAATCTTTGATTTTTGAATGCCGCATTCTTGATTTTATAGTCGAGAGGACTCGATATCCTCTTCTCTCAAGAGGAGCAAAGTCCATATCATATATATATATTATAGTATATTTAATAAGTTTTCTATATTCATATTTTATGAATATTAATTGCTTTCTTAATTTAATGTTTAAAACAATCAAATGTTAAATCAAGCTTGAATAAAGCTTTAAGTCAAGCATGAACTAAGCTTGAACCAACCTTTTCCCAAGCCTGATTCCAGCTTAATACAAGATCAAGCTGATTTCAGCTTGATTTGAGGTTATCAAGTTGATTGATCAGGCAATATCAAATTTAAACAAGCTGAGCTTGATCTGAAATGTCAAGCTCGAAAAATACTTCAAACGAAGCACGATTAGACCCCAGCTCGATCAAGTTGCAGTTTCTATTATCATTATGAGCAGAGAATCGTGGAAAACTACTGGAGCTGTCCTTTGACAACTTATAAACGAGAAAATTTTGACAATCATTGATCCATGGTGATGAAGATCAAGGTGGAACTATTGAGAGTTTACACACCGACTGGTACCATAAAGTTCAAATGGCATAATTGCATGGATGCTTTCCATATGGTTTCCAAGTTCCTTTCCAGTAAGATAAAACAAGCAGCTATTTTCCACTTCATCACAAAAAAGTTGTCAGCAACATCAACACAGCTTCTGTAATCCAGAAAAGCAGTTTCGACCTACACATTTTTGACAAAGAAATCCTCTTCTTTCCTTCATGTTTCCATTGAGGAAACAGACAAAAAAAAAATCAAAATTTCCATCCTCCAAATTGACATCCAATATCACCTCCAAGTCTTAATCGAATTCTACATTTTATTTATGACAATTTACAGCCTACGTTATAAATCGATAAAGAGCCTAATTTTCAGAATCATGATGTGAAAGATAATGTCACATTTGTTCTAGTCAAAGAAACTAAGCCCATGCCCTTAAAAGATATAAATTTACTACTGGATCTTCTAATGCTAAAAGGTGCTGCCCTAACACAAGGAAAAGTGAAATAAATGATTAAATATTCTTGGTCCTATACAATGAGAACTGAAGGCTCAACAAGTTGCAACTCTAAAAGTAACCTGCTTTCCATTGGTGATTGAATCAGGAAGGTCCCGCCTCCGAGAGCTTGTGGACCCAATCCTCCGGGACATCGAGCCATCGAACCGCTGCGATAGCTGGTGCTGCTGGATCGCCAAAGCCAGGGCCTGGCGATGCAGCTGCTCCTCTTCGGACACCATCTTCCTCTGTGACCTCGAATTCGAGGTTCGCTTGCTCCGTGACCCGATGCCACCTCTCTCCTTCTTTGATAAGCAAATCAATGCGTTGCCCATGGAATTAATTACTTGAGAAGAAGACAACTAAAGCACGACAAGGCACCTACATAAAATCTTTTGACAGTGATCGAGAACAGTTGAACAAGCTTGGCCAAATGAGATCCAAGGATGCTTCTTGGCCGAAGTGGCGGAGAAGAATTTGATATAGGGATGTCAAATAGAATTAAGAGCAACTCCCATGAGATCACACCAGAAGATTCAGCTGATTTCCCAGCTGGAGAACTGGAAAGGAGAGATCTTATGGTAGAGATTCTCTGTTATAATCGAGTAAATGACAAGATTTCAACACCGAGACCTTGAAAGATTCGATATTGCGGCAACCCCGGAAGGGATTCTGCGATACAATGAAGGTGGCGAATGGAAACCTTAAGAAAAATCATAGCCTAAAAATAAGAGATGGTTCTCGATAGGGTTTCCAGTAAAACGAGAAACAAACAGAAAATCTAACTGATGGACAGAAGAAGCGATTTTGAGGAATCACTGACATAAAAACTAGCAAAAAAATCCGAGAAATGGCTGAGAATTACAGATTTGAGAAAAAACGACAGAGATTTTGCAAAGATTCCGTCTTCTTCCTACGAGAATAGGCGATGCTCAAGAGGAACCACAGCCAAATCACGTATTTTTCGGCTCGGTATCACCAGAAACTGGCTCCACACTCCATCTCTGGGTGGGAAACCAAAGTGCTAAGAGAAAGCCTGGGCAGTGATTACTCTAAAGGAAGACAACGATGGATGAGCTCAGATTGTTTCCCTGAGAGAGAGAGATTCAACGACCGGGGAAGCGAGTTAAAGCGAGGCTATTTTCAAACGCTTGCTTGACTTTTCAAGCTCCTCTCTCTCTCTCTCTCTCTCTAAAGACTCCGTCTAACAAATTTACAAAATTTACGACCAAAAAAAAAAATAAAAATTAAGAAGAAAGAGGTGAGCGTGCTTGTGCACGGTAGATCCGGAGGGAGCAGTAATTCGCTGAATTTTATTGAAATTTTTGTTTATTAATTGGGTTTCCAAATGCACAAAAATAAAAACACAAAAAATAAAGGTTTCCATAGAACCAGATCTTTTTCTCTAGCACCATGCAAAGTTTTACGTGTCTATAGCATGACCTCATCCTCCATCTTGAAAATAAAAACTCAGTATCTTTTGTGCAAGAAGTGTTCATATTTCTTTACACAAATCCATCATTGGATTGCAAAGTAGTCATCTCAAAATATGTACAGATAAATAAACGAAGGGATTTGGTTGCTTTGAGATTTAATGCAATGCAATAGTCAATGCCGTGAAAAAAGATCAATCATTTTTTCATGCAAAGAATACAACTCGAACCCTTCATAATCTTCTATTCAACGTGTTTGACAATTAATAACTTGTTTGGCATCCCTAACTCGAAGGCCTTAGCTTTCAACATAAACAAAAGTCTATTGCTTCTAAGATTGTAAGATGGCTAATTTGGCAGTGATCCCTACACACATAAGACTCGTTGTAGAGGATCTAAACTCATTTCAGTAAGATATTGAGAAAGGAAAATGAGATTCCTCCAAAAAAAAAAAAAAGTCAGCATCTTATTGAGTTTCTTTAGGACAATACAGCATTGACAGGTAGTAAATCCAACAACTCTTGCCCTCTATTTGTCTCTTTCTAAATGAGAGGAGATTATTCGAACATGTGTCTTCATATAACTATGTTTTTTTAATGATGGAGGCAAAATGAAATGTTCATTTGTTAGCTGAAGTTCTTTTGATGGACTATGCGCAGGTATTTAGAAACAAGCTAAGCAACTTCAATAGGAGTAATTTTCGAAAGTTTTTAAAAATTAACCTATGAAAATTGCTCATTCCTGCATGCTTGGATGATTCGTGAATGTGCGAATTGGAGTTTCTTTAACACCAAATACCTTCTAATCCGCTCGATGCATCAAGGAGCTCATGTCATGCATAGTAACTACTAAATCACCAAACTATTGTCAAATATTTCATTTACAATTTAAGTAGTCTTTTTATCTGTGAAGCTTGAATGGGTACAATTGTTTTCTTCTTTTTTTTTTTCTACTCACTCGCAATCTGATTTTTGTGCAAGTATCTCCATCAAGTGGTATTGGGGTTGGAACCAAGGGTATTCATGTATGTATTCTTTGCTAGTCTATCTAACTTGATCAAATAATCATGCTTGCCAATTATGTTTGGGATCTTTTTATATTTCATGTATCATTTCCTTCGGTTATCCTTATCCTTTTTAAGAGAACAGCTCATCTACTCATAGGTGGAGTTTAGCTGACTTCAAGTGGAAGGACATGGCAACATTAATATTGAAATAGACTTAAGTTGTCCTGAATTTGAGTAGTCAAATCTTTGTTATACATCGACCATTTAGCTACCATTTACACAACTTGAGGTCAGGCGACCTTAAATTGAGAGGAGGCCCACCTCTAAGTTGTCCTAAATTCCTGTTGTCTTGCTTGAAGGTAATACCAAGCTAAGACAGGTTAGAATGTATTAGATGGGCTGCTGCTAGGCCAAGAGCGTAGGAGCGGAGCGAATTAGCTTTCTCTTTCCTGTAGTGTCTAAACCTCTTGTTTAGTGCAGTTGTATATGTGAAGGCTAGGTTCTGAGTAGTCAAATTTTTGTTATACAACAACCATTTACATAACTTGAGGTCAGACAACCTTAAATTGAGAGGAAGCCACCCCTTAAGTTGTCCTAAATTTGAGTAGTCAAATCTTTGTTATACAACAACCATTTAGCTACCATTTACCCAAACAAAGAAAAAAGAAAAAAGGAAACATGTTGATTATATCCAAATTTTTTGGCAAAAAAAATGATAGTTCGTTATGGGTAGGGACACTATTGCCGATATAATAACTTCTATAAGAAATGCTGGCATGACCTTAAATTGAGAGGAGGCCCACCCTAACTTCTTATGATAGCAATCTTAGCATAAAACTATCATAAATTCATTACCCAATCTACTTGTTTCTGCCACCTATCCTTCTATATGAATGCATGGTCAGACAACTTGAGATAGCAACTCGCTATTTCTTGAAAATTTAATGCTTTAATAAATATACCTATCACTAAAAAACAAATGGACAAGCTAGAGCTGATTTTAAAAGTTAAACCATGAAGAGTATTAGCTTATACAACAGAAAGATTATGAAAAACAATCCCCATGCAGCTCAATTCCAAATTTGTTGCCCTTAATTGCCACCAACTATCAAACTCCATAATGCATTGGTGAATGGAACCTTCCAATTTCTTCTAAACTCAATGCTCTCATAACCATAATCACCATCACGAAACAAATGCTCCAATTATTGCTGATTCTAGAAGTGGCACCATGAAAATTGTCATTTTATACAGATATTTTTCCCGAGTTTGGCGCAACTCGAAATCCTCTATAATCACCGACTCTACGCAATTTTTTGTTCCCTAATTTGAGTAACTATGCATTGTTGCTATAAGATGTTTTAATCTACAATTTAGATTCGAAAACATAATATGTTTGTATCTTGCACATTCTAAATGAAAGCCTAGTAAAATCTTCTTGAATTGCACGTATATAACAAAGAAATTGCTTCCAAAAGCTTATATTCTTAAAATTTTGAATAATGCTATGGTGCTTATTTTGTGTATACAAAGTTCTCTTTCTATGTAGCGTAAGATGATGGACATGATTCATAGAAACTACGCAACAATTCATTGGGAGTGTCGTCAAACAACTAAAATTTACCTGCCTAAGATGAAAGAAAAGTTGGTGATCAAGTCATCCTTGGATTCTTCTAGGTCTCTTCCTGCCATTATTATGAACCATCCAACCCTTCTGACATCCTTCAATGCCATGCGATGTGACTTCGATGGCTGCATTCCGGAGTTAATTAGGCAATACCATGTGCCTTCCGGAAGAGCAATAAATCGGTCCACGTATGGTCTTAAAACTGATTAATGGCCTTGTGAACCGGTTCAGCTCCCATGGGCTCAAAGGACACTACTTGTTTCCAAATGGATCCCACCATATGACGTAGGATTTACCTACATCGACTTCAGAGAGTCGTTTGGTTCGCAGAAAATATTTTTTTTACTAAAATATCTTTCATGAAAAGCTGATGTTTAAATTTATGATGTCTAAAAAAATAATTTTTATATATTTTGTTGATTATAGAAAAGTGATGCATCGCAAAGCATGGCTTATGTTTGGTTGAGCATCTACTTTTCTGACAAAATTGTCTTTTTAATAAAAATATTTTATTCCATTCTATTTAAAAGCTTAAAAATACTTTTAGAGTTGGATTTTACTATATCTCATATTTTTTTTTTTTTGAAATGTCGAAATCTTATTTTCATGAAAAACTCACTTTTCTATCTTTCTTCTTTAAAAACTCCAATTAAATATAAGATATCTCTCTTTTTTTTATTATTATTAATCCTACTTTCTCTTTCTTCTTTTCCCATGAACCAAACCAGCTCCGGATGTTGATATTGCTATAGATCTGCAAGCATGCAAATTAGTTGGACTAGTTCAAATATCATATCCTCACAACTAGTGATAGATAAGGATTAGAATTATGACATGATGCTCGAGGGGTAACTTTACTGCATCCGAATAGTGATGTGAAACATCAAATTAGATTTGGGCAGAGGAAGAAGAATGAATAGTTGTAATTTCTTATTTTGATAAAAGATCAGTGATTTTTTTTTTTTTTGATAGATAGCAATGAGCTTGAAAATAGGATGTGATAGAATGAATCAATTATTTAGAGTCCAAGACTTTTTAATTGCAAGCTACTTTGCTCAGTATGTCTTATTTGCTGGGGGATAGGAGGCATAAGGAATCAGGATCATGGAGCTTTCAGCTTTGACTTGTTTGCAGCCTTATGGAGAATTCTTTTCCTTTCTATTTTGTTCTCACATCATGAAGCTATATATTTATTTAGTTGGTGACTGCGTTTGTTGCCAAAGCTGTCAGATATATGCCTTGTGGAAATGATCTGTTGTCTTTAACTTGTTGCACTTTAATTATATTAATACTAATTAAACAAAACATAGTGGAGTGGGCAGGATGAGGATATTGCCATCAACAATGTTAACAAGGGAGGAAGTTTGAGGAGTCTTTGATCATGAAGTTGGTGAGACTAATAGTTTCTTAAAAAAGTTGGTGGTGAGAAGAAACTCATCACCATGGAGAAGAGTTTAAACCATGCTGTATGGATGTATGTGATTCTTTTCCTTCCAAAAGTTTTTTCTTTAAATAAAAAATGGAAATTTTGGAAATGTAATAATTTATTTCATTTTCTTTTTTTTGTTCCTTTAGTGCATGTCTAACTAATGTGGAGAAAGGAATACTTAGCAAAACAAACTTGATACAAGGTCTGGTAATGATGGAATCAAGTATTCTAGTGTATCGAGGATTCAAACCTAGGTGTTGTCGTCCTAAACATATTTATACAAAAAATACATTAGAATGTTCGATTTTAACCCTTATAGTTGCGGTGTCGTTCATCTGTGGAAGCCTAGTTAAAATTGGGACTAGGGGCCCTTATATCAAGAAGGAGAAGAAATTGACCTCTATTCTAGAATTAGAAGCAAATAAGAAATGATCCGCGGTCATATTAACAACCAATTAGCTGTTAACATCCTTAGTTTCTTGTTATTCTAAGAAAACTTAGTGATGAGTGAAAAAGTTCCTAGTCTCTCAAACACCAAAGGTAAAAAGCCACTAATAAATATATATATCTTTACAATGATATCTTGACATAGTTATATGTACACTAGTATCTTATGAATCTCTTCGAATGACGATGATTTAACATCTTGATCAAGATTAATGCTGTCTTGTTATTTCTAAAGGCCTCTAGAGAATTTGATTGGTCTTACAAGAGTGTACGCGTGCGTGCGTGCGTGCGAGAGAGAGAGAGAGAGAGAGAGAGAGAGAGAGAGAGTTTGGCCTTATCATGAATGTCTAGGGATTTGGGCAAGTAGGGCCCTTGACAACTTGACCCGGATCTTTCAGGAATTCTTAGGTTAGAGAGGACCTTCCTAGTAAAAAGACTTCACCATCAGAACAACTAACGTTGTACTCGTTTTATATAGATGCTAAAAGAGATCATAACTCCATGTACAATATCTATTAATTTTGTCCCATAGCTTGAGGCTGAGTCTCATTATTGTGCCCATGAATGCATTATGTATGTTTTACCACCTTACCATGCCTGGAAGAAAAATTGGCAGGAAAATGGATGAGAATAAGAGAAGCAAAGAGCAAGAACTGGCTCAATTTGAAAAGAATCCACTTTCATCAAAAAGAAGAAGAAGAAGAAGAAAGAAAGAAAGAAAGAAAGAAAGAAAAGAATCCACTTCCAATGTTTAGAGATGAGACAATTTGATTCCTATTAAAAACTAGAGCTGTTTCTAGTTACAAGAGAAATTAATCAAGGTTTTTCTATCCTTTGGATTGATTGTCATTTTACATTTAGTTTCTTTTATCACAAATTTTGTCACTAGCTCCTGATTTCCATACTCACCTTGTGTAAGTCTCTAACCTGTGCATAAATGTGTGGAGACCATCTATGACACTATAATGGAATTATGCATAACTATATGCAAAGACAGATCTAACTATGTGCAAGAGATGATGCATAAAATACTAACTTTTCAAGGCCAAACATAAAATAGCAATCAAATGAAGATGACAATTTTATTTTTTTTACAGATTTTCTGTAAATCATCCAAACTCTTGAGCATCCATCATTTATTTGATACTTGGTGGTCTGCATATGACTTCTTGCAAGGAAGTATCCCTCTCCCATAGATGGGAATTCAACATAATTGAGAAGTACATGAGATAGCATGAATTTCAGCATGGGAAATGGAATAGTTCAACTATAAATGAAAAAATTAAATACAGTGATTTCAACCTTATTTTATCTCTCTTAAAAAATATTATATAATCATTTGATATCTCCTATTCCATCAAAAGATTTGTATATCCAATTAAATAGAATCAGAATGTGAACAACAAAATAGTGAGATATGGGAAACCAAAAATCTAAAAAAAAAATAAAGAAAACTGCAATACTTCTTTTTTTTTCTTCTTTTAAGAGGAAAGGAGTAGATCAACTTGTATTTTAAGTACCTAGGTTTAATATTTTGGAGAACATTATTCTAGATACGGACATAGAAACTTTTTTTTGCTAATCAAAAGTATTATTTTTATTCACTCGATGATATCTTACATTAAAATCAAATCCTTATAAATCTTAACTATCAAGGTACTAGTTTATCAAGTTGGTAGTCCTTGCATGTTGGACTAAGAGATTGGGCATCGAATCTTGTCTTTATTATTTTTGGAGAGTAAAAATTTTGAGAGATAGCTATCTCTATTGCGCGGCCTAATTGTATACCTCACTTCCACGGTCGCTATATTGAAAATATAAATCGAACTATTATACTATATAATATATAAACTACACTCCATTATGGTAGAGTTTGGTTCTTATCCTTGTTGACACTTCACTATAACTCTAGTTTCTAACTAGGGCTTATTTTACTTTTGGCCTTAAGTGTGATAAAGAAGTGATGGGGGTTGTATCTTTGTAGGAAAAGAAAGATTTTTCTGTTAAATTGGATCATGCAATAATTGCTTTGAGATATGTGCAGATAAAAAAAAAAAAGAAGAACTAAGTATTTTGAGAGCTGTGTGAGGCGCGATCCTACGGCTGACATTGTAAAGATGATCGATAATTTTCGTGCTAAAGATGCAACCTGAACCCTTGTCCCTCGACTGATCTCTTTCTTTTTCCTTCTCCTTTATTTTTCTTCTTATTTCTCTATCCCCTTCTTTTAAATCTCCTGCCACGGCTTTGTCTCTAGACCTCCACGGATCCCTCTTATTCCCCGCCAACGCCCTCAGTTCGCAATTCAAATTGCGGCGCGAAAGGAGGACGGTGCTTTTGGCGCGAAGGTCGAATGTTCAGGAGCCGCGCCCGACCAACGGTCAACCACGTACGAAAAGAAAAGAATCCCTTCCCAGGTGATCTTTTTCCAATGTCTTCGCTTTTTAATGAGAAGAGCATCATTACTTCTTGCTTGGGTCCTCATGAGTTCGGATTAACTGGAATGAGTGGGTCATCTGAGAAGTGTTCTTTTAGGGGTTTTCCCCCCTTTTTTAAAGTACATTTCAGTAAATATGGAGCGAGATCTGAGCGGGTAGTTCTCGACCTGAATTTATTAGTTCCTGTGATGGAGATGGGAAAGAGAGACTGGTTTCCTGAAGAAACTGGGAAGGGATGCCATTTTGATATGGTGCAGGTTGGAAAGAAAAAGATTTTTTTGAATAGCCAAGTTTATCAAAGAATTGAATTATTTTGCAGAGTAATCTATTATCTCTTTTTTCAATTGATGATGATGAAATGTTAATCAGAGTGATAACTGGGAATACGATATCAAATTGCAGGTTACATATATCTTTCTTCTTCTTCCTCCTCCTCCTCTTGGAAGACCTGGAGGGGGGGGGTTGCAATTCTCATCAAGGTTTCATCTGGCATGTCTCCATGCCTCCATTTCTTTTGGGTACTCATAAGATTGTATTGTAGAAGTGTACAATTAATCCAATAGCATGTTTTACTTCTTTTACAATTAAATATGTCTACGGAAGAGTGCATTATGTATGTTACAATGACAATCAAGGGCAAAGACTGCCTTTAATTTGCATTTGCTGATGGTAAAACATGTTCTGAGGTCATAATATTCAGTGAAGGCAAAGCAATGGTCAAGTTAGGAAACTTTTCAAGCATTTCATCTGAGATAATTATTTCATGATTTTAAAATGGGAATAATTTGCTGCCAAGTTTTTTTATTGGCATATACTCCTGCTTTGCTAGGAAGTGTCCTGCCTTGTTCCTATCCGATAGAGTCTGAAAATTGAAGCTCTACTATGGCAAGCCAATCTTAACTGGAAATTTTCACTTTCAATATTTTACAAATGCCTTCATGAATGCACCTCACAGGATGCCCCTTCAATCTTGGAAGATATTCATTGATTACATATAAAAGTAGGAGTTCCTTATTTTTGATGTAAACATGTCTGTTAGAGACTCGAGTATCTCCTGGATTGTTCCTTTGCCTGGGGAGGAGGAGGAGGAGGAAATGCAATGGATCGGCCATCACAAACATTACATATTCAGCCATACCAAGCATCAGTGTGCTCTGTATTTGTGTGGTTATTGCAATGCAAATGGGCAACCATACTACGAAGTGGACTTCTCAACCAAGAAGGCCTCCTTTATTTCTTGTTTGGCAACCATAGGATCATCTGTCTTACAGAAAGCAATTAGGGGTGTTGCATTGCTTCCGATTGATAGGTCTATCATGAGGATCTAAGCTAATCCAAGGCCCCTTTGCACCTCCCTATCTCCTGGTCACCCATCTCTTTTGTTCTTATTGCTTTCTTCTTTTTTAGGTATCCTTTAGATGACACATTAATTTTCATCAAAGTACTTGTCTATTCTCAAATCTTAAACTCATGTTCACGGAAATTACCCAAATCTATTGTTTGTCATACTGGTTGGTTTCTTTTCCTCTGTCTTTCAAAAATATATTAGTTTAAAGTTAGATACCTTGTTAGGTAATTGCATGGTATTCATTTTTTGTCCTCAAGTTAAGTACATATTTACACTTGCATTGACTTTTTACCCATTGAGAAGTCATAGAGTGAATAACTACTGTGATTTGGTTTCTTTTGTTGTCTAAAGTTAATAAAAAATACTGAATTTAGGATGGTATGTGTTCAAAAATGTAATGATCATGATCAATGTGTTCTGGAATCTCAGTTGTACTTGGTCTATTCATGCACTTTGACACCTGAATTTTATCAACACCATTTCAATTTCTGCTACTTGATGCATAGGTTCAAATTGTCCGAAGCATCTGAGTTTTTATATATCAATCTTTTTTAACACTGTGGATTGTCAATCTAGATGGCTCATCATGTATTATTGTGCTCCAATTGTTTGCTCTCAATTTTTCACAGCAGGATTCTAGCTCAACGTATATACTAGGTATGGTTCTAGCATTTCTCTCCCACTCAAATTATGTTGATACATGCATATATAACTTTTGAGTAGTTCTGAGAATTTATTTTCTTTCATTTCTTATATTGCATTCAAATACTTACTATTATGGAAGCAAGATAACGAATTTCTCCTTATGATTGGGGAACCTTAGCTTTGAATAATGGCTCTTTTGGGCATAAACTACTTGTAAGCTAATGCATGTTGACGTTTTGCTGTGTCGGGGTTCTAGCTCTCATTTATCTAATTGTCATATGTTGTTCAGGGAAGCTGGAAGCAGATGATGCTGTTTTTGGAAGTGGTGTTGGTGGACCATGCTGTGCCGGACTGTTAGCTGGATACAAGCAGAATGTTCTTGTGTTAGAAAGTCATAATGTTTTCCAGAGGTGCTGCTCATTCATTTGAAATGAAGGGTTACAAATTTGACTTAGATCCATCCTTGTTTTCTGGATTTCAGTCAAGGGGTCCCCAAGCTAATCCTCTTGCGCATATGAATAATGGATGGCGTTTAAACATATTATTTATTGAGAAAAAATGAAATAAAAAAGTTATCAAAGGAAACTTCCAATCTAGCAACTCAATGCTTGGAGAAAAGCTGTCTCATTTGACTTGTAAAATAAAATTAAATGATGCAATATAATTACGATATGGCCCATTCAAATCATCATTCATGGAGCTAGAAAATGGTGGAAAAGCAGGATTTTCATGATTGCATATGCTATCAGAAAGATTGCATAAGGCCAAGACCACTATGTATGCATAAATATTTCTAAAATATCACTTGACAAATATTTCTTCAAATTATCATGCATGCCTATGATGCTTTTTTTTAAAAAAAAATTGATATGGATTTTTATGAATCTAAATTCTTTTAGAAATTATTCTATTATTTTATCAATATGCTTTCTCTCTTGCTCACTCTTGAACTGAAATGTTCCGTGAATTGTGAGTTCATTTGGTACTCTTGATTTTGCTTGGACACTGCTGTTGGACACAGTTTCTGGATTCTTTGTGGTTGCCTGTGGATCTGTAGGTTTCTTTCATATAAAAATGATATGTTTCACATGACTCTTAGGTTCTTGACGCATTGGGAGAGGTCCATTCCATGTGCACCCTATGATCATGGATGGTTTACATACCTGAAGGCGAGTTTTTGTCATGAATAGGCCCCACAGAGTTTCTCAAGGTGATACTGCAGCACTCAATGTTCTTCACCTTATTGCTTTTTTTTTTTTGCCCCTCCGAAAAGGGAAGTTCATCTTAAGCTTAACATTGTTCCTCTGTTCTGGCTGTAAACGAAATAGGGATTCTGTGAGAAAATTCTAGCAACATTTGGCCCTCAATAAACTATGGCCATAGGATAACACAATTTATGTAATAAATGTTTCAAGAGTTTTTCATTGTGTCCACTTCCAAGATTAGAAATTATTATTAGAGAAGTCCCACTTGATCTACAATTACAGCATGTAGAACTACATATCATTTAAGAAATGGGAAGCATCATTTGCCATATAAAATAGATTCTGTGTGTGTGTATGTGTATTGTGTCTCTGTTCTTGTGTGTATGTGCACATGCATATGCAATGATCGTCCCAAGATTTTTTTTTTGGTGTATGTGCATGTTTCCAAGATTCAAAATCATTTAGTAGAAAAACCCCATTCCATCTACAATTGTAGATCTGCATAGCACGTAAGAAATGGAAGCATCATCTGCCGTATAACCATATAAAATAGTTTTTTTGATTTTTTTTTGTGTGTGTATGTGTATGTGTATGTGTCTATGCCTGCGTGCATATGGGTTGGGTGGTCTTTTTTTCTTTTTTGTTCTTTTGAAGTGGGGATTAGCTTGTGGAGGATATAATTCTGTCAAATGTGATTTATCATGGAGGAATTTTACATAGTGACAGAAAGATTGGGTGCTCATGTTTTCTGACAAACAGTCATTGTTAAATAGTCCTTTGCATCATGATACATACCAATATCGTGGTGTTAATCATATTAGGTGAATAAAGATGAACACTGGGCAAAAGGAAAAGGTGTTTCTCATCAACATAACAATTTACAATGAGTTATATGAAAAATATAACAAAGAAAAATGTTAGAGGAATGGGGTTGAGTAGACTACATAAAACGGTGCTAATTTGAAGATTATCTAGTGTCTGAATACAATATACTGTGGCACTCAATTATGCCAAAAATATAGAATAGGATGCTGACTCCCTTGAGCCATCTGTCTATGAAGTCCATGCAGCTTCCACCCTTTCTCTAGCTTCTGATTCCTCCTACAAGTATTAGCAAGGCCTTTGGTCCCATGTAGAATGAACCATCTCTACATCCCATTATAAATTCCCCCCACAGATTGTTAATTAATGACTAGAAAGGAGTATATAAATTAATAGTGGGTATATGTTAACGAAATCTACTGGTAAATAATCTTGATTCATGATGGCTCACAGCCATCCATCAAATTCTCCATTTCAAATATACCATGCACATTGCATGTGCAGAAATCTAGAATCTACTAGAACTTTTTCTTACTCTAGAATGTCAGTCTGAAATTTAGGTTTATATTATGTAGCATACAATATGCACTAAATTAAATGAGTAATTGATATATAAAAAAGATGAATTGTCATGGGAATAGTTTAAATGATAGTTTAATAACATAGATGCCCTATATGGCTGTAGTATTCCAATATTCTTCAGTCCAACTGGAACCTGGATAATTAATGCAAGTTATTAAATGGGTTAAAATTCATATGGCACAGATAACAAAAAAGACAAAAGCGGAGAGAAAATTTATGGGAAATGTTAATTACTTTTTGAGCGCATTCTACAGCTGAAAAGTCATTAACCCCATTGCCAAAGTTTTCAAAGTGTATAGGCCATCTCTCTCTTTTGCTTACTTTCTCACCACATGCATGCACATATGTAGTGTACTTCAGTATGTAAGTTATTTATGTACATAGTAGCCTGTTATATGTTGTTGTTTATAAATTTGACTTTGAAGTCATGATTATGAACACTAGTTTTAATACTTTTAATGTAAGAAAATATGAAGATTAATGAACAAATAGGGATACTAGGTGGAGAAGGTAACGTGCTATCTTGTTTTCTGGCTATCAATTCTTTCTATGATTGCTTGGTCATAGGTCTTTGAATAATCCAAATAATGAAACCTTTTCTGGGATGCTGGGTCACAGGTCTTTGAATAATCCAGATAGTGAAAAAGTAATGTATACATATGTAGTCATAATGTCAACCATTGTAAATTTGGACTTTTTAAAAAAAATTAGGAGCTAGCACATATTGCTAGCTCATTCTCATGGAATGTATGGAGTGTGGACAACGATAACAAAATGCCCTAAAGCTTGTGAACCTTTTGTGATATATAGTAATGTAAATCAATACTGTGGCTAGTTATTAGTGTTAAATTATGGAGTCACGAGAATAACACAACAAGGAGGTCAGTTCATTAAAACATAGGGACAAGTACATCACTTTTGACAGGATGATTTAACACTCTACAATAACTTTCTCGTAATACACCTTTCAACTCACTCTTCTTTTCTTTTCTTACCACCCACACTCTCTCTTCTTTTTCTGTCTTACTTCAAGGAAATGCAGAACCCCCTCCCTTTTATAGGTGACTAGGTCGGTTACCTTTACCTCCTCAGCTAAAGTCGGTGGCTTGGCTCATTTAATGAACTTATTCACTGTTTATCATGTTTTGGAAAAGTCGGTGGCTTGAACAGCTAGGAAGAATCAGGAGAAGTGAAGAAGTCGGTGGTGTCTTCTTCAAGAAGAATCAAGAGAGTGGAGAAGTTGGTGGTGTCTTCTTCAACAATTAGTATTACTTATTTCAATATACTTGTCTATATTTTTGCTAATTCATGTTTAATTCTATTATTTTGATAATCAAATGAGTTAGGATTTTTCATGGTGTAACACTATGACCAAAGTAAACTAATGGACTATGATATGTTCACCAGTCAATTTATCAGTGGTCAAAAACCATAATTGTTTTCTGTTATTTAAACCGTCTTTTCTGACCACTGGATAAATAGGCTAGGGATTTTGAAATCATATGATTTTTTTGATAGTAAGCCAGTTTAGAGATAGTAGATCCACATCCAACTACTTATATCATCATGTCGGGCCCCATCATCCGGTCAGGACCAACCTCACATGGTGCTAATATACTTACACAAGTTTGTTAGCATTCCTCTCTCTATGGTGGATGTACAAACTAGTATTGGAGGCTTGTGAGATTGTGGCTTGCCAAATTGTTCATTCAATAGAAACTTCCCATGACCTAGCCTTGTGGCCGAAAGTAGCCAAATTTGTGATTTAGAAAGTGTGCTATTATTTCTTTCAATGCATGAAGCTTGCTATGGTAAATTTCTTGCTGATATGATTAAGTTTTCGCTTAATCATATTGAATTCCTACAGTTTTACTCTTGGGCAGATGATGTCATTAACGTGCGTTGATTTCTGCTATGTAACTTCTTACAGGACCTCGAGAAGCATCTAGGTCTTGACACTTCCCCGTAAGTGGAAAATTCTTCTTGGTAGTATGAAATGTGTCTTTCTGGTATTTTATTTTCTTTCCCTAACTGGAACCATAATTGTTTCTTGTGGAGTTGTGGATTTTTGCTTCATCTCTTCTTATTTATTCTCTTTGATTATTTGAGCTCCACATCTCCTACATGAAGTGATACATATATTTTGTGTGTTTGTGATCTTTATAAGTGATGTTAATCTCCAACTTACAAAGACTACGAAAAGGTCCAGTAAATGATAGACTATATCAATTAGCTTTTTTGGGCATAATTTTTTGCTCTCCTCTCTCTCTCACACACACACACACATCTAGTGCAACATGCATACTTGCATGCACAATGTTCACCTCTGTACAAGCACAATCATTCATCTGCACCATCTTGTAAACATTTACATGCAGCCAGTGCTGGATGTTAGCTCAAGTACACCTTTGTTATGTTATATAGTTGCAAACAAAACGTTAGGCCTCCCAATATGAAGCCAAAAATTTTTACAATTTGTTTTTTCGTGAATCCCTTGGCAGCAGAAATAAAACCTTTTGAATTGCATCATAATCTATGGAAGTGATTCAAGTTAATATTTTTGTAAGTTAATATGAATCCCACTTTCTTAATGATTGCGCTAAACATTATAGCTGAAATTAGGGTTGTATCTTACTTACTTTATTATGTATAAGCTCAATAAATTAACAAAATATATGTTCAAAAGAATATAAGCCAATTTATTATCGATCAATATTATTCATTGCTTTATTTATTTTTATGTATCTGTTGATGGAATTTTGGCCTCCGCAGGGCCCTAGTTATCTTGCATAATCATGACGGCTAAACCCATGTTATGAGAGTGCATTATACTTTTATCTGTAGACTCATGCCTCTTTTTGTTTTTTTGGTTCTACTTTGTTGCAATGTCAGGTTTGTATGTTTGCATAATGGTGGTAAACCGGGCTGTTTGCTTGAATATCCTCTTCACAGAAGTTGGGGGCAGTAGGAGATCTTGTATGTTTGCTGCTGCTGCTGCTGCTGATGATGATGACGATGACGATGATACACTCCAATTACTCCATCTACAAGTTACCAGGATCTTGTACTCCATTATTCCCCAGGGAGGCTATATATTGAAATTGCCATAGCATTTCTCATTACATTATCTCTGTTTTCAATACGCACTTTCATTCTTCTTTCGATCGCTTTAAAGTCTTGTGTGATATTGTTTCGTAATCTGATAATATTTGGTATGGATGTGGGTTCTGGGAATCCATTAATGAAGAAAATTATCGTGAGCTAGTTTGTGCTTGGCCTAGTGGGAGATCATCCAATTTCTCTGTTTATGCATCTTGACTGCAGGCAATATTAGTTCCCTATTCCTTTGAATTCATTTGAGTTGTAGCCATGGCTAGAAAATAGCATCCTAATAACTTAATATTCAAAATATGATCAAAGTGCTTCATTGAGTAGGCTGGTAGATAAGCATTGCGGATTCTCCTAGTATTAGCAAAATATGAGACTTTTTCAAGCACAAGGTTGTCCCCTGCACAAGAATATCCATTGCTTGGCAATAGCTCCCATTCTTTTCTTCATGGTGTCTCAAAACAGTTTCTCCATCTCCTCCTCGGCAGCACCATGCTGTGTAGTTCCTCACTGAGTCCATGATGTCACTTATGGAAGTCATGGTTGTTTTTGGAGGCAAGTTTGGGCTTTATTCCAGCAACTGCAAAGCCTCAGAAGTTTAGGATAGTCTGCCGAAATGATCAGCTTTAATAAGGTCATTTCAATCTGCAGCTCCATTCATGCTTTCCGGTAACATGTGTCTCACTCTAAAAGAGATACAACCTCTCGTCAAAGCATCAAATATTCTGAATCAAGGAATGCAATTCTGTCTTCCTAGCTCAACCCGGGATCTAGTCGGTCTTTGTCGCCAAGTTCATCCTACATCATACATTGAGGCTAGGGAGGTGTTTCCTTGGTGTTCAAACTTCAAACCTTTCCAAGGTGTCCCTTTACTGTTGTAATTGTTTATTATTGCACTATTCCTTTGAAATAATTGATGATTCCCTCATAGTTTTTTTTAAAAACAAAAAAACAACTTGTGTGTCACATCAACAAGAGAGAGAGCCACCTGGGTTTTACCTGTCAATTTCTTGTGCAATCAAAATAATCTAGTGGACTCGGCTTTACCATGCCTCTTGTCAGCAAGAAGAATGCACACAGAGAACCACATCAGCTGATCAATTTTTTTTACCAATATTTCAGACTTCTTAATCAATTTTTCTTCCCAAATCCCTCCCTTGCTGCCACATGGCGAACCCCCCACCCCTAAAATTCGGTAGACCTAACGCAGGCTCTTGCAGCCATGTGTTAACTTCGTTGGAAGCCCCATGAATCCACTTGCCAAGGACAAGATTCTCACAATGACACCCACCGGGAGAATGAGTTGGATATGGTTTTATAATGCTCTCTTTCTTTCGAGATAGACGGAGACTTCTTCAGTTAATTGTTTCCCTAAGCCTATCACCTTATAGCCAGTATAGAAGAATGATTCCATGGAGTTGCCAAGCCAAAAACGCCTTTGGCCATTGTGATGATGACGCCCCTTCAACAATGCCTTTAGTTTTCCAACGAGATGTTTGGAGAAGATAATTCATACATTTTTCGGTGCGACAAGCACGTTTGTTTTGGGCACAAATGGTTAATTTGATATAGGGATTGGTTGGCCGGGGATTGTGGAATGTTCATCCACATCAGCTATTTGGTCTTCGGGTTAAGGGGGAGCAAACCCGGAACTTAAGCTGTTAGGGAAAGGGTCAACACCGTATATCAGGCTTTAACACTCTCTTCCATGTTCCATCGGATCATGCGTATGAAAACATGAATGATTCAAACTTGACTGGGGTCAATATTGATTCAACCGAGGACAAAGTCGAGAGGAGAAAAAATCTACAAAAATAAATGGATAAAATTAGTCTTTGGAAATTCGAACCACCTTCTTCCGCATGTGTGGCTCGGGCCATGCACGTAGAAGCATGAATCGGTTGAGAATAACTTAAGATATAAATGAGTCATAATAATTCAATAAGTCAATAGAAGAAAAGACTCAAGAAATAAGCAGAAAAAACATAAAAGAGTGAAGAATGATTCAAGAATGAGTCAATAATGACTCAGAATAACTTCATAATAATTCCAATAAGTCAATAGAAGAAAACACCCAAGAAATAAACAGGAAAAACATGAAAGAGTGAAGAATGATTCCAAGGAGGAGTCAATAACGACTCAACCGGGAACTGAGTTAAGAGAAAAAAAAATTGGGGATTTCAAATTCATGACCTTTGTCTCTTGATGCCATTTTTCCAAAATTAATTGATCCGAACAATTTAAATTATAAAAGAGAGAGAGTCACAAAGAACTAGCCGTGTGGAATTCTTGGGGAAGCATCTCTTAAGATCCAAAGAACAGAATCTTTTTAATTTGGATGAGGGGTGCAATCACTGTGCTGAAATTTGGAAAGCATAGGATTAGTTACATGGACATCATTTTTCTTTAAAAATATAGTGATGTGAACCAGGAATGGCACATGTAGTTTGTAAGTTGATTGATCTCCAGTAGCTAAGCTAGAATTAAACAACTCTTGATCTATGTGTACAGAATTTCATACTTTAGGATATCAAAAATCATGTCAATGCATCCAACTCATCGATTCACTTAGTTCGTTGCCAAATAGAGTAATTCGAAACTAGTTTTTGACATTTAAGATGCATATGAGTGAAAAGAAGGAACACAAGTATTTGATGATATGACAGGTAATCTCATCAATTATTGAATTACTCATCATCACTTTTTAATAAATGAAGTTATCAATTCTTTGTTTAGTTAGTTCTGCTGCTTCTTTTTTTCCTTAATTTGATTGCTTTGTCTGCAGAGAACATATGTTACATAATAAAGATTTTGGCATCCAAGATGACCAACCATATGCAAATCATTTCACTGCTAGAAAATTTTAAAAAGTTCACATGAAATTTATATTTTTAAATCTTGACAGATACCATATTTCGACGATACGAAACAATACTATTAATTCACTTTGTAAATCTTCTCTTGAGCTAATTTTTTTTTTTGATTGTAGTGGTTGTTGTCTTAGATTATAGAATGGATGAATCTATCCACTCAAATGAGGCTCATGACAGATATACTTGGATAACCAATGGAAGACCCACCCACCAAATCAAATTGAATTAAGGCAAGGATGGACATCTATGGCCCATTTTAAAGCAATTGGTAGGCCTCCAATAATATGCGGCAGATAAGATTGTCTACATTTAATCTATATGTCTATTTTTACCATTAATTTTTTTTTTTATTCTCATGCAAAATCTCATCCATATCATAAGTCAAGCATGAATTTTAAAACTTCAACATTAATCACAATCATTTAAAATAAGATTAAAACTAATGCTGCATTGGTGCATAATTGCAATTACCCCATTCCCTTGGCTACCCTTGGAATTAGGACAGCAGGGATTGGGGTGGTTCCATGGCATTTATAAAGGTGCCACATCAATGCCATGCATAAGAAAGTGAGGCTTTATAACATTTTATATTGGCTTTGTCATAAGATTGGTCGCTTTTTATTTATGGTCATAGAAATCCTACTACTTACCTAAACATTTTAAAAAAAAAAAAAAAAACTACTACTTTTTAAAAAGGATTAATTAGAGAGTTGAAAGTTGGTAGTGCGGTAGTGGACAGAGCAGAAGAGGAGTGTCCATGGTGTCGCTCTCGCACCACCACTCGTCAGATCCGCGTCGCCAGGCGTCAAGGGGCAGTTAGCTTCTTTTGGCGTCTTACGGAGCCAGCTCTCGGACTCTCTTTTAATCTTGGTGGTGAGAGCTCACAGCGTCTGCAACTCCGCGAAGGAGAGAGAGAGAGAGAGAGAGAGAGAGAGAGAGAGCGAGCGAAGAGAGAGAGAGGTGCTAGGTTTTCTCTCCTGTAGGAAATGATTGCTCTTGCTGGCCTGCGACCGGAATTCTCTGTGGGTAAGGGAGCATGAACTAGGGTAGGAAAGATCCATTCTTCGATTCTTCGATGCTTTTTTGGATTCTTTCTTTGGATTCTTGGGATGGGAGTTGGAGCTAATCCCCGTGATGGTCCCCGATCATTCGGTGTAAATGATGGAAAATTATTTCTTGTGATTTGAGCTGTTTTTTGTGTGGGTTTTTGGGGGGTGAAATAAAATGGTTTGAAAGTTATTTTGCGAATGATGGTTTTTAGTTTTTCTGAGTTGATGGACAGGTTGGTCATGAGAGGTGGTCAGATTGAGATTTTCTTTTCTTTCTTTGGATTTGCGTTTTCGAAGCTACAAGCTACTTATGCCTTTGCTTTTCTTTTGTTTTGTTAAATAACAATGCGTCTCGATAGATTTAATGGGACAGGAACTTTTTGTTGCTTGATATTTGAAGCAAACATTTAACTAATCTAAATATTTGAAGTTTGTTATTTTGTAGGTTGAATTCATGCAGTTTCTAGAAAATTGCGATGTTTAATTGAAAAATGTATAATTTTATGGAGTCAGAGAAAAATAAAGGGGAAAGTTTTGTATAAATACAAATCCATGCAAGTAAATCCCTAGAACTTCATTCACAGTTTTTGTTTTTCATGGAAGACTATCACTTGGAATATAACCTCCTTCCCCTGCTCACAAATTATCTGCAGGATCATCAGTTAGGAATTTTTTTTATTATATATATATATACTTTTGAAGGAAGTGGTGGAGGAAGCAATATTGTATTAGTTAATATATATTATCAATTCGGAAAAGGAAATAGAATTATTGTAAATTGGGTTCCATTAAATATTTAGTGGGTGTATAATTCTAACTGTGTGTATGTACGGTTTGGGGTTTTTTTTCTTTTTCTGTTTTTTTTTAAAAATTTTTTGGGTGGGGGAGGAGAGGGGGGGAATGTTGGCTCTAAGCCTCTAGCATTTCCATGGAACAATCCATTTAATGATGGCTTCAAGGCAATATGGATGGTGGTGCATCCAACCAATGGTCTTTACTGTCCATTATGATCTACAAGATGCATAATGGCTAAAGGAAAGGTTTGAAGATTAGTTATCCATGCATCAAGTGGTTGCTATGTCGATGTTAAGTTTCTTAAAAAAATTTTTTCCAACTATTGAAGCCACTAAAACACTTGAGTTTTGGCCTGCATATACTTGAGGAATGCAACGAACAATATTATTGCTCATTGAGTTGGATAGTGATGTAAAAATGATCACTGTTTTCAACACTTTCCAGATTGGATGAATATTGCAATGGTATAAACAGTTTCACCTGTTTCTCTATTCTCAGGTATACGAGTTTCCTGTTGCAATAAAGGTTCGAATGAGAGGGCTACAAAGTCTGTGGCTGAAATTAGCATAACACACACCTATCAGCAACCAAATGGCATCTGCCAGTTTGAGGCATAGTGGTGTGGGCACTTCCAGGGCAGCAAACAGTTTCACGGGGTCATCCAGCTCAGTTGAATGGCTTGGAAGGGAGATGCTGGAGATGAGATTAAAGGACACTATGCCAGACCTTGACGAGGACAAAGTAACATTCTGTTTTTAATATTCTTTTGAAATGGTTATCGACTGGTCATGTTCTTTAGACTAAAGTTCCCTATGAATGATTACTGTCTACTCTCTACATGCAAGAGATAATGCTCCATACTAAATTTAACATTTATGAGGGATTTTGTTCCATCAATCAAAAAAACTGTGGTTTGCCATTTGTTAAAAAATAGGGGTAGTTTCTTGATTTCTTTTTCAAACTTAAGAAGGATATTTTTATTGAACTTGTGCGTTAAAAAGTAAGATGCTTTTGTCCCCTTCTTTTTTGTTTTTTACCAGGAAATTGAGCCAGACATTACTGATGGATGGGTGCTGAACGGGGACATATAATTGCCACTGTTGTTGGTGGTCGAAATGGCCAACCCAAGCAGGTTGCCAGGAAATTTTCTATGTTTATATTTATCATTGTCTTATGGTTTACCCCTATGACAGACACCAAGTTTGTGAATTACTAAACAGGGCAGTTACTTACATAGCAGAACATGTGGTTGGAACAGGTTCTTTTGGCGTTGTATTTCAGGTATTGAATTTGTATTGCTTTTTTTCCAACTATTACATTTATTTGCTATTAAATTAGATCTTGGAATCAGTTTTCCCTCTTCTTCTTAGGCAAAAATGTAGGGAAACTGGAGAAATTGTTGCTATTAAGAAGGTTCTTCAAGATAAGCGCTATAAAAACAGGGAATTGCAGATTATGCACATGCTGGACCATCCTAATATTGTTGGTCTCAAGCACTACTTCTTTTCTACCACAAATAGAGACGAACTTTACCTGAATCTTGTACTTGAGTTTGTTCCAGAAACTGTTAATCGTATTGCAAGGCAGTACAACAGGATGAACCAGCGTTTGCCGCTCCTTTATGTCAAACTTTATACTTATCAGGTCTGTGCTATCACATGCTTTACTGTTTGTCTGACTTGAAACCTAGCGATTGTATCACTTTCAGTTTCTCAGTTCTCAGTTTTGTACGTTGAAATTTTATCATTATTGTCATTTGGAATCGCTGTTGCAATTATGGACTCTTCACATTCATTTTCCTTAAATGTTGTTTTTTAATCAGCGACTGTCACTTTATGAAAACATCTAATTTCTTAAGTTTTGTCCATGTCCACTAAATGCCATTCAGCGGTGGAGGCTTTTGTTGGTGTCTGATGACCACCATAGTACGGGCTTGCAATTAATTCACATTAAACAATGTACAAAGGCATCAGTCCATGGAAAACTTGCATGTGATACTGTCTACCTTTATGACTTTTTGAAGATCAGAAATGTCTAAACAATTTCCCTTTACCAAAAGGAGATGATATCTATACATAAGTACAAAATAGAACCTCTATCAACCAATATTTATGAACAAGTAATGTCTAGTACCTAATATTTTCTTTAGTGAAAATGAAGTTGATTCTAAGGTTAGTGACTTATATTCTCTAATATCTTTCTAAACTAATAACTACTGTGGAATCTCCAAGTAAGATGCTAGTTTGTCTGTACTTGTGGATCTTTACCTTAAGTATCCGTGCCTCCTTTTAGATATACATGCATGCTCATGCATATCATGTTATAGAGTAGCATCTATTTGTATTTATAATTTTTAATAATTTTTGCTATTCCCCTCTTTCTTGTCACTTTTTTTCCTCTCTTGTTAGCTAAGTTTAATGGCTGAAGCTTGGCTTAAGTAAGGTATGACCTGGATGCTCCTTATTGTTTCGGGTCTAGGATATGGATCTGGACTGAAATATTCCCTCAATGACATTAGATGGGTATGTGTTGTGTCTGAACTCTGTGGTGAACATGACATTATAAATTAGGTTTGAGCTTTATGAGGTAAACTCCTACAATTTGAAGGTAAACTAAAAGCATGTCATGCATAACAGAATAAGGAATACCTCTCATGTATTTGCCTAAGGACACATGCACATTTGCGGGAGAAAGACAAAAAAATGTCTAATTTTATGTGCTTGAAAACATGCATTATGGTAGAGTTGGAACAGGTATCTGATTAGCCAGATCCAGATCCTGAAGCTTTGATTATTAATTTTACTACTTCACTGTTGAAAACTATTTAATGAAGTTGCTGCTCATGCTGCTTCTCTAGAAAATCTTGCAAATAATTGGTGTATGGATCCATAGAGTTTTCTAGTCTCCCTTCTACATGAAGTTACACTGATGATGATACCTAGACAATTTTTTTCTAAGAAAATTTTATCGTCTATACCGAAGGATAGAAGATATATTAAGCCTCAATGTCACAGTTTTGTCAGAAAATGGGAACTCCAAAAGAACTGGTTAATATGAAGCATTAAGTGACAACAGGGCAGAAAAGCAGTAAAGCATAGGCAAACATTACAATCTGGACTCTCTTAAAACTGCAGATGTTTTCAACTACAATTTATCAATCAATGGACTACAAAACAAGTAGTACTTTTAAGAAAATCTAAATGATGCCAATGTAACTAATATTTCATGTCAACATCAGTAAAATTTGTTTTATGCATCAAGTGCGATGTCTTTAAGTTGTGTTAGTGGTCCACCTTCAATTTTTCTTTTAAAAATTAGACCTAGGATTCTCTCAAATCATACGCCATTTTAGGAAGCGACCTCATGCATCAACTTTTTCCAGGCCCGACGCCGGCGCAGCGCCCCCTACAACCCCAGCTGGGCATCTGTCCAAAGCCCACCCCCGGGGTTCCAAAGTACCGAGGAGCATTACAAACGGGGCTGGCCCGAACGCGTGTCCTGTGCACCATTTTTTCATATCTGATTATGATTTACCATGTCCAGTCATGGTTGGCTTTTCCCAAAAAACCCAGTTCTGTCGTGACAAGCGACCAAGATTAGAACTAAGCTTGTAGTTACAAAGTCCTGTACCCAACTGATTCGATTCTCACCCAAAGAAGTCCTCAATCTCTACAATGAACTAAGGATATGGTAGTAAATTTAAGCATATGTTTATCACAACTGTTATGGCATCATGCATCTATCATTCTTGGTAATATGCAAGAAGTTGTGGAAGGGGGGACCACAATAGAAAAATAAATTTCCAGATTCACTACAATTGGTATATGAGAAGGTGGTGAATTCTGCTCATATCCATCAGCTATGAAAGCCCACCAGCCGGTTTCCCATAAATGACTAACATGTTGGTAATTTAGCATAATTTGTGAAAGTTTCCAAGATGTAGACTAACTGTTATTTTATAAAAGATGCAATACTGGCCAATTCGAAGCAAAAGACATCTTCTTTAACCTTAACACAAGTATTTTAGGGTCTGTTTGGATGCCGGAGTAAGTTATATGGTGACAGGATATTTTTTTGCTGGAGGAGGTGATGGAAGGAGAAGAATCTGAAACAATGAAGGGGAGCATTCCATCTGGCAATCCACTGAAAAATAGGATTCTGTGTTCCATCTGAAAGGTGCGTAAACTATAAGGACTGCTAGGAATAAAGATTTCTCATTAACACTCCCTCTCCACTGTATAACTTCATGTCAAACTCCTATTTTTTTTGCTAGGCGTAGATTAAAAACATAACCTATCGCTGGGTAAGATGCTGCAGCATCTAAACAGGGTCTTAGGATTTGCTGAATTGTTATTGTCTGACTCAGAAAACTTTGTAAGGGGTAGATTCAGGGGTTTACCAACTGATCATAGTCATCATATGAATTATGACAGGTGAGTAGTAGTTCCTACAACCAATATTACCCAGAAACTCCGAAACTTGTGTTCCTTGATGTGTTAGACACCTGCAAATTGGGAATAGTTCATTACACTTATGATGCTTCAAATTGGCTCATCATGATAGGATCTGCACCAAACATCTATTTTTGGCACTTCTGCATGATGATTGGCTGCGCTAAAATATTATCTGACAGATTTTGTAAAATTTTAAAAAGCATACATCCTAACTAGTCCAAGCAATTATTCATTATATACATGTCCAATCATATTTTCTCACAAATCTGAAAGATAGAGGTGTCCCTGTTTCAAATTTCTTAAAGTTATAATACCCTAGACACTCGACAGATTAGCCAATATTTGACTTCAATGAATAACTCAATATGTCACTTCTCACTGCAATGTTATATAGAAACTTCACTTCGTGAAAGAATTTATCCTCCTAGCAACCACTCTAATATTTCTCCTGTTTTGTGGAGAAACCGGGATGCCCTTGTCCCACAGGATTTAAAACCTTTCTGACATCAAGATCTATGAACTATAAGTGTATTGTAGTGTCCTGATGATTAGTTACCAAAGTTTGGCCATGATAGACAAGTTCAATCTGTAGTGCTCATTTTTAACCCTTGTTTACATCAAATCATGCTTGTTAACTTTTGTAAGTATCTCTAATGTTAAATGGAAAAACTATGCGGCTAATTCCTCTGCTTTTAGACACAAAACACATTCCTGTGCATGCTTACGATCTAGATAGAGGAATACACCATACTTGCACATATATTGGAATGCATGACTCGTCAAAACAAAGATGCAAAACACCCAATGGACTGCATTATCAAGGGGATGCATTCAGGCTTGATTGGCCCAATTAGGTCCTTATGCTCGACTCTCTCTCTCTCTGTCTCTCTCTCTCTCTCAAACTAGCAAATTTTACATCCACAAGTTGAGTTCGGCCCATTAGATCCTTTTATGGGTTCATTAACATGTCTTCCATAAGCGTAGATGTAATCAACAAGCCTTATCCCATCTATTTGGAACTGCTGTTGTTTCATAGTTTATGCTATTTTGCTCTACATCAGGTTTGTGCCTGATCTGAACCCTCTGCTTTGTTCATTTAAGTCTCATAATAACGATAAAGAACATGCTAATTGTGCGTACTGTAGTTTTAGTTAAAAAAAAAAAATCCTCGTTGTCATTGGAAGCTGTCTTGACTTTGTTTATCTTTATTCATTAGATTGTATGAATCTTATTTTATATGCAATTCTTGATTTTTTCAGATATGCAGAGCACTTGCTTACATACATAACAGTGTTGGCATCTGTCATCGAGATATTAAACCTCAAAACTTGCTTGTGAGATCCTTCTCTCTTCTTCCTGAGGCTGTATTTATATTAGACAGACTTCTAACTGTGTCCCTTCTGTATATCACATACATGTTGTCTGTTTGCATCCTTCCGCATGCTATACTCGCAATCTTTAACATATTGCTATCACCAGGCTCAAGGAAGGATTTTCACGGTCACATCAAGTGTTTGATTTTTATTTTCCAAAATCCGGGCTTTAAATTTATTTTCATCATAAGATTGTTAGTCTTGCCTGTTGAAATATATTTTTTAAGCTTGGCTAGCTGTCCTAGTGAGGATTTAAATGGGTCTACTGTTTGTGTCTTTGGACATGTATGATGAGCTGAAAAAACCTTGGTTTTCTGAGGCTGTTAATTCTCAAAGTGATGATAGGATTTTTGATTGTCATCAAGGGTTCCATGTCCTCTCTTCATCTTAGTTTTTTGTTTTGCATATCCACTGCACACATGATGTACAGCCAGGTTATAAGTCTCCAGTCACTTGCATATGCATCAACTTGTGAGAAGCTCTCAGTTAAATGGGGGACAACTAGTTAACTTAGAGAAATGTCATATTCCATTAGTATAGTTTTGCCATGATAAGTGATTGATATAGACATGCATTATGAATCAGTTGGATTTGATGTTGTCTCCAGCTGAAACATGTCTTGCATGAACTCTTTGAAACTTCTTTGATTCTTCTGATCAGCATATACCAAACTGTTGTTTTCAGGTTAATCCACATACGCAGCAGCTCAAATTGTGTGATTTTGGCAGTGCAAAAGTATTGGTAAGCCTTCTTTGCATAATAATTTTTGGTTCGATTGCTTTAAGCTGTGGTTCTGTTCTTATAATCCAGGTGAAAGGAGAACCTAATATCTCTTACATATGCTCGAGATATTATCGTGCACCTGAACTCATATTTGGTGCAACTGAGTATACAACCGCAATTGACATGTGGTCCCACAGGCTGTGTAATGGCTGAGTTGATACTTGGGCAGGTTGTTTCTTTCTCATTTGGAAGTTATTGTGATTTTTAAATTTTAGCTTATTGTATATAGTGTTCCATCAGGTTTTCTACTCCTTATTTCTCTCAAAAGTTCTAATATTTAAATCAAATGCATGGTTAATGTAGCCCTTGTTTCCTGGAGAAAGTGGAGTTGATCAGCTGGTCGAGATCATCAAGGTGATACCATTATATAATAAATGCACATCCTCTTTTTATTCTCCTGGTTTTCTGAAGACCAGTTCTGTGTCCATGGGATATATTTAAAGGTTCTGGGAACGCCCACAAGGGGAAGAGATAAAGTGCATGAATCCAAAATTACACCGAGTTTAAGTTTCCACAGATAAGGCTCATCCATGGCATAAGGTAATACAAACTATCTTTATTTTATATGATTTTGTTCATCTTATTTTCGCAAATGTTTCTAACCATTTTCTTGTTGAGATTTAGCTTGACTGTTTGCTTGTCTGAACCACTGAAAGCATCAATATGTGGCATAAGCATTATACTTTCTGCTCATCTTGTTGAGTACCTTTTTATGAACTTTCTTTCTTTGGATTCTAGTGAATATTCTATTGCCTTCTTAAAGAAAAGGAAGAAAGTTTGCTAGACTTGATGACATTATTTTTTATAAGGGAAGCAAGACCAGTCTCCTTGTACAATGATTTTGGAATGTCTTCACCTTAAAAGAAGAAGAAATCTTATGAATATTTTTTAACAAAAATATTTTTCAAATAGGAAGCTAGTTTTTCTGTTTTTTCACCATAATACTCAAACTAAAATGCCTGACACCATTTATACCAGGTTGGCTTAATTGGATGAAAGGTATAAAAAATTAAAATTTGAGGATGTATAATAATAATATCCTTTTCTAGCCGTATGTCTTCTCCGCTTTCCAATGTTTATAGTTAAACACATTAAAAATTTAAGGAATCCATCTCATGGCTTTTAAGTATATGCAACGATTGATCAGTTAAGTTGTTCTCTAGTTTTTAGTTAATCTATAATGCATGGATTGAAAGCTTAGTCATATATATACAAGTTTTGCATTGTTGAAGCTGACATTTCATTCTATTGTAGTTGTAGAACTTCCATATACAATTATAAGAGAACCAACAGTGTTCCACAAAAAATGACCATTCTAGGTATACGTCTGTGAAACATGTTTATTTGTAATATTATTGAATCATTTCTGGCTTGAGTATATGTCGCCAAACTGGTATCGCCAATTACCAGTTCGGTACATTACGAATCCAAGGCATACTGGAATTAGGGGGATGGAGAAGGAGAGGGAGGGGTAGGGAGAGAGAGAGAGAGCGGAGGGCTTCCTTGAATGGGAGGGTGAGAGAGAGGAGAGCAAGAGGCGAGTGTGTGTGTGAGAGAGAGAGAGCGGAGGGCTTCCTTGGATGGGAGGAGGAGAGAGAGGAGAGCAAGAGGTGAGTGGAGAGTGAGAGAGAGAGCGGAGGGCTAGTCATCATTGCAGAGAAAGAGAGAAGAGCGAGATAATGGGGAGGACGGGAGAGACAGAGAGAGGGGGATGCATATCAGTCATCGTCGTTGTCATTGTTGTAGGCGGTGGTGCAATGACGAAGCCCTACCCCTAGCATGAGAGAGACTAGTGAAAGAGGTGACTCGGGAGGTGAGTGATGGTCAGATGGAGCCATGGTCGGTTATATGAAGCATGAACTGCTCAAAACTATTTTGAATTGAGCGAAACCGGGCAGTTCCATCTGGTTTGAACTAGTTTGAGGCCCAGACCGAATCAAAAGGTCATCCATCTTTGTAATTGAACTGGTCCAAAGTCGGTATGCCCCGAACCGGGTGGTTCATGATAGTTCCACCGTCCTTGATCATCTTGCTATGATGACTCAGACTGATGCTTTTTTTCCAAATTTGAATATACCCTTCATTTTGCAGTTTAGTATGTTTTGGAATGTTTAATATTGTAACTTACACATAAATAAAGGAATTGAAACTTTTTTTCATCTGAAGCATCAGTAGGAACACATCCTCTGGATACTTGTCTGGAACAAGTAAAATTCCTGCATGAGATCTGGAAAAAATTGAGGGTGACAATGAAATTCATGATTTCAAATAAGTCATGCTACTAATGTATGGATTTTTGGTTTCTGGTTACTTGTTTTATATCTAATTGGATGATTTTTTGTTAAAGTATCTAGGATCAAATTTGTTGTTAGCTCAAACTGAAACTCAGTCTCTTGTAGAAATAGAAATGTTGGGAGGCAAGGTAGCTCAGTCAATTTGACCTTCTTAGTTTGAAAAAGTTTCATAAATTGGAAATATGTGCTATCAAGAGGACCAGTAAAAGTGCACTTTTCTTTTGGTAATGAAGTATGCAGCTGTATCCCGATCCAGTTGTGGGAAGACTAGCTCTCACATTAATTCATTAAAAGGAATAGTTATTAGAAGGATGCCATCCCATATCAGGATATGACAGCAAATAATCTTGTAAAAGAGGATTTGGAAGAACAAGTATCCCTAACGTCACCTGACTGACCCTCTTGTGTTAGCTTGAATTTTTTTGAAGACCGCTGGTCGAGTTATTAAGAAAGCAGAAGCTTCCTATTTCAATCAGATGGGTTTGCCTCATGTATGGCTCAACATCTCGCATTTGTGTTGATCCTGATTATTTTGGCTCCCTTGTGGTCCAACATCTCCTATGCATGTTCATTTGGCTAAATCCAACATAAGATCAAGGGACCTAAGTTCCTCTTGTCAGGACAATCATCCATATAAGTTAAATTTCTACACAATCGTCTGAATTTTTTGAATTTTCTGGCTTGCTGCAACCTTCCCTTGAATGTATAGGATAGTTCCAACTCATGCATCAACTTATGAAAACTGTATCTTTCCAGCTAGCACAACTCTGAAGGTCTTGCTTAAATGCCCTATCACTTTTCTTAATAATTTAATCCCTATTAAGCTCTGTAAATTCCTTAACTTGGACATAGCATTAATATATATTGTTCAATCTGCTAGTTTGAGAACAGAGCAGCTGCATGCATAAACCTAGCTAAGATACCATACAAATTACATCAGTGGCAGGTTTCAGAAAAGACCAAACATTGGTGTATTAATAGCCCTTGCAGTTTTTTTTAAAAAATTATCTATTGATACTTTTCTTGCCCCAGGTTTTTCAAAAGCGACTGCCCCAGAAGCAGTTGACCTGGTATGCAGATTTCTACAGTACTCGCCAAATATCCCGGTGTACTGCCGTAAGTTCAGGATCAGATCATACCCTTCGATGATTTATTTGAGATGGCACCTATATACTGTTGAATTCTGAGCATGTGAGAACCTGCAGTTGGAAGCCTGCATGCACCCTTTCTTTGATGAGCTGAGAGATCCAGATACTCGTCTACCCAACGGTCGTCCTCTTCCTCCACTCTTCAACTTTAAACCTCAAGGTAATAAACTCTTCAAATATTGATCATAGCATAGAGCATCAAGTAATTCTCATATTTCTGTTGGCTAATATCATATAAATTCACATGTGGCTGTGACTTTCTAACCGTTCAAACACCATCCTACCTCCACGAGCTTGCTGATTTGTCATTGGACCATTGCTCTATTTCACCTTTATACCCTTTTCTTCATGTAAAATAGTATTCTGTAATCTCCTTCATCTACCATGAGGCAATACTTGAACAATGTGAATTACCATTTGCTTGTTTGATTTCCAATATCATGTTATGAATGCAAGTACTTAAAGGTGTCATTTATCTACAAATTCTTAAGTGCAAATTTACCATTTGTAGTCACTACTTCAGAACTTGAAGAGGGTCCAATGAAGCGATCCCTGCACATGATCTTTATATAATCATATTACCATCTTTGATTTAATACTTGTTTTGGAAATTTAATGTCCAAAGTTTTGCTAATTTGATATTCTACCTATATGATGATTCATAAAGCATATAAACCCAGTATATTTTCTACCTTGTATACTATAAATTCCAATATTAGCTGATCACATATATGCAAGTAAATATGTACATTTTCAGCATTTGCCTTGATGCATAGGCCTCTGTTTCTGACTTGCCTGCTCTTGACCTCGGCAGAGATAATGTGCATCCCTCCAAATGCTCTCGAGCGCCTTGTTCCAGAGCATGCAAGAAAGCAGAGTTTGTTCATGGCCTTGCATACTTAGTTTTCTTGAGAATTGAAAGCTCCAAGTTATCGCTCTGGATCTGCTCATTTGGTTCGGTGGTTGATGAGATAAGTAAATTTGCTGTCCTTTTTTTTCTTTTTGTTTCTCGTTCAATTCCTTTGTCTATATTTTTCTTTTTCTTTTTATTTTTTCCTTTAAATCCGGATGTGTGTGTGTGTGTGCGTGTGCGAAAAAGATGGTTATATAACACTGGAATTGCCAGATATCACGAGATTCCAGAGGCTTGTGTTAGAATATCAGTTGCTATCTTTATCCAATTTGCAGGTGTCATACTGAGTTCTAATTTGAGATGTTTAAATTTCCATCAAAAAGAATCAAAATTTATTTGCAAATTCCATCTTCAGTGGGTGGGCCGCTTCCTTTCAGAGAAGCAAAAAAAAAAAAAAAGAAAAAGGTCCGACTGCAGTGAGTTCTACACTACGAATTTTAATATCTGATTTGAGCCCTACAAACAAAACCAACTCCAGTGCTGTAAGGACATTGATCAAGTTCTCCAAATACTGCATTTTGGACCACATGAATCAGCTGTTGATTCTGAGCTGGTAGAACTCATATTATCAATGAATGATTTAGTTGTGAATTTTGACTGCTGAAAGTTCCGGCTTAAGCCCTATAACCAAACCACCACAATTAAATGAATGGACAGTTGAGCTCTGGCTCCTCTGAGCTCTGGCTCTGGCTCCCCACCCGTAGGCCCGGCTTTAGCTACTCCTCTGAGCTCTGGCTCGAGTCCCACGTGTGAGTACATCACACCCGGCACCACCCTGGAGCGATTCGAACTTGGGACCTTGTAGTTAGAATTGCTGCCCACTACCACTAGGCTACCACCTTGGTGGCAAGAAAGGAACATCCTTCGCTAGCTTAGAAGTCTCACTCAGCTCACTTTTGCCGTGGCTTTCAAGGAAACAAATTGACTTAATTAATTAAAGGTCTATTGTTTCATGTTTGCCAGTTTTTATGGCACCCTAAATCTCAGTTGCCGCAGCTCCAGGCTGAGCAAACTCTTGCGGGAACAAACCGGACACCTACAAACTCCGGAGAACTTATAAACTGCGCTTAGTTTTTATAGTGGTGCATCAAAATGAGTGCTTGACGGACTCTATAAAAACGAGTGGTTATGATTGATGACGTGTATGGACATGTGGTGTAGGCCGTAGAATACAATATTTTCAATCTGAGACGCACATAATGCACGAGCCCCATTGGAGCCGCATGATAATAGGATACAATTTTTTATTGCAGAAATCAATCACTCCATGCAAGTTAACAGCAAACCCTTTGCTAGATATAGCAGAACATTCCATGTAATAGAAGCCCCGTCGTATCACTCATTCAGCATAGAACAGAAGCAAGTTCCATATAGAAACAAATAGTAACAATTTTTTTTTTTTTTATTTCTGCAAACTTACGATACATTTGGTACTGCTTATAAATTACTTTTATAATTTTTAAAGCATTTTTTTTAAATAAGTGCCCAGTAATATTATCTAATAAGTGCTTTTATAAGAAAAAGTTTTAAAAATTTTTTTTAGAGGAATCTAGAAATTATAGCTTCTGACTTTGTCTTGTATTGGAAGGATTTTTCAGAAAACAAAAACAGCATCCGACATGTCCTTAACTGAAAATCTGCTGGATATTGTGGGATCCATTACATTGCCAGACCAAACAAGAATAGGCGGCATGCAACATCCGCTACCGTCCTTGTCAACTCTCAAGCTTGTTTGGGAGAGCTTTTTAAAAGGTTAAAAAATACTTTCTGATCCTCCAAAATTATTTTTAAATAAAATATGGTGTTTGATAAAAATTTGAAAAATCATTTTAACGTTTCCAGAAAGCTAAAAACAACTTTTTGGAAGAATCTCTATTTTGAAGCTTTCTAGAAAAACACTTTTAGGCCCCGTCGAAAAGCTTTTTTTTTTTTGACCAAAATACTCGTGATAAAATATAACAATTACATAAAATGTTCCTTTAATAATTGTTTAACCAATTTTATCACCTAGTTAAAAAATTTATTATATTATGAAAAATTAATTTATGCTAATAATTATAATATTTTATCTTTATTATTGTATTATACTATAAATATAATATTATATTACATTATATCATAATACATTAATATATTATGTTAAATAATTTAGTATTATATTAAATTATTATGTTATAGTATACAATATTATATTATTTTATTATAATAATATTATATTATATTACAGTAATATTATATTATATCATATATTTATGTATTAATATATATTATATTTTATTATGCTTTGTTGTATGATACAATGCAATGTTTTTTAAAGTCATTTTATTATGACAAAAATATTTTTTTAGTTTGTACATATTAAAATGGCACAACACTTTAAAAATATAATTATCAAATAGCAAACAGAGACTCCACTTCAAAAAAACTCAATTTGCTCTGCTGCTTCCTAAATCCCTAAATGGAGCCTTATTCTCTTTAGTAAAGTTTTGTTCAGAAGAAGGAGACGGACAGCATCAACCCCATTTCACAGACGGACATGCATGTATCTCGCTCATTCCCATAAAGGAGTAGGGCCAGGTTTACGAGGCGGGACACCGAAAGGCAAGCTGTGCTGCGGGCCGTACCTCGGCGGAATGAGGGCGCCCGGGTCCTCCACGTGTCCGAAGCACACGCATCCCCCGCTGCCCACCGCGTGCGAGTAGTGGCACCCTCGCACGTGCGGCTGAGGCGCCATCATCACCCGGCACCCGCATCCGCATCCACACACCTCGTACCGCACGGGCCCACTCCCCATCCTCCACAGCCCTCCTCCGCCGCCGCCGTACGCCGGCGGCGGGACCTGCTGGCCGTCGTGTGGTGATGGTGGTGGTGGCGGCGGTGGTGGTCCTGCTGGTGGCCGCCGTAGAGCTGCAGGCCCGCGCCGCTGGCCATCTGGCTCAGATTCTTCGCCGTGCCCAGGTTGGGCGTGCTCCGGACCCGATGCAACCCGGCGGCAGCGGCGGTGGAGAGGAGGTTCGACCGGGAGGGGCGGAAGGCGTCGCGGAGGTCGATGGTGGAGGTTGGTGAGGTGGCGGCGGAGGAGGAGATGTTGAAGAGGGAGAGCGTGGAGGTGGCCGGGGTGGCGGTGGGGGGCACACCGTTGATGGCCTCAACGTAGCGCTGCTCGATGGGGGAGGCGGCGGCGTCGGAGAGGGGTGCGAGCGGCGGAGGGGCCGTGGAGAAGAGGAAGAGGCGGAAGCGGGGGGAGTTGGAGGGGGAGCGGGGCTCGTGCCGGTCGTACTCGTGGAGCATGTGGCGGAGGTCCTCGTCGCACGTGACGCTCACGAGCGCGTCCAGGTCCTCCGGCATGATCTGGTACTTGATCACCACCTTTGCGCTATTGAACATCTCCTGGATCCTCTTCTTCAGCTCTGTCATCATCATCATCATAAATAATTACAAAACGGAGAAGGGAGAGAGAGAATCCTGGCCGTTGGTTTGGTGGACTCGCCTGAGAAGGAGATAGAGCGGGGGACGGCAAGGACTCGGGTCTCGCCGCCGACGTACTTGAGCTGGCCGTCGGAGGGTCGCGGCAAGATCCTGCCGCCGTAGCTGCAGAGGAGCTTGAGCCGGTTCTTGGGGGAGAGCGACTCCTCGTCGGCCGATGCCATCCTTCCTTGGCCGCCGACCAATCCCGGCGGTCTGGGTGCCTGCTGCCGCTCCGCCTTCTCGCCGCCCAGTGCGAGGCTGGTGCACGACGACCCTATATTTGATTTCTGGAAGGGAGGAACCTGCGGAGCCGTTTGATAAGAGGATCAGACGGCAGGTAAAAGGAGTTCGTAGACTTCAATCATTAGCGCACTCCACTAATAAAAGCCAATGAAATGAACCAAGCGCCTAGCATCCAGCCGGAGATTTGCTGCTTTCAAGCATTTCCAATTTCATATACGATTATACGAACCAGCCGGCCGCTCATATAGAAATATTCCGTTTTCCTTCTAAATTATATCAACGGCTATGATTGGATACCGTTGTTCTAGAAAAGTGCATCAGTTTGATCACAGCCGTTTAGCAAGAGGGGGAGACGGAGAGAGAGAGGAGAGGAGAGAGTGCCTGTGAAATCGACGGCGTTTCCCGACGTCAAGACTCGGATGATTTGGAACTCGAATATGCTGCGAAAAAACACGAAAGGAATGCAAGAATAAATATATAGAAAGATCAAAATAATCGATTTCTAGATTCATTTTTTCATCGAAAATTGGATCGGATCATGGTCCTTTCATCGCTCTTTCGAAATTATATTTTTTCGAGCAGAAACAAAAGCCAAGAAAAAACATTAAAAAAATTACAAAACCTGGGAGAAGGAGACGACTGCCGTCGGACCGAAACAGAGAAGCGGCGAAGAGATGGCCGGAGACCAAGATTAAAAGGACGACGGCGATCGGAGCACAAGGATAGGGTTCGTTGATTCGGACTCCTTCGGGTTTCAAAAAAAATACCCAGAAAAAAACAAAAGTATACACACCCAAAAAAAACCCGCCGAGACTGGCAAAAGGACAAGAAGAGAAAAAAAAAATAGAGATAAAAATAGGGAAAAATCAGCTTATAAAATCTTACCTCGTAGTATGTGGTAGCTTTGTGAATCCGAGAATGGGGGGAATCTTGATCGTTATTACTTTGGGTGGCGTTTAACAGCCACAAGTTCTCCCCCTCCGCTCGGGCCGCTCTCTCCTGCAACCGCCTCCGCTTATATATTTATATATAAACCCGGAACAAGAATAACCTCCATGCGGCGGTTTTAGGTTTCGGAGCCCGGTTCGGGTTGGGTTCAGGCCTGGTTCGTTTTAATTCATAGTGATATGATCGCTTGTGAAACTTTAATTTCGATATCTTATTAAAATAGTTGTACTGCTTGAAGAAAATTCGGCTACTATTATTGGTTGGCATGGGTGAGTACCATTTCTTGACTCGAGACATTAGGAATATGGTCTGTGGTGAGATAGCCTTTCAAGTTAAGCATGTCTGCAGAGAGGCCAATAGAACTACCGACTGGGTGGCTTCATATGTGCCTTTGTTTTACATTCTATACATTTAGTCATAAATATCTATCAGAAAATCACAAAAACCTTAAGAATGGTAGTGCAGAACACTAGAATACATCTACATTGAAAATTGTTGCTTATTTATTTAAGCATAAAATGTTATACCTGCAAAACAAGTATTATGAAATTTTATCACATATCTTTTGATACATTTAGAAGCTATCATCCTAAATGGAAAGAAAATTGTTTAGATCAAACTATAGAAGAGATAACTAGGTAGTTTGTGACTCCTAAAATGAATGGAAAGGAAAATTGTTATGCTCCCTTCAGACTTATAAATTCATTTTAGAATGCAAACATGAAATTAGACTATGAACTTAGTGTCTAGATATGGCATACTTATCTAATGACAACTAAGAAAGATGTTGATATCGAAGGCAAGGAGTCTCAATAACCCTATTTTCATTGAGCACACAAGTCTCACATCTTGTCACCCAAGTTTCAGGCTACAAAGACCTACTAAATTGACGAGGTGACCGTGCACTATGGTGAATTTATTGAAGAATTTGTGCGGATGTGTACTTAATTCTATATCGATCATTCGATGGATAGATTTTAGATATTTATATAGAATCGAAAAATCTAAATAATACCTTCCGGCTAGCTTTTTTGAGTGAGATTCTGAATTGTTACAAATAGTATTACAGTGGATCTGATCCATAACCTCTGTGGACTAAAAGATACTGTAGTACAAATTTTTTAGAAATTGACTACGGGCCGATCGTGCTGTTTGTGATTAAATTTGAATGAATTTAATCTTAGATTATTACAAAGTGCACAGACTTGGTTATATGAGTGGCAAGCGAGTTTCCCTACCAACCCCCCGCGTCGGTGTTGTCAAGTGGAAAAGCAAGCGGAGCGGCGAAGCATTTTTCCACTACAGATATTCCTTTGAATTATTAGATATTTTATTTGATGTATCTACCCTAGATGGATTTAATAAATCCTAGTTACCAAATAAAAAAATATTTTTCCATCTCTATTGTTATGAATTTACTGAAATGCCTCTAATTGTATTTTTGAGCCGACAACAAAATTGCCCTCGTGTGGAATTTTGATGACCGTGGGTTACGTGGCAAATAAGGCTAGTTTGATTGGCCGTCCGAACTGTACATGTTACAATTCTCCAATGTTGGTGGATTAAATTTGGCAAAAGTCGCATATCCTTTTTTTTTCAACCATTTTAAGGAACAAGATGGACATGCGACCACAAATAATTCACCCTATGTTTGTATGATTTTTTTTTTATATAAACGGGATATATCTTACCACTCTAGCATGAATACATTGAAGAAAGAAAGAAAAAAAAAAAAAAAATGACAAAGAGAGAGTGGAGCAGACTCATAATTATTACAAAATCAACCACCAGAGTGCTGCGCAACATATGAAACGACCCAATTAATTGCATTATTCATCTCTCGGTAAGCACGAGTGACATTGAAGGCCACACGTCCCTCAAAGCTTGCGAATGTTTTATAATAGTGGGTGCCCATCGCCTACACTGATGTGGGTGGATACACTCTGCCGCCAACATGACCCGCATGTGGGTAACCCCTTCCCAAGCAGTTTTGAGCTTGGCTCCAGGAACAGAAGTATCATAAAGCCGATTACCCCTTGCTCGATTAGTCTGAAATTAGCATCTTCAATCACAAAACCATTACCTCCTCGACCTCTATCCTCATGCACACTACTATCGAAGTTCACTTTGAAAAAGCTCGAGGATGGAGGCTCCCAGGAGACGAATATCGTTTAAGTCGCTCTTAGAACTACGTGGGGGCCTTAGATGTCCTTAGCAATCTCAAATCCTCTGATAGTCTGAGCTTGAACGAACTCATCTGCATGAAGAAGCATCCTACCAGCCACAACCCTTAGACTCTGTCCCTATTCCTTAAAAGTTTGGCATTTCTGTCCAGCCAAATCTGATAAGCAATATAAGCAGCACTAACTCTCCTAGAACAAGTGGTTGATCTGCTAACCCCTTCAGGTAAGCGAGGAAAGTTGCAATCAGGTCAGGTCCGAGGTAATTCTTTTGTATGATTCAGGAGGGATCTTTGCCATTCGTTGGAAAAGCGTTGCTACAAGTCCCAAACCGGTTTCCACAAACTGATGTAGCCAGAAAATTTGGTGGGATCAAGGTGGCAGTCATTGATAGGTGCTGACAGCCTTTTTTGAGGTACCAGATCCAGACATCCGGTGCCACATCAGATTTGGACAAGTTTGTTCACTTGGTTGGGCCTTGATACCTTCCGAACACCTAGCTTCATTGGTGCCATCTTTTGCCAACTGTTCTATTTTGGCCATGGATGCGAATAAAGATAGACTATTTTAAAGTTGTTGTGTCCTAAAATTGAGACTTAACCTGTACAGAGCTCATACATCCTATAAACACCAGTATTAATTATGCCACGCTCTACCATCATTAATATTTATCTTATGTACAATAAATATTAATGACATCAATGATCTCTGCCCCAACATAGATATCGAAGTATTCTAAACTCCATTTATCCACCTATATAGATCATGAAGCGACCATTATGCGATCCAATAGTAGATTCGTTTGAAAGAAGATGAACCTTTCTTTTGCACGAAAGAAACAATCCCTATTCGAAAGGAAAAACCCTACCCCGCACATAGCGCGATTCATTCTAACTTTAGAACTACAATTGAGTGCCATTGTACCTGTTTCCCTTTCGAGATCTCTATGATATTCTCCATCTTGAAATGACCAAGATAATGATTTGTCTCAATTACGATGGAATGCTGAAGAATTTTAAATTAATCAAGACATGATGCGCACAAATGAAGATGTCAAAATAGAAAGGAACTATAGGTGGGAGACAACTGACACTTAATCAGCACAAAGTTCTTTGAGTCTACATGTTGCTACCATGGTAGCTTATGATTCAACCACTCGCCATGTATCGATTACTCTATCAAGATATTAGCCAATTTATTGGGAGATGAATAATTATTTCATATATCAATTATGATGCTTGTTAACTAAAATACTCCTAAGTAGCCATAATTGATTGACTAAAAGAATCATTGTTTATACCTTGTATGGTATTGTCAAGTATCTTGAAGTCCATTGATTTATATCAAGTGAAATGAAACTAGTGCCCCATTTCTAAACTTTCTAAATGTTATTTTATTTGGTGGTTAAAAGGACTTGAATCCATCTTAGATTTAGGGTTCTTCCTTCGGCGAAGGCATCGTTCTATCTACATGCATCCATTTTGTTCATTGAATGGAAAATCAAATTTTCATCCAGCGGAAAAATAGGGGCTGTCATAATACGCATTTTACTAAAATTTCTCTGTGAGTATAATTTGCTAGTTTCTGGAAACATTTGCATGAACTATTTTGTTTTATGAAAGTGGGATCTGAAAACAATGTATGACCTGAATTTAGATTGATCATGGAGAAGAGTCTCAAAATAGAAGGCAAACAAATCGCAACCAAAAAAATAGGTTTTTCTAAATTTTTCAGATCATTTGATTGCACTATTTTTATGGTTCTCCCACTTTTCCGGATTACTTATGTTAGATCTCTCTCTCTCTCTCTCTCTCTCTCTCTCTCTCTCTCTCTCTCTCTCTCTCTTAACTTCATGGGTAAATATGATCAGAGATTAACACTATGAGGCTTAGCTCAAGCTCTAGAGTACAAAACTACAAATAAGACTTCTAAAAACATAATTGGACTTATTTTATATGATGTATTTAAATCCTGTAGCCCATAGAACTAACTCTTAACTTTTCTGGTGCCAATTGCAAACTCAAGTTAGACAGAAGTCATAGGAATTCCAAATTAGTGACTTGATTCTCAAAAGTTAAACATGATGAACTCAAATTTGAAAAAATATAGCAAACTCTCCATGCTGTCAACCCTCACTGGGCTTGTGTCTGGGCCTAGATACAAGCCAATTTTTCATCAAAGTACTAGGTAAAGTCCTGAATCCTCTTAGTAGTAAGTTCAAATGAAGCAAATCAAGTTATTTCTCCAGCTCAAGCTAAATACCTTAATGATTGAGATTGAATCCTTAGTACAAGTTATTGTCAAGCCGTACATGTGAAGCCATAGCTCCAGGCCGAGCTATACTAATGCAAACATTTTTGTAAATTGAGAGAGCATTGCTGATTGAGTTTGGTCTAAAGATAATTGCCTCAATACATCTACTATTTGCTCATTTGATTTGTATTGAATCAAGGAACCAACAATCTGGAATTATATCCGGATCTCAGAATAGTTGTTTCTGATGTTTCAGATATAAATACGATGAGAAGATGAAAAGGAAATTTTGCTGACAGTCGTGGCTATGAGACCCAAAAATATGGAGTATCTTGGTACTCCATTGCAATAATTATGCGACTTTATTGAGTGCATCCGTATTCGTGAGGTATGATCTATCCGCTTTAGCGCAAAAAAAAAAAAAAAAAAAAAAAAAAACTAATCTGTCCGCTAGAAAAGGAAGGATAGGGCCAAGTTGTGGCAACTTTCATCTGGTCGCTGAATCCGAACATTGAAGCACTTCTATATAAGATGGACTCTCAGATCAGGTGGGAGACAACTGCAAGTCAAAATCCATCCATATCCATATTCTGGCTAAGGGTACTAGAGTGATCATGGCAATTCTATTCCTCTCCTCTCTTTTTTTCCTCTTTTTTTTTTGTCTTTTTTTGCCTTCATTGAGTTGAAGAAGTGTCAAAGAGCATGCAGATCAATGGAAATATCAAAGACATTATCCTGGAATACATTTTTTTCCTGAGGAGGAGGGAGGAAAATCCAGTTTGAAGTTTAATTAAGAGAATGAAAAGAGCAAGTTATTACAAGATAGCAAAAGAAGAGAAAAGAGCAAAGGGAAAGAGGGGGAGGGCTTCTCAAGAATAATAAACCCCAAAGAAAATGAAACAAAGGGAATAAAAATCTTATGCACAGCATCAATGGAAAGAAGGAAAAGTGCAAAAATACCAACAGGAGATGAGTTTGTGCAGTGCAAACCACCAAGTCCACCAGGGGAAGTCCTCTCATAAAAGAAAGCCAGAATGGCCTTAAATTGCATTAAATCACTGAAATCTTCAAGGTTATAATATTTAGACATGCTTGTTGTAATTAATAAAAAAAAAAAAAGAACGAGGTTGACAGAGATTAATGGAGTGTTTAAATTATCCATCCTTGAAGAAGGTCTCCAATCACTGAAAATTTGATTTCCAGAATCTAGAAAGGTAGCTCAAAAGGAACCAGGAAAAAACTTCTGTGATAGAATAATCCTTCGCGCTTAATTAAAAGAAAAATTCTCACTGAAAAGAAGGCTCATGTTTATGAAACAATTGACCAACCGAAAGGGCCTGCAGACCAACATCTAAAATGACCAATCCTTCAAAAGTTCCGAAATATGAATCCAACCAAACAAGAGAGAGGGAGAGAGAGACTTGGGTGATGATTATTTGATCCAAAATTAAAAATCGGAGGAATGAGCTGAGATCCTCCATACGAGACATCATAATACCCACATAAAACATCCATTTGATAAAACAGAAGAGTTTGTTTCTTAAGATCTCTTGATGATCATTTGATTAAAAATTAAAGAGCGAAATCACCAAAAAAAAAAAAGAAAAGGAAAATTCAACAGCTAATAGCCAAAGAGAAAAATAAGAGGAAAACCCAAAACAAATAATTTAAAACCCAAAGAGCTTCTTACATGCCCTTGCGAACTTCCCTCTTTTCTTCCTTGGGTCCCTCGTCCTCCTCTGCTGCTGCTGCTGCTGCTGCTCTTCCTCCTCCTCTACCAATTCCCCATTCCCATCCCCATCACAGGTGTCATGGATCCTCCAATACCCCTCCGAGGCCTTCCTCATGGAGAAAGCCCTCCTGACCGCTGCCTGCAGCGAGGCCCTCCCATGGTTCCTCTCAGAAGCCTTGAACCTCTGAGAAGCAGAGGAGCAGGTCCTGCTAAGTATCACCCCAAACCTCTCCCCATCACCACCACCACCACCCTCCACCTCTGGCCATGTGGAATCATCATTGATCTTGGTGTTAACTTCTCTTTGTGGAAGCTTGGAGGTGGAGCTTGGGGGGGCCTCATGGGCTTGAGGCGGGGAGCAGAAGGCGAGTTCTGAGAAGTCTAAAGATCTCGACTTGGATGGGATGTTGGTACCGCCACTGATCTTGGAATAGCCATTGATCATGTTTGCTTTTCTTTGCTTTTTTTTCTTCTATTCCAAAACAGCTTTTCTTCTGTTCTAATGGGAGGTGGTGGGGATTTTGGATTTAGAGGTGGGTTATTAAATGGGTGGGATTTCGGTTGCGGGATCTGAAGGTGGTGGTAGCGAATGGAGCTAAGAAAAGGGTGGGTTTCGAGGAGCGGTGGCTGCGGGAGCTGTGAGCTGGGAGTCGCTGGAGAAGGGCAGTGATGGGTGGGAATGCGTGTGTGAAAAAAATGGGAGATGGGTGGTGGAGATAGAAACAAGGAATGAGGAGGTGGAGTTGGCGACGAAGGGTCCAAGCTTTAAATTAGTAAGCGGTGCCAGAAAAAGATAGAAGGTGGGTGGGCGAGGAAAGCAAAAATTCCTGCCCTAATTAGATGCTGTTTAAACTCAACTGGGGAAGCTAATGCATCTTTTATCTCCAAGCAACCAATTGCCATAAATTAGAGATGCCCATGCACTCAACCTGTTAAATCCATTAACTTGATTCAACTTGCTCTAGGTTAGATTGTATTACTTATCTAATAAAATGGTCAAGTTCGAATCTAAATTTTTGACCTATCTTCATTGGATAGGTTCTTTGATCTATCCTATATCTGACCCGATCCATATCTAATTCTACTCGATTTGATTGCCACCCTTCCTATAAATAAATTCGGCGTTTTGCTTTTGGACAATCCTTCTTTTGTTAGGACCTATTTGGATGAGTGAATACCCAAAATGGTGATATCGATTCTCTTGAAAAAAATTATATATTTTTTTCAATTTTGTTATTCAAGGTAAAAAAAAAAACTTTTTTCACCGTTTTTTTTTTTTGGTGCTTCTAGCAAAAAAAAAAGGAGATTGGGCAAAGTTTATCTTTGGCAAGATTGTACTCTCAACTATTTTAATTTATACAAGGAATTATCTACAATAACCGAGCAAGCATGCAGACAAATACCAATATTATTTAGGCGTTAATGCATGATAAAAACATTCTTATATGCATGCATATACACAAGTGCTAACTTGTATACATTGGTATACTTTGCAATGTCTATATATATAATCCATGCTTATAGACAAGATACCTTAGTGCTCGATGTTACCAGATCTCAATTATTATAAATGTATCCAACTTGAGCCTTCAGAAATGGTCTGTGTCCATGCTAAAACGGAACCAGCTATCCATGTGCGAGATCTCCATACATGTTCCTTTCTCAAATATAAAATAAACTAACAAATCCATGCGCATCAATTAAAAGTAAAAATATGTGTATCGAATGAAAAATCACGACGAACAATGTTCTCATGCAATTGCAACCTTCTATGCTTTTCCCTTGTGCACTTCACATTTGCCTAGAATTAATCAAGCCATATTCTTGTAATTTTAGATTTTCGATTCCAACATTGAAGCCTAGTATAAACCTTCGATACGGAGTATAATCTTTCATATTAGATAATAAATTTTATGAAATGTACACTACGACTAGGGTTTCATCGGATGAGTTCATCGGACAATCAAAAATGAAGAGGAATTAATTTTTTTTAGAGAAAATTAGGCCCGAGGACTAAGAAAGGGAAAGAACCTTGTCCAATAACAATGATAGCCTTAATTATTTGTAAATAACTGAGTCAGATTGGAGTACCAAGGAGCCACTCAAAGCCCTAAATGGGGACTATATGGAAGTGAGGAGGCTTAAGAGGAGTGTGAGGGCGGTGGACTGGTCGCTTGAAGTGTGAACAAGATTTTGGGAGTTTATGGGGGAGGCTGTTGACCATCATACTGAGAGTGTTGAAAGGTGGGATCTCGACAGCTCCCTGAGGGCCCTCTTTAACCCTTCTCTTAAGGCACTTCATTATATTTCCACTCTCTTTTTGTCATTTTGCACTCCTTTGAAGTGAACCAAATTTGTGAGAAATGGCCAAGAAAAATAAAAACATATTTAGTTTGCATCCCACTAGAGTCGGCTCCTGAAGTGCAAGAAGTCAAATCTATTGTTCCTCTTGAATTCAGCCCTGCCCAGGTGCGAAACAGCAGCGAAGAACAACATAAGTTATACATTAGAGGGTATTGCATTCTCAAACTGGCTCTTTTGTTCCCTAGACACCAATGCTTCAATGGAATCGCTTTAAAATGCGATCCAAACTAAATAATTTTGATGCAGCCGCATCATAATGTGATGAGCTAAATTGTTTCTCCAAGCAGATGGAACCTACTCAATGTTGTCCTCATGTCAGCTTGTAAGCATGGATGTAAGTGCTTTTCAAATTTTGGAGAGGCTAAATAGCAAATATTGCCGTACAAATGAATGGGCTAGCCAGGAGAGTCCAGATTCTTTTTGTCTATATCAACCATTCGGTTCGGCGAAAACAGAAAGAGAAAAAGCGTGGTTACAAAAAAATAGTATTTTTATGAGAATAAAAATTTTATATTTTATAAAAAATCATAAAAGGCATAAAAAAGCTAATTTCCTACTTGTTGAAAATTAGGATTTTTTTTCAAAATTATTCTTAAACCATCAAAATCCATAAATAAATTTTTTTCTTTATTAAGAATATAATAGATATTTTATATAATTTTTTTCAGAAAAAGTAATGTTCAACTGATCATAAACTACTCTGAAATATGCCAAATTTTTTTATGATCAATCAGCTACAATTATTTTTCTAAACATCATATTTTCAAAATTTATTTTTTTATAAAAAAATATTTTAGTAAAAAAAAATTTCTGCAAACCCAACAACTCTACAGGATGTGCACATCCAGAATCGAATCAGAATTTAGCTGTATAATGGCCCCGGGCACCTCTACCAGCCCTCAAAAATCGTTTCCCTGCATGAATTTATCTAACTCGTTTCCCCTTTAGATGCAAAGTAAGGACCATATTTGTAGTCCAGGAGGCATCAGGGGGGCCCTTGCAAAAAGTTCATAGGAAACTTATAACTTCGATTCCCATTCGCGAGAAAGGCGGGATTTTCTTACCAAAATTTGGAAACGGGAGGGGGGACCGGGAAATGGTCGGGGCTCCAGAATCGTATCTACCAGCTCCAGGTTATCTCCCCTTCACGTGATTTTGAATTCTTTTGGCGTTGAATTGTGAGCACACGTCCGTCCAAAGTAGAAACCGGCATCATCGCGCTGGACGCTGCCGGCCGGTCAAGTGCGGGTCCCACCAACCCGTTAAGAGCGGGACCCACCCACCGCCCAGGTTTGAGTCCTTCGAGCCGTCTCAATTCCATGCATGGCTCGCTGCCTAACGGAAGGCATACCATGGGTCCGTCCATCTTAACGGTTTAATGTTTTGAAATACTCCACAACAGTTTGATAGTATTTTAAGTTAGTATTTGGACCTTCAATTGGCACCACCATGATTAAAAGATGGTCATATGGTGGGTTAATTGGGCTGACAAACACTTGGACAGCTTGAGTTAGTTGGGTAATTAATTTGGAAGAAATTTGCAAGATGGATGGCTCATAAGGACCATGGAAATGGATATGGTTAAGGTAATGACTAGGGTGAACTGTGGTTAGAGTTATGGTAATCAATTGATTTGAACCTGTATCCAATTTGTGGATGTCTTACTTTACATCCATCATTTCAAAATCTAGATGCTTTCCACTACCCTATTATATTTTCAAAAATATTTGAAGCATTTCATATCATTATCTATTTGAATCCAAGAGAAGTTTCCACATTCATGCTTCAATTGACTATACATCAAAATATTTAGGCAGGTAGCCACTGTCAGTTTCTGAAATAAATAAAAAAATAATTTTTTTAACTAATATCTCAATTACTCTATCGAACGGATGTTGAACCTAGCCGGAAAATAAATAAATAAATAATGCTAATAGCAAATATAATCCTATTGCATATATATATATATATATATATATATATATATATATATATCTTACGGTAGGTTAATATAACAACTGCTGGGTCCCAATTAAGTATTTTCTCAGTACATGACACAACCAAGATATGAATTTGTTAGGCAACGGAGGAATGACTTCTTTAGTCCAGCCGTGCATAACACGAGGAACTGTTGGAACGCTTCAACAAGCAGCAGCTGGTGCAAGATTTCAACAAGTTGTCAGAAGCCTTTGAAATCTATCCATGGGAAGGGGGTCCACTTTGGCCCATGGTTTGACCATGCCAAGTAAGACAATGTTCTTCGTGCAGAATTTATGTAACTCGGGTTAGAAGAAGAAGAAGAAGAAGAAAAAAAAAACGTTGTTTGGTTAAAATTTTCAAAAGAGAAAGATATAAAAAAAAAAATTCTATATTTCATAAGAAAAAAAAACTTATGAAAGACATGAAAAAACTATTTTTCTACTAGTCAAAAATTAAGATCTTTTTTCCTCTAAAAGTATCCTTAAGTCATAAAAATCCATTAATAAAGATCTATATCTTTATTAAGAGTATAATAGACATTTCATAAAACTTTTTCAAAAAAATAGATGCTCAACCAAATATAAGCTAACACTTTTTCATGATCAACCAATCAAACATGCTAAAACCATTTTTTCAGACATTATATTCACAGAAATTATTTTTTCAAAATAAATATTTCAGCAAAAAAAAAATCATAAATCAAACGAGTCATTAGGTACCCAAATCCTTTTGTAAGTGTTGCAATTGGGCATATGAGATAACGAGACTAGGCATAAAGCTCCACAGCTTGCGATCCTTATAAAGGAGCCAACCTGAACTAGCTCCACAAGCCTTCATGATTAAAATGCCCCGAGCGTGGCCAGCCACGCTTATGGAAATTATGGAATAATCTAACGAGTGCCAAGTCTTTCACCTCTTATTAAAAAAATAAAAACCATAAATTCATAAATAGAGGTTGTCAACTATCAAAAAGTCTAGTGTCTTAAGCCATATGCCCGGTGAAGACCAAAACAATATTTCAATCGTTTAGCGCACGTAAACCACGCATAGAATCAAGAAGGCATATCGAACCAATCTTTGACTACTAATCCGGCCTTACTTTTTTTTAATAATATACACACACACACATTAACAATGAACATGCACAATGCATATTAAAAATGAATTAATAAAAAATTAAAACTATTTAGGGATAAAATAGATAAAACTTATATATCTAATAAAGAGTATCAACAATTTTTTTGTTTTAAACTTTTAAAAGAATCCAACGAGGTGAAAACATGGATAAGAGATGAATTTTTTTAAAAAAATAAAATCAACTGGTTTGGGAAGATATCTTTACATATCTAACTTTTTAATCATATTTATTTTTCGCCAATATTCATGAAGCGAGTACGCGACAAGCTGAGGGCAGAGAGGAAAGGCAAATGTGGTTAAAACTAGCCTTTTCTAGAAAAGATTTATTGCATGATTATTCGTTCTTGGTTCTAAAACTGCAAAAAGTAAAAAAAAAAAAAAAAAAAAAACATACCTGGTTTCTCCAAATAGGTGGCAAGGCTCATCCAACTGTTGGCATTTCTTATCTTAAAAATCAAAATCCCCGTAGGGATAAAAGGACTGCACTTCAAACGGTTGTGATCACTTCCCTACGTTCTAAACAAGCAACAAGTTAGATAATTGGCAGAGATGTATAGGTCTGCAAAATCTACCTACCAATCCAAGGATAAGGCTCATATTACTCTGCCATCCTTGCAAGAAGCATCCTGGTACCGAAGCCAGCATAATGATATGAAAGGCAGATTCAAATTTAGTGCAGGATGTCCAATATCGACCATCCTAAGATTCATCAAATAGTTTGTTTTAGACATTTATTTTTAAAATGAATGGCCGAGCATGGTCCAATAGCCCTCCAGACCTTTCCATGGCTGAACTCTTTTCTTTTTTCCTTGGTCACAACCGAGCTCTACCATCTAATTCACAATCTCTATTCCTGAAAATGGTTTGCCAGCATGAAGTTGAAGGGCGCAGTCACCAACAACCTGTTGTGTTAGGGAAATGGAGATAGCAAAGTCATTGCTTTACTCAAAGACAGCATGATCGAAGTTATAATAATGAAACAAGTTCATCTTTAGGAGTAAAAGCAACATAAAAAACAATATGGACTCCATTATTGATATAGACTTCAATATTGCAGTCCAGACAAATATTAGTTTTGCCAAATAATTTGTCAGCTAACGAATAAAAATTTGAAAACTGCATTTAGATTAGTCCATAGTTATATTGGGTACCAACAATAAAGCCTCTTCGTAGTTCCTGGTTATGACAAAATCATTATAATGTACAAGGAATCCATATTGGCTATCAACAAAAAGTATCCAAACTACAAGTATAGCAAGGAATTTCTTCAAAAGAAAGAAAAAAAAAAAAGCAAGGAAGCTTCAGGCAAGCACTGTTTCAAAATTCAGCAGATCTCATCTCTGAGTTAGCCTTTTTCAGAAAAAGGACCATTTGGAATCCTATTGGAAACTAACACCTTTTTTATTGCATCAGTTTCCCTCCATGGGGCTTCTAGGTAAAGGGTCATGAAGAGTACAACAATATAGGAGCCGTATGTGATGCCATAAATCTCATCAAACACCACATATAGGGTAAAGTTATGGGGTTTTATGAAATACCCTTTTCCACATCTACTAAGGTTATGTTGGATCAAAGTTAACATGAAATTGGCCTCCCACCGCACCCCCCCCCCCCCCCAAACTGCTTACTCCAGCTTATTCTCACCAAACACCTTTTAACAACCCATTCTAGCCCCAGGTAACATATCAAGTATGTATTTCACATCACTACCTCTCCTTTTACTGGAGTAAACAATTCCACCTTACAAACTAAAATAATTCACTCCAAAAAGAGTGGGTTAGGAATAGTTTAAACCATTTACTCTATGCAATGAAAGAGGGCCTAGGAGTGCAATGCAAATGGTTTATTTTTATTTATAACGACAATATGTCAATTAGGAAAATTAAATTTTACTGGACTGGATTTTTTGAAGAGGTTACACTTTGTCATTTCATATTGTGATCATAGCCTCGTATGATAAATTAAATGCAAAGTACACAAAAATGAATACCTTCGCCATAGTTCTATAGGAATGTTCGGTAACCCCCGCAACATGAGGTGTGATCAAAACATTTGGAAACTTCAGAATCGGATCATCAGGATCAAATGGCTCAGTCCAAGCAACATCAATGCCTAGGCCACCTAAGTTTCCTGATTCAAGGTGATGAAGAACAGAATTGTACTCCAATAGACCTCCTCGAGCAACGTTGACCAGAAGGGAACCCTTGAAATAAAAAGGTTCATCAATATAGTATGTATCTGAGAACATGATTTCAAACTTTATGTGAAGTACTGCAACTACTATTCAATTAAGAATCTCTGTTTTTTTTTAAAGTCCAGATCAAATTGTACAAATAGATCCAATTACAATATATGCAACAAGATGTTTCTTCATTCTACAAACAAGAGAGGAAAAAACTTCTTCCTTCATGACCAATAATTTGTATATTTGAACTTTTAAGTGACATGTCCACAGAGCGGCATGCAAAGCTCTAACTTTTCCAAACAAAAGCCCTATATAGTATATCACAAAAGACCCATTTGTGCTTATTTATATATACATGCACTATGATTATTAATAGCTGAATATGAGAATTGAAGTAGAAGAAACATGAACATGATAGATATATACCAACAATAATGACAATGATGAGGACAACAGCAACAATCTGTCCTAACAAACATACTGTGTCTTCATGAGTAATATGCAAACCTTTCTCATATGTGAGAGGAATTTTTCGTCGACAATGCCAGCCTGAAATTTGTAACAATTCATTAGATAGGAAACAGACAAATTTATGGAAGAATAACAACAACATAGGAAGATGAGACTTCACTGATTCAGTGGTTAATGTCAAGCAGGTGACAACTATATCAGCCTCGCTAGCAAATTCATACATATTCTCTGGACCACCTTTCTTATCAATCAGGCCATCAAACCCATCACTTTGAGCATTTGAGACTGGATCAGAAAGAGAAGGGAAACAATTACACAACCACGTATATAGCTGCTAACTAATATTCAGAACTCATATAGACATTGCCCTCATACCACCAGCTGGCAATGAATCTGATGTCCATCTTCTTTTAATTGCAAGGATCTTTACACCAAATGATCGCAATCTTTTTGCCAGGTCAACTCCAATAGCTCCAAATCCCAGGATAAGGACCTACATGTGGGAGTAAAGGATCACATTTAGAATCAATGTTAAAAACCCTGCATGAGATTTCTTCTGAAATATCAACCACCAAGCCCAACATATTATGTTTAAAAATTGGAAAGCATCAGAGGGGGAAAAAATCTTTTGGAATATCAGAAGATAAATCTTCCACAATCTGCAGTAGTTCTGGAACTAAATTGAACTTCAACGAAGGGATATGGTGGGGATTTATGTCATAATAACTTATTCACTTGGTAGACAGAAGTTTTATAGCCATATAAGCAGATCCCTCCTCTGTGAAATACAAATATTGATATAACTAGCCACGGAGTCTCGGACAGAATACGAACCGACTATGAGAAGTTCAATTGCTTTGGTAAAGACTGAACAAGCATGCACCAATAAATGCTTAAGGTTTTCAATGCATATCCATGACCTCCTAATACAACAACAGATTTCGGTGGTGAAGGGCAATGGAAAGACATATAAGATCTAAAATGCTAACAATGTTCATGGGAAGAACAAAATAAAGTTCTGCCAGTTGTGGTCTAATTGTAGTCAACTAATTGATTTAAGTAAATCAGTAAGTAGTACAAAATGGGCAAACATTATAGTGGTTTAAGAAAAAATGTTAAATATCAAATTTAAAAATATTTCAAGCAATTCTCAAATGTACTTTTCCCTTTCGTCTTTTCCTTTCCAAGTTTCTTCTATTTACCTCATAATTCTTGATGAATAGAAATCATGTTATCGTACATATTTATGCATCAAAATTATTATGATATGAAGATATCAAATCAGTAGAAGAACTGAAGACATTTCTCACCCTACCCCTTGTTAACACTATACATTCAGAAAGTGTTGGTTAAATCTTATCCCAAACCAGTGAGCCAACAAATTAGGTATGCATAATTTCAAATTCTACTAATTCTTCTGAAGCAACCAATGATCTTATTAAGCAGAAGAAAAAAGAAAGTTGGAAGGACTTTTTACTGAACATGAGAAAGTTGAAAGAATATTGATTATAAATCACACTTTAGGTACCTACCTGATAAAACCTGATAGGACAGAAGGAAGAGTTTGTTGAAGAGAAAGTATATGGCATATCACTATTTTCTTGGACATGTAATGTTCCACCTTTTACCTCAACAATTCCTTAGAGAAGTATAAGATTCCTCTGATTATGCTATACAGGCATGAGACCACTTATGAACTCAAAATGGATGAAGTGAACCTACCGTCTTCCCAAGTAGTGTATCCCCAGTTGGTTCTCCCAAATTTTTCTGCTTTACAGCAACATCCATCTCCTTCTGCAGCAAGAGATCTTCGAAATTTAGTTCACAATATATGGAAAAAGTTAGGAAGATTAAACAGTACTACTTATGGAGGAATCTTACCTCTAAAAGCACAATTAAGTTAATTTTGACAATAAGAAGGGGTAAATAAAACAAACAGCTCTTGTAAATCACAACTGGAAAGATAGTTTATATCATGAGTCCTCCTTAAGATTTATAAAGAAGTAAGGATGGTTTTACAGAAACCAGTTCAAATCAAAAGCCGAAATTTGTCATTTATATGCAGTTTCAACAAATCTGAGGAAATATCTCCAGAAACTATGACATACGGGTCAAAGATTTGTGGGTTTAGATAAACTTTCAAGCAGTTCAGAGGTCATACATCATGGAGATGGGGAATCTATAGTGATTCATAAACTGGCATTCCTCCTTCAAGGTTCAGAGATTCGGATCTTGCTAATTGAACATCCTCAAGGGACCCTATCTTGGGTGCAAACAGTCAATTATACATTTATCACTTAATAAAGAGTTGTGAGAATTGCTCCTTGACTTCTCCAAGCGCACAAATGCGGCAGAGCTTCAGATTCCGAGGGATTTTCTGCTAGTAGAGAAATTGTGTTTGCTTTAAGCAACAAGTGAGATTGATCTTTAAGGACCCCAGCTGCAGAACAGCTTCTTTTAAAAATTTCAGAAAAATATAGTTTGATATTTTTTTCTGATCAAGAATTCAGCTTCAGTAGGCAGACAATTAACTTATAAAATTGCATCACTGGCTAACAGATAAGTTTACATGAAATTAACAATCTAAAAAAAAAAAGTTTGATGAATAAAAAATACGATTGCTCTATTTCACTTTCTCTAAATTTGATAAAAGGAAATTGACCGAGTTCAAAACTAACAGCATTTGACGAGCAGTTTCTTTTTATTAGTAAAGAAGGTCCATAGGCTACGCTAGGCAGACACCCCACCCCCAGATACCCCTAACCCCCAAACCATGGTGAAAGTTGGTTTTTTGAACCCAGGTCTCTAGCATACCACCAACACGAAGAAACCTTAGCAGCTTGGCAAGAAAAATAAGCTGGCACCTTTCACTAGCAGTTATTATACATAGAAAGCACTTTTCTAGCATATAATAGGGAAAGAAATTGTGAATACAAGTTGGCATGTCAGGAGTGCAAGAAATAGTTGTAAGCAATGTAACACTAAATATACTCACAAGCATTCTGTTTGGCAGCTCTGGTTTAAACAAAGCTGATTCAAAACCAGTATGTCTAATGTCTTGTTTCAAAACAATTATTCTGATCAATGTCATACTAATGTACTCACAAGCATTCTGTTTCGGTGAGCTGGTTCAAATAAAGGTGGTTCAAATGCAGTCTATCAGATGTCTTCTCTTGTTTCAATAGCATATACAATAGCAGGGAAACAAAGTTTTAACTTTTGAAAGAATAAATACTAGAATTTAATTTGACAAAAATCAAAACATTACAAAAAAAGATGGTTAATGCATAAATAGTAGGATTTCATCTTTACATCATTTAAGTTTCTTTAAATGTTGACCAGAAAACTGAGGAAGCTGGAAATAAGCTAAGCAAGAGTTAACAATTCACATGAAAAAAAAAAGAAGATATAGGATGACATTATTTAGATTTCTCTAAACATTGTCAAGGAACTGATCGAGTTCATAATAAGCCTTGAAGCCTCTACAGCAAGAAAGCACTTGAATTTCATAATACAGAAAGAAATAAATTTAACATGTAACAAAAAAAATGTTGTTGATTTCCAAATGAAAACCATTATATGCACTAGCAAGTATTCTCTTTAATCCAGAAGGACATGAGATTCACACTTACTCTGAATAATCATTAATCTTGTTCCATTAGTAAAAGCCAACTGTGGTGAAACACGAAATCAACTTTTCTAAAGAGAGATATATAGAATTTAAAATCTGACATCACTGAAGAGATGAAAGGCTTCATGGCCCGCTATTACTCTTAGACTCAAGTTTTAACTTCAACTGAGAGATTATATTCTAATGCACAAAGAGAAGCAATGACAGTTGACTCTTGAAAGCATCTAGTGAATCTTATCACTGAAACAAAGTGACAGAAAAGAACTTTTTGCAAATTATTAGCTCAATAAAATTTACTTGCTTCCGAAGAAGACCCAACATCAAATATATTGCCATTTCTGCACAAGATGCAGAATTTCCGGTTACACTTCCAGGTATCCTTGCAACTTTAATTTTATGTCGTGTGGCAGCATCAATATCAACACCTGCAAAATGGTTCATAAGATTCTGTGATGATGACCAGCTCCAACTGATAATATAGTAGAGAACCATCCCAGCCAGATTGGTAGATAAGTGAGACATAGATGAAACAAAAAAGCAACAAAAGTGCATCAGGCACCTTCTAACCCAACACCAAACTGCATTATAAGCTTCATCTGAACTGCTTTTGCAATAACTTTTGAGTCCATTCGCCGATTTTTCACTACACAAATATGGTATTTGTCAATAACATCAGGCACGTCATCAAGAGCTACTTCATCAATCTGCACAAAGTGAATAAAATCATAATCATGGAAGTCGTATATAATATGAGCTAGTATCCAGCTTTAAGCGAAACAAAACTCAGCAATCATGCGTATCATCAAACTTATAGAAGATCAAATTATCTTAATTAATATGATAATCCTGACATTTATCAAAATAAACAATATTTTTGGATCCCATAATTAGTTGAAGCTAGCTGTGAAGATAATCCTGGCACATGTCAAGTCTTACTTGTGTAAAGGATCTGCAGCAGAGAGGAGTAAGCATTCTAGCATCAACAAGATATATGGAGAGAGAGCATGTGGCGACCAGGGACAAGCCCAACATCTTGAAATCAGCAAAAAGCCAATTATCATGAAGCATGGGCTCTAGAGCAAAACTGAATGGATGGGAAAATAACCTCTAGTGGCTCTTTGGCATCAGACCACTAAGATCTTGTCTTTTTTCCATGATTTTTAAACCTGAGTGTGCCGTGAAGAAAGGTAAAGGGTGAAGCTGTCTTATAAATCATTCAAGGTAAATTTCCCTCCTAGCGAAAGATGGAAACTAAATCTTTTTATCAATGAAAATGCCAAACAAATGTACAGTGCCCACAGAGGTCCTGGCTCAGTCTCCAGAATTATTCAGAAGAAGGTAATAATATTAGTAATGATCCAGCACATCAAGAAGACATAACCTTCAGACTTGAATTGGCAAAGGTGCTTTGATTAAGTAGTCAGGATGTTATCCTAGATTCCTAGTTATGGTTAAAGGTAATGTAGATGAGTTGATTTTCAAATCATTATTTGGGATGGATTTGAATGGCAAATATCCGTAATAGGGCCAAGATTAGTAACACATGATTGTTGGATTTGAAATAGGGAGGAAAATCATCTCATCAGGTCCTTCTAATAACAAAATAGATACATTTATGAACACAAAATTTAATAGATCAAAAGCCAGGCAGTTGCATCAAGCTATGTCTCAAATGTGTGACTATTGAACTTAGCAGCCTTGTTAGATAATTATATGTCAAACATTATTGATCTGTTTTATTCATTTCATACCTATGATGGGCAACAAAAATATGAACTAACCAACAGGGTCCTTTCAGAACATATAAATTACAGATAGTACTCAGTTTTGGTTATAACATGAAAAGCTAGAGAAATGTATTGTTCTGGTGATAACATGAAAGTATGGTGGCACATCTAATTTTTTACAAGAAACAAAAGGATAAAGGTCTTAACAATCTCTAAGTACCCATCTATAACACATGTTGAGGTATACCAAGTATAGGAACCACCAGAATAGAAATAGAATATGGTTAAAATGGGTGAAGAAACACCAACAAAGATTTGTAATCAGTATTACAACCAGTAAAATATCTATAGATCAGTATAACTGAACATGCTATAAAGTCAAGGTGCATCAAAAATACAAAGATGCCACAAGATCAGTATAACTGAAAATGCTATAAAGTCAAGGATCATCGAAAGTACAAAGATGCCATAACTTAGAGAAGCAGAGAACCTGAATAAATGGATAGTTCTGCAAATATTCCCTTGTGTATTTTTGAGAAGCAGACCAATAAAAACCGCAGAATAGCACACGAGTGATATGATTGTAACCATTTTCTGCTGTTACCTCAGCCATTTTTGAGTACCCTGCACTGGAACTCTTCAAAAGCTCAATTTGGCAGAATGGTCAATTTTTAACTACTCACATATGTAACCTCACCTCAAATCATAAAGATCTCATTTTTTAAAAAAAATACATATGTGGAGAAGTTAACATAATTATATACTGACTACTAAAAATATACAACTGCATCTAAGGAAAAAAACAAATATGCTTATGGCTTTCAAACTCCATGTAACCAAGATCTGTATAAGGACATCATGAAAATGAAAATTGTTTTCTGTTTTCTGAGGGGTGCTTTTCTTTTTCTTTTCTTTTCTTTTTTTTTTTTTTTTTTTTGGGGGGGGGGGGGGGGAGGGAGGGATGCGGGAGGTTAATCTTGAGGGGCGGGTATGGCAGCCACAAGTATGACCAGCTATGAGTATGGAGATACTCATAGCAAGGTCTGCCATACTGGCCGGACCATACTGTACCAATACTGAGGTTCGGCTTACTATATATGCCAAACCAATTTGAGTAGAAGTGAACCAACACGTACTGTCTCATTTTGGACAGTAAGAAAAAGTGTTAGAAGCATGTCTCAGTACGAGATGCATACCGTACTATTATCAAAGTATCGATATGGTTCTTGGTATCGGTTTTGCAGACCTTGACTCATAGCACTCCAAATTTGAGATCTCTTTTACTTGTATAGTGTGCGAAAAATTTACAATCTCATATGGTCCAAAGCTCGTAACAATAACAACAATCCCAAAGTCAGTTTGATGAATATTGATTTTAAGACACTTTCTAATTGATGGAGGTGAATAACTACTTTAAATGGTTACATATAAAGTTTGAACCCTGACTATTCATTTTTCTTAGAAATGATTTTAACAATTTTGGGCATTGATCTAGCTTAAACAGGTTGATGTATACATATTCTTACATGTTCTCAAAAATGCCCAATTGCACACTCTACTCATAGAAGCACATTTTTGATTGCAGGAAAAAGGTTTGTGGCTGGTATATTTATCAAAAATAAGGAGCAATAGCAAATGCTGTTTGACAAATGCATCTATTGTTTCTAACCATCTCATAAATGTTTATATTGTTAGGTAAGACATATCAAATATAATACATTGGTATTATGGAATTAATTATTTCTAGATTTTTTGGGGGGTAGAAAATTCCAATTTTCAGGAAAATATTTTACTAATTTGATGAATTTAATCAATCTTTTTGTTTTTGTCAACATATGAAACAATATGCACATGCCATAATGATAAATTCTTTCTTTTTGCTTTTAGTTCAAGTAATCAATCTCAGCATATGGATTTATTGATACAGTAGTGGACAAGACATTTCAATCTATGACAGCTAATGAGAAGGCCTCTTTCTTTAAGAGCCCTTAATTTTAGAGGAAGAGATGAGGAAAATGGGCGAACAAAAATTTCGGCTAGATATGTGCTTAAAAAACAATGAACAATGCCAGCATATCTCACATGAATTACAAAATGTGAATATACCATCATGTTATATTTAGAGAAATTTGGAATCAAAACTCAAAAATGACTTATGTAAGTGCTGGTCATCAAAGGATAATGCAATGAGTAAAATTTCTTTTTTATTGATAAGAGCATAGCTATATAAATTGCAGCAAGTATGCCAAAAAAGTATCACAAGTCAATATCCTTAAGACTTCCAAAAGCATTATATTCCATATTGACAACATTTATAACCGTCTCGCTTCTCTACAAGCGCTTTACTGCAATTTTCAATTGTTAAATTGCTAGGGAAAAATAAAAGTTATAAATTTGAGAACCTTATGAGACAAATTACAAATCTCAAGATTTTATACGACCAAATAAAAATGATAGTTCGTATTATTTTAGAAACAAACACTGCTTTTGCAAGAATATCTGGTCAAATAAAATAAAAATGGACAAGCACATGATATGCATAAGATAATCCAGAGGATCAGAGAAACTTGATTGTTATATCTGTAAACAACACATACCCTGCAGAAGTGATAAAAGTAAAGAGTGTTGTAGATTCTATTGTTGTCTGAATTCATCTATGAGAGCACCTTCAATGTTTGCCAGAATGCATGCTGTGAAGTATCTAAATTCTAAACTATCCATATTATCAATCACAATCAACATTGTCCAGAATGCCTAAAATAGATTTGAGATGTACCAGAAAGTTGCTTCTTGTATTTCAAGACAAAGCGGTCACAGAGATTATATATTCAGAATTACAACAAATAATTTATCTTAACTCATGGTAGAAAATCATCGGAACCACTTTATTTCGGTCCACGTCCTCTATGATATTAACCTAGATCATCCACCATGCATTTCGGCAAACTGCATAACCATGACCTGCTAACCCTAAAACCATCGCCTTCTCCTACTTGTGTTAGCAGGTCATATCAGTGTCGAGCACATCTCATCACTTCAATCCTCCTCAAAAACTCTAGTTTCTCCCGTATCCAAGAATCTTGGGTAGTAGAACCCAAGATTCAAAAATGAAGCTTGTTCCCTTTGCACACAATATCATCTTCTAATCTCATAATCATAGCATCAAACATACCAACAAATTTGTCTAATTTCTGGCTCCTTGCACTCCGTAGCGATCCGTTCAATTACAGCCCAATGAATCAAGCAGCTTCGAATCACCTCCTGACCAAAACCAAGCATTCCCCTCTTTCCACCCCAAAAAAAAAGAGAGAAAAAGAAAATTCTCCACTTACCCGCAATTTCTTCCCAATAAGCCCTCGAATTAAAACCTACGGCAACTTGAGACCATAAATTTCGCCAAGAATCGAGAAATCAATAGCAAATCGAGCATCAAAATCAAAGAAGAGAGGGAATACGTACCCGAGGAAACAAGCAGGAGAGCAAGAAGGGAGAGCTCGGCGAACCGTGCACCGGAGGGCGTGACCTAAGAAGAAGACGGCTCCGGCCATTCGGGAGGGAGATATGACGTCTTAATTTATTGAGAAGAAGCTCAGGTTGCGACTTGCGACAGCCGGGGGCGAGATCTTTGTCTTTTGCGTTCGGTAGATCCCACAATGCCATCGCCAGCACTACGATCATACTAGAAAATAACTCTTACACTTTTGGTTAATTATAATAAAATATAAAAGATATAATTTTTAGAGTAATTTATATTTGATTGAATATCTATTTTTAGATATATATATATATATATTATCTATTATAATATCTATATAATTTTTTAAATCTAAAAATATTTTTAAAATATTTTAGATATTTAAAATTATCTATCAAAAGTATTTATTGAGTTAAGCTTTTAGAGTTCTAACAATTTTTAATAGTTAGATAATTTTTTATATTATGTTAATTTTAATATATTAATATAAAAATATATTAATATTTTTTAAATTATCATAACTTCTTTCTATTAAATAGTTTAAAATTAACTATTAAAAATAGCTAAGAAGACTGTGATGGCTTAAGAGTATTATTGGAAAAATAAAAATTACCATCCATGAAAAAGTGGCTTTTTTATATCCTACATTATTCTTTTTTTTGAAATGAAAAAAAAAATATTTCTATAGAAAAGCTAATCTTTCATCTTATTTTTTTGAAATCTCCAACCAAACATGTGCTCTTTTTTTTTATTTTTCTGTTCACCACACTTTTCTGCTCCTTTTTCTACGAATTGAACAAGTTCTAAGTATTATAACATGACTATATGGGGGATGCGTACTAGGGACACCATTGAATTATGCAATTAATTTTTTAAAAAAAATAATGATATTCACCGCTGAAGAGCAAAGGCAAGATAACCAAACCATTTGATGTTTCTATGTTCTAGACAAAGATAACAGTTCTGAAAGACTGTCCATGAAATTGGTCAACATATAGGGAATATTAGTTGGGTACTAGTTTTTTTCTGTGAAAATGCTCAACTGACATAGTTACTTTAAAAGAAGTCTTGCTAAAAAAAAAATCATGTTATACTCCTTTGTGCAATAAAATTAGGCCAGTAATTTATTTCATATTTGCATTGATCAAGCTACTAATTATTATCCTATACTAAACTTATATCAAGTTGTAACTTCTATGTCCATTATCATAGATTTTTCTTTCCATAAAATCAGTCTAAAGTTTTAAGTTCTATGTTGCTACCAACGACTAATATAAAAATCTTTTAAATTTATGTATATATTGGATGTATTGCTTGTGCATGCAGGTATTATGCTTGGCCAAGGCACGGTTTGTTAGTTTATCACGAAAGATTTGTTATTACGAGACATGATCAAATCTATTAGTCCTACATTATTAGCATGTTAAGACGAAGATTTCGTGAAGGTTTTTATTTGGGTGGATATCAGTAATCATTTTTTTTTCCTTTCTATACTTCACATGATTGTATCAACTAAGAAAATAGATAAAGTGCTTTTTCGCATCCTCATTTAACATAGGCTCGTTTCATTATTCAATTTGTCTATTGCTGCTTATCTTGTTCGAAATTATTAATTTGCTTCTGCAACAGTAACATCATCTTGTGTGAAATCACTGATTTCATTGTATTAACTTAATGTGTCTCTATAAATTTTCAAAAGCATTATGATGTGTTTATAAGTCAACATATAGTCCCAACTTTAAAAAGTGTGTTCTCTTTTTTTTTTTAATAAAATCACGTTAATTTGGTATGAGTGCAACTAACTAAGTCAAGATACAATACATGGCATAAAGATGGAGATACAATCTCAGTTCATGTCCATAAGACTTCTTCGGAGTGATGGGCAGCAAAAAAAAGTATTTTCAGCCCACAGGGTACTACCGGAGTGACTGGCTACATAACCGGCCATCCAGTTCGTAGTCCTATTAGTTTCATGGAAAATATGTTTGGCTTGTAAGACCTTCGTCCCTCACCATGGCGTGAAAGTGTGTTCTCTTTGATGAGCATGGAAAGAAAGAGAAATGTATCATTTATTAACAGCCATTCACAATTAGTAACATAGTTTCCATCAAAGTATAATGTTATATATTACTGTTATCTCACCAAATCCTGAATCTATTTTAAATTTTTGTAATTATTATCAACCAGATGGCACGAGGATAGCACGTGTTTGCATTCCCTGGTCCTAAACAATCCCGAGAGTCCATTTACTTGGTCATATATTTGGTTCCAACAGTTCTTATTTTTAGATGGCATCCACATTCCCAAAGCGGCGGGACCGCGGCTTCATTGCCCACGAAACCGGTGGCCGAAAACCATTGGGGGCGACGTCTGGAATCATCCACTTGTAAACTCGTCAAAAGGTGGACCGTCAAAGAATAAATTTGAAAGACCAACATACCCACACTAAATTTTCCTTTCTTAGGAATAAAAAGTAGTGCGTCCACCGACACGTATGTCTAATATTTTTTTCTTTCTTCCGGCAACATATACTTAATAAATCAGCAACAATAATCTAGATTGCATGTTACTGTGATGCTTGTCCTTTCCTAGAATAGATGCAGATCATCAGAGATGAGAAGAAATTATATGGGATATATGGTACCTGCCAATCACAATTTTTTCTTCTTTAACAGCTGTGCATCGAAATAAATACCTAATGAATAAAGCCTATAAGAATGAGCAAAATAGTATATAATTTCTTGAGAGATGAGATCTTATATATCTGCTTATACATAGAATATATTTTCTTTTTCGATCGTAGGAAGGATAATTGACAAATGCAAGGATTCATTTTCTGTTATTAGATGAAAGCAAGATCAAATTGGAACTTCTATCAACAAGATCAATTTGGATGATAAGGATATTTGTGTATATAAATTAGAAAAAAGATAAATGAAACAGACTTACCAACTTTGCCAAGAGGGAGTTGTTACATATCTTTAGTAATTATATGTAGTAGTGCAGTTTATTCTAATAAATGATCACCACATAGGAGATGAGCTCGATTCAATAAATGATTGCTATATAGAAGTGATAAAGTAAATGAGTGAATATTAATTGATCTTTAGCATTTTGTATCTATCAATTACACAAATTTGAATCTTATTAATAATATTTTTATTTTCTAAAATTAGGGTGAATAGAAGTCTGGCCAAATTCTAAGACGAGGAAAGGAATGACCTATATCTTTTGTGGTTTTTACCAATATAAATGTTAGCATAATTTTTGAAATCACATAACAACCTATATCAACTAATATTATTTTTCTTGTATGGAGTCTGTACACGAATATATATAACCCCTGAGATATACCGAATATGATGCAACAGAGAAATAAAATCACTTTTCTTTCTCTCTTTTTTATATTTTTTTCTTCTTTTGCACATATTTTAACATAGTATCAGAGCCACCGATCACCTAATCTGCTGTCACCTCTTTTCCGCTTTTGCTGTAGCTGTCGTTTCAATGTCTAGAAGCTTTGAAGACTCCATTATCGATCTATCGATCTTTGTTTCTAGGTCAATCAACACCCGAAGATCTTCTATTTCCTAATAAATCAATATTGGAAGATCTCATTAGTAGATTAGCTCCTCTTCACTGTTTTTTTTCTCAACTTCAAATCTTTAGTTGTCTCTTCTCACTCTCGCTCGGCCCCTTTTTTTTCATCTCTAGTTTTATTTGCTGCCTTTGGCTTCTTACTATCCAGTTCGAGATCTTTTACTCTTCTTTCATGGTACCTCCATCTATGAGGATCGTTGACCTTTGGTTGCCTTCTCTTTGAGCTCTATCATCGTTGCAACTGCCATCTTCTATGTGTCTTCTCGCTGCGACATCATCAGATAAGTCAATCAGCCACATTGACGTACATATCAGTTTGTCATGTCAGTCACGACACTAGTCTACTATGTCAGACAGCTGTATTAGTAGACAATTAGTTTGCCGTGTCAATTAGCTACATCGGCATTATCAAATACATCAGTTTGTTGCATAAGATCCTTGCTTTGTCGCATCAATTTCTAAGCTACTATGTCAACTTTTGTTCTGCAGTATTAAATTATGTATTGTCACATCAGTTTGACGTATCAGTCTGCCATATCGGCTTACGAGTTGTTATATCGACTCCTAATCTACTACTATATTTTCTAAGTTGCTATAACAGTTTGTGTTTTATCACATCATGCTCCATATTGCCACACAGTTCTTGACCTACCACCAAGTCAGTCTCTAAGCTGCTATGTCAGCTCCTAGTCTATCATTTTATTTCTTGAGCTGCTACTTTAGCTCTTGATTTAGTACGTCAATTTCTAGGTACATTCACAACCTATATCAACCCATATTATTTTTCTTTGATCTCGGTTAGTATTATTTTTCTTTATTAGTATGATTCTGTATCGGTCAGTATTATTTTTCTTTATTAGCATGATCTTATTAGAATAATTTTAAAAATCACATAATCATAGTATTATTTTTTTTAACATGATCTTATATTAGTATATATTATTATTTTTATACGGAGTCTTTATACAAGTATATATAACTCCTATACTATATATAATGAAGCAGAGAAATAATTTTTTCTCTTTTTTTTCCTTTTATTTTCTTTTTTTAAATATTTTAATAATAAACTACTTTATTATCAACTCGCACGATTGTCAGCATCCCCATCTCTTGTTTGTTTTTCCTCTCTCTCTAAATCCTTGTCTAATGTGAGCATTTAGCCGTACGTGAATGATAGTATCAACGGCAGTTTTTGCTCCGCATAGAAATTTGTATGCAATCGTACTTATGGAAACTTGTTGGCGAAGAAGCGTAAAACGGTCATTTGAGCGGCTCGCTTTTATTTTGTTTGGTGTTAAAACTTTATGGTCGGCGATCGGCCCGAAGGGGAGTTGTTCGTGTGGGAAATCTAATCTTTCGCCTTCATCGCTCCGCTCTTAATCTCTACGAGCAGCCCAAAGTCTCTCTCTCGCCTTTTCCTTTCCTTTTTCAGCGATGTTATCACGCTGGGAGATGGATTTTTGGAGGAGCATCTGAAGATTTTTTTAAAATTTTTTTTGATAAAATTGCCATCCCTGGATTGGAGTGTTAATATGGAGCTTAACAATTTTGATTGAGATCTCCGATTTAGATGGAAAGGAGGTTGGAATTTAAGGTATCTGGAGTCCGATTCGTTGCTTATGATTTCTATTTTTAGAAGTTTTAGCCTCTAAGCATCTAATTCCGAGTTTTCCTTTTATCTGTAGATTGTTGGATTTCTCGCATTGATTTGCTTTGTGGAGGAGCGTTGTTTTTATCAAAAAAGAAAAAGGAAAGGAGGAGCGTTGTAGAAATTTAAGGACATTTTTTTTATGGTATGATTCTAAATGATTTGTGAAATTAGCAACAGGAGATTTGACGGATTTAGTTTAGGTTTTGGCTGTCTCCACAATCATTTGGTTGGTCAGTAAGCTTTTTTTTTTGGGCCTTTTGCTGCTGAAATCCGAAATATTGTAGTAGAAACTCTGTAGTTTTGATAGTTATTGCCTGTTTGATTAGATAGGTATTGAAAGTATTTTGGATCTTGATTGGTTAAAAAGGTCGAAAGATTGGATTTTTAACTGTTTAAGACCTGGGAAATAGGCTTCTCCTCGGATTCCTTGGAATTTCACAGGCCATCTTTGTTTGAGCAGAGACTTTCCTTTGTTGGAGGAGGAGATTGCATAATTGTGCAAGTTCTGGCTCCGAGATTAGTTTAGAAGCAGAAGGTTGGGCTTTTTCTTCAGAGCATGGCTCTTGTTCTTGGCTATTAAGTATAGTGGGTTTGGGGAATCATGGCGATATCTTCGCCTAAAAGCCATTCCAGTGTTGTGGCAGTTCCACGGTCCCTCTCCTCGATGGCTGTTTCAGTGGGAGCCCTGACTCTGTTTCTTGTGGTTGCATCACTGATTCTAGTTTCATATCCTGTCGGTTTATCCCTCCAAGGTTATCTCCTTGGTGCAGACCATTTGAGCAAACCAGTGCCAATAGCTTTCAGTAATAATCAGACCAAACTTCTGACTTCGCCGCCCGAGCCTTCGCAAAATGATCAGCAGGATATGGTTATCAAGCAACCTTTATCTAGGCATGAGATGCCAGATAATCCAGCAGCTTCTACCACATTATCTTCTGGTAGAACAGTAGAGATGGGGGCTGCTAACAGCTCTGTTACTTCAGATAGTACTGAGGTTGTAAAATTTGGCAGCTCCTCTTCCTTCGATGCCTTCGATGATTCTGGGAATACCAATCCAGGTAATCCAGAAGTTGCAACTCTCCCTTCGGTTCCATCGGACAACTCCGAGAAGGTCATTTTGGCTTCGTCAAATTCCACATTGGGAGTTGGAACTCTCCCTTCAACTCCATCAGACAACTCTCAGAAGGTTGATTCTGCTTCCTCAAATTCCACACCAGCAGCTGCGGTGCCCCCTCCAGCTTCATCAGACAATGCTAAGAAGGTTGATTCTAGTAAGTGTTGCTTCTCTTTTCTCCCTTCTGCCTCCTGTTCTTGTTCTTGACACCGAAATTGCAATCTTGATGGATGAATTTAACAATGGATTTTCATGACTGGTTTTGAGGTATTCTTGTTAAAATTTGCATTTATACTGCAATTATATGAGGCTTTACGCCTCAGATCCTGTTGAATCTCCCACCTGTGTAGAAGCAGAATGTATATGAAAAAAAATGGTATAATAACAACATAAAAACGTAAATAAGGTGCAGTAGATTGCTGAGCTAAAGCAATTAAGGCATTTATTAAGAAATAAATCTATACTTTATTCATGTGTATGTATGTAAGGTTTTTTTTTTTTTTTCTTTTTTGTAACTTATATCATATGTAAACAATTTGATCGGATATCTAGGGGTCAATAAAATTATCATACATTTCTTGGATTGCTGTAAAAGTTGGCACCTTTTACTAGAAGTGCCAAATGTATACAAGGAAACATAATGCAATTATATTTTTAAGCAAAGCACCAAAACATGCCTGGATTGTCACAACTCTCTAACATGCCAGGAGATTTCTAACTGGTCTTTTTAACAGCTTCTCCAAAGTCCAAACTGTTTTCCCTCTGCTCTCACAAAATCCAAATAATGCAATTGCTTCTCTAAAATGTGGTGCTAAACATGATCTTCGAGGGGGTGAGAGGATGGCCTAGAGGTGTTGTATGTTATGTGTATGCTTGATTTCCAATATTATCAGATTCTTGTACATCAAAATGTATTTCTTTATAAATAACTTGCAAGTATTGAAGGAAAAATCCTGTAGTCCAGATTGATGCAGACACTGTACTAATTTGGGCTGTATATCTTTAAAACTTGGAATCGGACCTAATAAATAAAGAGGTGATTCAGGGTTTTTTTAGCATGACTCCTTAAAGAGCAACACATCATTACCTGAAGATGATCAACCATCCTGCTGTCAAGGACTTGAAATGGGGAAAAAAAGCTAGGTTGTCCTTGAAGCTTTTTTATGGTATTGAGCGACATATGGAGAGACCACTTTTATTGGTAGGTTTTCATTATCATTTGGTTGTTAGACACAGTGAAAATTGATGAGCCTGAAATTAGAATAAAATCGAGGATTACTTCATAAGCAATGGAATCAAATGATAGTAGATCACATCAAAGTATCTGATTGCTCTTAATAGAGAAATAACATTGAAGGATATGAGAGGGATATTTGAGCACTTCTTAACATATATATTTAGTATCTGCAAGGTCCAATGTATATCAGAGGTAGTCTTAACTTGTCAAATTAGATTTCAGAGATTCACAAGGATTTTGTTTTTAATTGAGCTTGATGTCTTTGAAGGAGTTTTTTTAAGAAATGAAATATTAAAATTTCATGTTGTGAAACTTGAATTTTTTCGAATAAGATAACATTTTATATTTCTTTGGTGGATCTTGCTTCACCTTTCCCCTGTATGTATTTCTTTCTTGTTCCTTCTCTTTCTTATTTTTCTGTAGTAATTTTTCTTCTCTTTGTTTCTATTCTAACTTTAATTTTGTTGATTGAGAATGTGCAGTCATGCAATCATTCTGATTCGCATTAACATATATAATTATAGATATAAGTTTTAACACAGGCCATTTTCCATTAGTTTGTGATTGCCTATATGAATTCTACTCTGCTTTTGGTAGATATCAAGGTTAGCACATCCAAAACAGGAATCATCAAATAATTTTGCAGTGCTCCCATTCAAGTTTGCATTTACTACCGTCTTTATCAGCCCTCCAACCTTACTTCAAGGATTCAGGGATCACTCCTTTGTGTAGGAGGATGAGTAAACTCATGTGAAATGATTCTCTAGCAACTTTCCAAGCAGTGTTAGATAAATCGCTTAACCTTTTATGCACTTAGTCTATGAATATTCTTTCCTAGTTTTATGACATTCCCATCTTATAATGAGGCAATCTGATGCTCATAGCCCTTCTGCTGCTCCATCCTATAGCTAATGCAACATTGCCTGCCTGGAGCCAACTGTTGCAAGCACTTTAGATATGCCTCAGCATCAAAACTTCTTTATAGGAATATCCTTGTCCATCTTTCCGTCCTTTTATGGAGTCTTTAATGTACTACTGATATAAGAATTGTTTGGGGAATCTCCTGCACTTCACACTTGTTTACAGTCTTGGCCTCTTTATTATGCCTTCTTAATTTGCAGTTAATCAAATTATTTCTGATTTAACCTAATTATTTTCTAACGTTTATTTTATAAATCTTTCTTCTATAAATCCAAAATCATTTTCACTTATTTCCTGATCTGCACCAATATTGTATCTATTAATAGCTGACATTAGGGAACCTCATTATTGTCAACCAAGGGTTTGAGTCTCGGAAGCTGGGCCTGTCTTGGTCTTAGGTTGGCTCTTTGTGGTACTGAGATGGACCGGAATGGCCATTAATAACAAGAAACTAAAAATTGGTGTCTTGAGACAGCTGGCCATCCTAAAGTGCTAGGACACAACCACCCTAACTGGAATGGACCGAGATGACAAAACCTAATCTCTCTCTCTCTCTCCCCGGTCAAGTATGGTGCCGTGGGGATGGACCAGGAAGGACAGTGTGAAGCTTATTTCATCTAAAGCTAGTGCAGCAGTAGTAGCTCATAGTCAGCTTCGCACTCAAAGCTTTTGAATCCAAGGCCATCCACCATTGGAAATTGCTAGCCTGATGTAATTGATGCATTTGCTGAAATAAGTGTTACTAAAAAAGTTTTGTTCCCTACTTTCTTGTATAAGTTATTCAAGATTTCAAATTTGAAAGGGAGAGGGGGGAGGTCACAATTATGTAGGCTGCTTTCCATAACCCGCATAAGAATTAGTTATTGACAAATATCTGTGCTTCCACCTTTGTTTTATTGTTTAGGGAGCTGTGATCTGTACCATGGGAAATGGATCTATGATGCTGCTGGACCATTGTATACAAACAACTCATGCCCCATCATAACACAAATGCAAAATTGCCAGGGAAACGGGAGACCAGACAAGGATTATGAGAACTGGAGGTGGAAACCTGAACAGTGTGACCTCCCACGCTTTGATGCCAGGAAATTCTTAGAGTTGATGAGGGGAAAGACACTGGCCTTTATCGGGGATTCAGTTGCTCGGAATCAGATGGAATCAATGATGTGCATTCTATGGCAGGCAAGTTGCTAACCTGCAATTTTTTTTACATGACATGGAATAATTTAGATGATTAGTTCATAGTAGGAAAATTTATTTTGTGCAAGTTCTTGCACTACAAGCTATGCTTTGGTAAACAGTAGCCTCTGTATTTTGATTATTGACCATGTATTTTTGCATGTTTTGTAGTTGTGGGTCCATACAAAATGCAATGAATGGAGTAGGCCAGTGCATACAAAGTTACAATGGATAAACAAAGACAAAGCACGAGGAAAACCCTTTTTTGTTCTCGTCATGCCTTTAGTTTACAGTATGCAGAAAATCTGCACCTTCATTGCAGCATCTGCACCAGCCAGAAACCACCTTGTTAACTGAACAATATGCACATAAAAACCCCACCACAATGTTTTGAAAATGTTTATTCTATTTAATCATACTGATGAAGTTGATCATCTAGGGTTTGTTTCCTTGCAATTCCAAAATGCAGCTAGACTTGATTGTGATTTATATTTTTATTTATCTACTCCTTTTGGCATATTGTACTAATTTGCAAACAATTTATTATCTGGAAAGATTTGCATTTCCAATTTAGAAGGGCCCTTTCTGTTAATTAGCCAACTTATGCTTGAGTTTGAGACAAATTTTGAATAGGCTAGAAGTTCCAAGTGGTACAAGTAATTGTATACCATAAGCATTCATGTATCATCAGGTCAAGCATGGGTTCTGAAATTCTTGTTGATGTTAGTAATGGTTGTGATGGAGGGCATGCATCCAAACGATATTAGGCAAGTGCAAATGTTTTTGGTTGCATGCATTTTTGTTAATTTTGTATGCATACTTTCATTGTTTATATTTATCTACTACGTCATAAAATACATGCATCATGTATTTACTTTTTTTATAGTAATGTTACCAATCTTCAGCATATGCCTTGAATTTTAGTTAGGTTCTTGACTTTGTTAAGCTTGGATGGATTGCTCTTAGTAAATTACTTTTCTCAGCGCCCATTAACAATGTTTGATGCTCCTTTACAGGTAGAAGTTCCCAAGAACCGTGGCAACCGTCGGATGCAGCGTTGGTACTTCAAGTCCACCTCTACAAGCATTGTCCGCATATGGTCCTCATGGCTCGTTCATAGTACCCCGGAGCCCTTCCAATCTATCCCAAAGGGGGTTACCAAGGTCCACCTGGACATCCCTGATGAGAACTTCATGGAATTCCTCCCACAGTTTGATGTGGTGGTCCTGTCTTCTGGCCACTGGTTTGCAAAGCAATCCGTGTACATTCTCAACAATACCGTTGTCGGGGGACAGCTCTGGTGGCCCAAAGAGATGGGTAAGATGAAGATCAACAATATTGAAGCCTTCGGTATATCAGTTGAGACCATCATGACTGCTATTGCCTCTCATCCAAACTACACGAGTCTAGCAATTGTTCGCTCGTTTTCGCCTGACCATTATGAGGGCGGAGCTTGGAACACAGGAGGGTCATGCACTGGAAAGGTTAGGCCAGTGAGCGAGGTGGTTAGGAATGGATTCACAGATATTATGCATGAGAAGCAGGTTACAGGATTCGAACAGGCAGTGAAGAAGGCAAGAAGTGGTGCCAAGTTGAGGTTGATGGACATCACTGAGCCTTTCGGGTACAGACCTGATGGGCATCCGGGCCCGTACAGGAGCCTCGACCCGAACAAGTTGACGAAGAGAGGACCAAATGGAGAGCCCCCACCACAGGACTGTTTGCACTGGTGCATGCCAGGGCCAATTGATACATGGAATGAAATTGTGCTGGAGATCATTCGGAGAGAGTTCGAGGGAGCATGAAACTGATGAAAGCTTACAGATTCTTTTGTTCTCGAGGTAACTATCTCCATGACCTCCTGAGAGAAGTAGGAAAAAATTTGAGTCTTGTAAGTAGGAACAAGGGGTATCTAGGTGTTCTTTGGTGGATCATTTACATGTTTAAGTTTATCACTATGATTTATTTGATTTGGATAGGAAGTATGTTCTGTATTCTTGGCGAAAGACCTCTTCGATACTGACTGCTAGGCACTGAATTGTTTCTTTTGTTCTTGTGTTTGTGCAATATCGTTTACCTGCATTAAATTTTACTAAGCATCTCTTGTAAATTCTTCCAGAGTTCCAAGCAAATTGGTGGACCAAGAGGGCGCCCACCTAACTGGATCTCATGTATTCCAGTGGAATTGCACCGAGAATGATGTTAGAATTGTTGATTCCATATGCAAGGATGTGATCTGGATTCTCGAAGTACCGACTACCAGAATTGCATGAACGAAAATTTGGATTAGGTGATTCCATGTTTGATTTGGGCATCATTTTTTGCAACGTAATCCACCTTGTATCTCTGTCACGCCTGTACGCCAACTTCCCTTTGATGAGAAGTATCTTGTCTTCTTTTTGGACCAGCAATTACTACTACCATTCAATTGAGAGAATTCTGTTGCACCGCACTAGAATTCTCTTCTCTTCTTTCATTTTCCCCTGGAACCCAGCACAAGCATTGTAGATAAATGAGCTAAAAGGGAGTAATGGTTACGATCCCATCAACCATGTCCGGTTTGAGAGGATGTAATTTTATTGCATGACTGTGATGATTTATAATGAGAGATCTTGGCTTACACCATCTGAAAATTTATTTTACTTTATCCAGACAGGGGTGGAGTATACTATCATATTTTACTTTATTAAATTTCCAAGTGGTAGGACACCAAATGGTTAGAACAGAGAGGAAAGGCAAAGATTAGTTTTCTTCGAAAAGTGGTGAGGCTTGACTTGCCTCAGATATTTGACATTCCTCTTCGATTAGATAAGGACACTAGATAGATACATCCAGTGCAAGTGATCCAGCCAATATGAAGGCCTACACATAGATCAAGTGATGTTCGTACATAGATAAAAGTGATATAGACAAAGTAATTCTTAGAATCAAGATTTGTCAAACCGATTGGTACCGGTATATACCGACCCTCATGCATCGCATCAATCCCTGCAGGTTACACCAATCCCCCTAAGCCATGTTTGTAGAACTTTTCATGCGCACAAACCTGGCACCCCTAGCATCACTTAATAAGATGATGTATCCAAACAGCAACAACAAAACATCAGAAACATTTGGCTTCATCCAAATTGAGCAAAAATTGTTTCATGCAGAGTGCAATGCTATACCATGAATGCAGGAGGGACGATTATCATTTACATTCCAGAACTCAAGAAAAGAAGAGAAAACCATGCATTCACATTTCAAAATAGAAGATCATACACTTGCACTGCAAAGTGGTATAACTTTTACAAGTACATCAACAGGACAAAACATTTGCCCTAAATCACATAAAGTGGCAGGTTATAAAAGTAATATTTTTGGATCAGCATAACAGAAAGTCATGATGCAAAGAACTCTGCATGGACAATCTTATGAAAAATCACAAATGGAATAAGCAAGGTTCAGGCTTCCTGGTACTATATCGAACCTCCAATTATGTAGCTCAGTTACAGAGACAATTTGGTGTAAAGTCCTCCAGACCTACAGCACATCTGCAGAATTTTGAAGAGTCATTTAACTTTGTTGAATTTCAGAGACTTTACGTCATCCTTTTTCAATTCTAAGATAGATCATAAAGTATATAATACAACAAACACAAACACATTCAGTTGTAATGGCTTCAAGAAAGGTTCACAGAAGTGTTCGATGAGGCAAAATTGTCTAGTCGCATATTATCCAATCAATGTTGCTGATGAGCATGCGGGTGGGTACACATAGACATACCAGGTAAAACAAGGCCAGGAGCAGACTCTATACCTCACAAGCAAGTCAAGAGAAAAGTCGAGGAACATGTGGAGTAGGAATGCAAGTCGAGTCATCAAGTCAATTACACTTGCTCCCGTATCTATCGCAGATCTCACAGAGAAAAAATTAAAAAGTTATTGCATCCCAAGTTATTTCAAAGTGCACATCTCCTCCAACTCCAAAAAAAAAAAAAAAAAAAAAAAAAAAAAAAAAAAAAAACCAACTCTTTTGATACTTAAGGGTGCCCCCTAATGTGGTGTCATGCTATGCAGAATCTATCCACAAATGTGACTCATCTCAAGTAGGGAGGAGATATCGATGAACATATATTGAGATCTCATCTGGTTTTAAGCTGACAATTGGGTCATATTTCGCAAAGGGCCATATTCAGTGGTTTTTTCGACAAAAATGAATGAGCACAGTATTTGCTCAGCAACTACCCAAATAAGTTGGAAGCTGTTCACATCGCATGATCTCTTATTACCAGGATGGACAGTTCATCTATGGTATCATAGTGGTTGAGCCAAAAATTTGATGTACCAGGGATTTCAAGAATACATAGCAGTTGACGTATGACCACATTGTAAAGCATAAGTTACAATGAGTTATCTTCAATTAAAACTCATGATCAAGGAGGCACTGACTATATCTGCTGTAAAGCATCAAAAAATTACTATTCTTACCTTCTACTATTGAACTATGACATACTTGCAGTTATCTAATCAGTAAGAAGTAGAATCCTTGACCTAAAACCGGAACCAACCCGGCTCTTTATTACTCCTACTTCCTCCTATTAAAAGTGACATCCGAGCAGTTTTGTCAACAGTGAGGAGTAGAAATTCTTTAACCCCAAACCTGAACCAGTCTGGCTGGGTATTGGGCAAGCACCAGAGGAAACCTCCAAATTAAATGACTTCGGTATAGCTAACACCCAGTAACCTGAAGGGCCACTTATATAGTAATAGTAAAATTAATATATACCTGTTTTTTACATCAGAATGACTTGAAATGCTAACAAACTTCTGGTCTCCCGCTAGTGACATATAATGGACTAATAAGTTTCATTCATGCAGGAATAAGATAAATGGGAAAAAGACAATGCAGTCATGCACAGAGCAAGTTAAATCAAGTTCATGAAGTGAAGAAGTTGAAGAGATGGTTAGGACCCATCCTACTAGCATGCTGGTTGGCAAAGTAGTAAAGACTATTATAACCTAGAATATAAGGCTAATTCGACCTCACTCCCACTAAAAGTTGTCCATGTATTTACACAAATCAGCTGAGATAGCTACTAGTTTTACTTTCGGCATGCTACTTCTGCTGCTCACATGGTAAATATGTTTTAGAACAAAATTGGAGGAAATTGATAGAGGTTTTAATTGTGTAAACTTTGTAATCATTGAAATGATGTCTTAAAATAAGATTAACATGGTGGGGAGCAACGAAATGCATGTTATGTGATAATTATGTTCCGCTAGTGAAGGCACTAGATGGTTAAAAGTAACCATCGCCCACAGATACCCTTAGTTGAGCACAAATGTGACATGCATGCAACAATCATTCACGGAGCCCAACATTGGCAAATACCTCTTAAAAAGCTAACTATATGGACTTGATTCTTCCAAGAAAAGCCCCAAAAAGTTTAACACATAATTCTTCCCATTTACTTCCCATTCTCTCATAAAGCTTTTAACTTTTGAAAAGTGCCCCAGCCTTCCATCCTCTCCAAAAGAGCAACAACCATATTCTCTCCCATGCTTCAAACAATTGTGCTTCCATCGTTCTCAATGAGTAACCCTCCTGATCATTTTTACAGATCAGTTATTCCCACAACTTCTTTTGAAGCAAGAATCTTTGTAGCAATCCTCCTCCTGCTTGATGACAATCTCCAATATCCAATTCTAGTAGAATGATCTGTTCTAGTTTTCACGATTTAGTTATATTGTTTATCATCTTTACACAAAACTCCCAAAACTTTTTGGCCTTTATGACGAGAAATCTCACCCAGTCCTACTGTGCTCATGGCATTCACACCATCATTCATTCCCATCATGGTAAAAGAAGAATAGCATGATTAAGTAAAAATATTAACCCTTGAGTATCAATAAAGAAGGAAGGAAAAAGACCTATAGTTTGGGGTACAAGAAAGGACACAAGTCATTAGTAACAACAAAATGGTAACTCCAAAACAGTTACTGAACTTGAATTGATGTTAAATTTGGGCACTTAACAAGTTTTATATTTACTGATTATTCTAATGTTACATGTATGCATCCTAAAAACCTATATAAAAACTTTTTTTTGATTCACAGTGAAGTTGGGGAAAAAGTTCCTTGTTCCATTTATTCCATCTTATTCAGCCGCACTATGTGTATACATAATTTTAGGCGTGTAAGAAATTTAGAAGTAGCAGATTACATCGAATGGCTCGAATCATCGAAGTTGGATCCCTCCTTCCATTCATGATCTGACCGGATTTGAGTGAAGATCCACTTGACCGATCCTGGTCAAGTTCTCTCTCTCTCTCTCTCTCTGCATGCATATATATATATATATATATATATATATATATATATACACACACATATATATATACATATATGATCACTTGTGCCACTATGCTCAGAAAAACTTTATGCAATAAATGTTTCAGTTTTTCTCCTCGCGACCATTTACCCGAGAAATAATTTACTTCGTTGAAAAGTTGGAATAATTAATCCTCCATTTCTACATCCAACACCCCACATAATCTAGCTAAACCTGATTTCATTCCCAAACCAAAAACAACCTAAGAGTATACATTTGACAACTACACTTAGTTGAAATCCCTTTGGACTCATGGAATCACCATTTGATTGCTCAAAACATACTTTACGATCGCAAAAAAATGATCTTTAACATCTTTGGAAGTCCTAATCTGACTAGTCGCTCTAGTAGATATCCTACCTTGGCTGCAAACTAGCTTAACCGCCAGTCTTGCAATCTAAAGTGATTTCTAGGTCTTTATAAAAAAGCCCTCCATTATATAACTTACTTAAAAATGGACACACGAGTTCTCCTCACATTTTCCTATGTTTACTAAGATTTTAGGGAACTTCTCGCTCTCTTTAACATGTTTTGGTTACCAAATCTTCTTGCAATTTTTGCTTCTAGTTATTTTATATAGAATCACATCGGGATTGTAAAATCGCAGCCCAATAGGCCTTGGTAGAAACCAAGAAACTGGACCCATTAAGGGTGCTCGCTAGCTCAATTTTTTCTTTAAAAATGTTTATTTTGTTTCCTCAAGATTGTACGTACTATGTTGAGGATCTATTTGGTTTGAGAAAAGATAGGGAATCATGAAACGCCCATTTGAAATAAACTTCCAGTAATTTGTTTGTGGGAAAAAGCCAAGCAACAAAAAAACGACATATCCCAGTAATTATGAAAAAAATGATTATTTTCATTCTCTATCAAAGAAACAAATAATGAAAAAAAAGTAGCACACTGTACTTTAAAAGTGAGCATGATTTTTGAGCATGGTCTAACTATTTTCATCTTTCTACTAATAACTTAACTTGATTTTCCTAAGTACACAAAAAATGTTAAAAAAATTAGGATTTCAAGAAACGTGAACAAAATTTTACTTACCCAAAATACTTAAAATCCAAAACCTGATTGCTTAGTCGAAAATCATAATCTTCATAAATCTCCAAAAGAGAAATTTCCTGGAAGCAAGATTAATCGTTGAAGCAAGCTGATCCCTCAAAACTCAAATGCGAAGAAGCACTGACCTAATAATCAGATTAATCACCAATATACAGTAAATATGTCCCCATGAACGATTTGAAACAACTCTGCTTAAACTAATAAAAACTCAACAATGATGATCGATCTTTCATCATTATGTTATATTGGAAAGGGAGTTGAGTGGGTTGTGAATAGTTTTAGCATGAGCTAAGAACATAATGATGAAAGATCGGATAGGTCTCTATAACATAAGGAATACGGGAAAGAAGAAGAGAAATGAGGAATCAGACACATAAATATGGAGAGATAATAAGAAATGGTGTATATTTTAATACTAGAACTCAAACCTCTAAACATGAAACCCATGACATGTGATCACTCATTACTCACCTTGTAACCAATTGCCTGCCCCCAAGAGTTGATATTAAGTACATTGAAAAGTCTCAGCTTCCTATTTGTAATCAAAATTGAAAGAAAAAGGGTAAAACAAACATCATGAATGGATACTACGGCCGTAAATTCCTTCATTATAATATTTTAAAATGTTAATAATACTCGCAAAACAGTAAAAAATAACAAATAGCAGATCTCCTTTTAAATAGCCTACAAGGTTCATATTAGCCCTTATTATCTTTGAATGCAATGGGACATTATCTAGCCTGTTCCTTGGATGTCTTGTTGGGACTTTGGAGCATCAATAGGAGTAAGAGGGAGATGAAATCAAAGATTTTCCACCATGCCTTCCATTGTAATCCAATGAATAAAACATAATACATCAAATAAGCTGCAGCAAGTCAATGAAACATATCAACTTGGTGTATTTCTTGTGCACCCTTAGTCTCTTGTGGCATACTTTTTGATCAATATTGCACCAACCACACCTAAAAGTTTGCTTGATGGTAAATATTTGTCCACAATGCTAATCAAACAAAAAAGAGACCTAACATAGGAATATAGTCAGTGTCTTGCTTTCTATGAATTCTAGCATGTATATATAGACCAAGATTCGCCATATCAGTATCGAACCCCGTACCGGTGTCGGTATGGTACAGTACAGAATCTTTTTAGCATACCAAGTGTCGATACACCTTTTGTACTGTAGCGGTACGATACGATATGCTCCGTACTGTCCGATTCGGGCCGGTATGGCAAACCATGATATAAACCATACAATTTTGAATAAACTACTTGGATATTATCCAAATGATATAAAATCATATCTAGAACAAGAATAATCAATAACGACATAATATGTTTTTGGTTGCTAATCATATTTTACACAATTAGCTACCTAAATGGGGAAAAAATTCAATTTTAAAATTATTTTCCCATCCTAAGAGTATAACATAAACCTGCAATATACAGAACAAGATACAAAATTTCTAGCATACACATGTGACGATTTTGCGGAACACTTCCACCCTATGCAATGTAAGAGAATAAAAGAAAGGATGCATTTTAGTTGTTTGCTTGGCTCACTCAAATAAGTCCAATTGAAAGCCAACCTAATATTGTACGACAAGCTCTAGTGCATTTGCCTGGCCTATCATCCAAAAGTCTATTAACAGAACCACCACTACTAACTAGAAGAAAAGAATAAAGATCTGAAACTTTCACCCACTCCCTTCATTTGGATACTTATTTTTAACACCCCTCTTTAGGAGATTTTTTTACCTTTTTTATAATAAAATATGTTGAAAAATTAAAATTTCATATAAGAAAAGTTGGCTACTAATGATTCATAATAAAATCAAAGAATATATACCTTTGGGTGTCATCAGACTATACAATTATTGCGAGTCATTTACTAATTTATTTATATTAAAAAATTATTTCTTTTTAAATGCAAAGGTTGCGCCACTTTGACCTAGGTCCGAGTTCAAAACAAGAAAACAATCTCTCCGCATACAGAGGCGAGGCTGTGCATATCTGACTTCCTTCAAATCTTGTAGTGGTAGAAGCTGATGCACTGTGATGCCCTTTTTTATATATAAATCAGTTCTTGTATTTTCTACTCATGTATTTTCTTATATGTTACTCAATATCAAATGACTCTTATCAATGTGGAACCACCAGGACAATCAGAAAATAAATTGATAACTTAATTTTTTCCCCATGCCAACTCCTCGAGTCATCATGTCTGTTCCATGAAATCATGTCCCTCGTATGCACCAACTATCAGTAAACGAACAAATAGCAGGGCCTGAAAAAATGCATTTTGAATCCAAAAATTGAAGTCCCCAGTGTGTCATTGATAGGATAACAGACAATCCAGTGCAGTTGTTTGCACGGGCACGAATTAAATTGCATTCCCTGACGAATTCAACTTTTCAGAGGCAATTAATTTTCATTAACGAAACCTAGGACAGAACGGCAGAAATCGCAAAAATGCACGCCTTCCTTTAATTCAAAGCCACAAAATCCAAATCCAAAAAAGAAAAAATACTCCCAAAAAAACAACAAAGATCAAAACTTTTCTCCAAATTTCAACCGCAAAGAAGAGGGAAAATAGAGCATAGTTGCGATCCATAAGAATTACAACTCCACGCACAAATAAAACAATATTAAGAAAAAAAAATCATATCATTTTCCAACTCTAGGCACTTGCAGTTAAAAAAAGAGGCAAGAATCGAACCCATATGATCGCAGAGCAATGGATCGCACCCATTAGTGCCCCCTTCCATGGGAGCAGCAGCCGCTGGGGCCGGCCCCGTCCTCCCCTGTGGGACCTCCGCCCCGCCCCCGCCCCCGCCGCAGCCGTCGTCGTTGTCGCTGTCGTCCTCGTCGAAGGGCTTCTGCTTGTGGAAGATGCAGCACTTCTTGGAGCTCTTCCGGTTGAGGAACTCGTTGTCCACCGTCCCCTCCTTCCACGTTACCTTCTTCTGGCGCCGACGGAGTTGGAGAACCAGGGTTTCGGCCGGTTGCTGCCGCTGCTGCGAAGAGGAGGAGGAGGGCGGCTCTTCTAGGGTTAGGGTTAGGGATCCGGTGGGCGGAGCGGCCGTCGGAGCGGCGGACGTTGCCATTGTTCTCTCAAGATTGGGATCGAAAGTATCGAAGGGAGAGATGGATTGGGATCTAATCTAATCTAATCCATTACCCTATATATCGATTAAAAAAAAAAAAAAAACCCGTCTCTGTCGTTCTCGCTTCATTGACGTACGGTCAACCTTTATTTACGTTCATAAAAAAACCCTGCGGATGTCCATGGGCCTTTTTTTTTTTTTTTTTTTTTTTTTTTTTGCTGGTGCGGGTCGATCATACCCGGCGAGAGCGGATAGACCCAATAAAGTCGAAAAATAAAATACCTCGGAGTGCCAAGGGCAACTCCCCATCACCAAGCCATAAGATGTCTCCGGAGTGACAAGCTACAAACGCAGCTACCCAATCCGCAGCACCGTTACCTTCACGGTAAATATGCGTGGCCTGAAAGGCCCATCCATCCCTCGCCATGGCCCAGATGTCCCGGAGCAGGGGATGGTCACACCCGCCACCCCTCGGACCCCCCCTGGATCCAACTAATAACGGTGGCTGAGTCGCCCTCCAGGATGATAGACCTAGCCCGTAGGACGCATCGGGCATAGCGAACGCCCGCCCAGGCTGCACTCAGCTCCGCACATGGAACCGAAGTATCAAATAACTGACTGCCACCAGCAGCCACGACCCTAGCAGACGGATCCCGAATAACAAAACCCGCGCCTCCCCTCAAACCACCATCCAGAACAGACCCATCAAAGTTGACCTTAAGGAAACTCGGGGGTGGGGGTTCCCAGGTGAAAAACACCGTACGGGATACTGCCGAGGCAGGGTGGGAACCCCAGATGTCCCGAGCTGTCAAGGTCCCTCCAACAGGACTAGTATGACACAGCTCAGCCGCCCGAGCGCAAGCACTCTCGACCACGAATCGCAGTGACATGCGTCGTTCACCAAACAGGCGAGCGTTCCTGGCCAGCCAAATCTGGTAGGCAAGACAGCTCGCTCGAATAGCCGCCTGACGAAGCACTGGGGACCCCGATCCCTGACGCATGGCCTGTAGGAACATATCCCTGCATCGCCATACCCCATGTGGGACCCCTGCCAGACGCCAAGTAGCCCTAGCCCATGTGCACCGAAATAGGGCGTGGTCCACCGTCTCGGTCGCACCACAAGCCCCACACACCAGTGGGATCCTCACACCCCGACCGCCGAGAACAGCACTCGTAGGAAGACGGTCCCAGGCCACCTTCCAGAGGAACAACGCTACCCTCGGATGGAGCCCCAATCGCCAAATCCAGGCACAATCCGGACCAGGCTCACTACCTCGCCTAAGGAGACGGGAAAGGTCGCCCATCCTAACCCGGGACCTGGTCGAGGAGCTCCACACACGAACATCAGGTCCGCCACTCTGTGGTAGAGGGAGTGAGCGAACCCGCTCCGCCAAATACTGCCCGAAGAACCTGGCCAACCGAGTCTCATCCCAGCTAGCCACCCCGGGAGTCATGAGATCACAGACTCGAAGACCCTCCCCAGCCTCAACACTAACCGTAGTCGGCCAAAGCCGCAAAGGAAGGCCGTCGACCCATGGGTCCCTGGCAATATCGATACTACACCCGTCGCCGATCAACCATCGGGTGTGACTAGACACTAGCGGCAAATACCGCGCTATCTCGCGCCATAGAAAGGAGCAACTCCGCCCTCCTCGGGCCCAGCCCTCTGGGCCTGCCCGTCCATAGCGGCTAGTGATGATCCGACTCCAGAACCCCCGCGGCTCCAGAATGACTCGGGCGGCATGCCGGGCAAGGAGCAGCTCTCGTCTCTCGAGGAGAGATGCCACCCCTAGACCACCCTCGCTGAGAGGAAGGCATATGCTTTCCCACGCCACCAGGTGCACCCCCCGTCCTCCTCCATGTGAGCCCCATAGGAAACCCCGAAAAAGTTGCTCAATCTTCAGTAGAACAGACTTTGGCACCACCGTATTTGCCATAAGATAGACGGGCATAGAGCTCAAAACTGATCGAATCAGCGTGACTCTGCCCATCATCGACAGGGATGCTGCCCGCCACCCCTCTAGTCTACCCTGAACCCGCTGCACCAGTCCAGTACACTCGGACACACGCAATCTCCTGCCCGAGATCGGAACACCCAGATAGGTCCAGGTTCCATCCTGCTCGGGCATCTCCAGAATCCTCCGGATCCTCCGTCGAACCGTGAGTGTCGTACCAGGGCTAAAGGAAATGGAGGATTTCTGGACATTCACTCTCTGACCAGATACAAAGCAATAAGCAGCCAAAACCCTCCTGATGGTCTGAGCATCCACAACGCGGGCCCGAGTCATGAGGAGGCAGTCATCAGCAAAGAGTAAATGTGATATCGGCTGGGCCCCAGGAGCTGGGACGTAGGCCCCTAGCTCACCGGCAGCACATACATTCCGCAGCGAGCGAGATAAGACATCAGAGCAAATAATAAACAAGTATGGAGATAACGGGCATCCCTGCCGAAGCCCCATAGTAGATCTGAAGAAAGGAGATGGGGAACCGTTGACTAAGATAGAAAACCTCGGTCCCCGAACACACCCCATAACCCACCTAATCCATGTCTCATGGAACCCCAAACTCTCCAAGGCTAACCTAAGAAAGCTCCACCTGATTCTATCGTAAGCACGTTCCATATCCAGTTTAACAGCCATCAGGCAATGTCGCTTCGGGGCCCGTCGAAGATCCCACATCATCTCTTGGGCCACCTGATCCATGGGCGTGTTTAACCCGCTTGACTTAATTCAAAATATTGCAAATCAGGTGGATTATCTGTTTAATTAAATGGTCAGATACATGTTTAAATTTTAGCTTAATTATTCAAAAAAACAACTGCACTTAGATGTTTTTATTTAAAATTTTAGCATATCATTCTAATTTTTACAATTGAATATAAATACTTTATAAAATGTCCAATTTTTCCATTAATGTTTCCCCATAGAAATGACGTGGAAATGTATTCAAATATATGTTGAAAATATCAAATTCTTTGGTTCATAATCATAGGGTAGGAAAGAGGGAGACTGAAACTATTGCAGAGAGAAAGATTTAGGAAATTAGGGATCAAGAAGACTAGGGGTGAGGGTAAGATTAGGGCTTGTATTTGAGAAATTGCAATGGATGCCTTTCTTTTCTCCTTCTTAAAGGTTAGGGACGAGTTTAGAGTTTGTAATTGGGAAATTGCAAGTTGGAGTACTTTGAGAGCTTTGATATGGCCGCGGAAACTGCCACCTCAGCAATAAAGCAGTGATTCCCTTCTCTCTCAGTAGTCTCTTATCGAACAATTTGAAGAAAAGCACGGGGATGTGAGATTTTTATTATATTTCATCGATTATTTGTTTGTTTAAATAATTATAGTTTTGTGTTGCATTAGGGTGACAACCAAGTAGAGCTTATTAGGTTGTTTAATTAACGAAGTGTTGTTTATTGAGCTTGAGTTAAAAATTTGCATTGTTACATGCATTGCATAACATGGGTTAGTCATGCTATTTAGAAAAGTTGAATAATTATAATTAAAATAATTAAAATAATGCAAAGTGACATGATGATTAAGTTAATGAATTTTATATTGTATTGTTTGCTAACAATATGGTTTTATCATGCGTATAGAATGAGAGATAGGTTAAACAAGCAGATGCATCATAGGGGTGCTTTACAAAAGCATCTGGAATTGATATACCTAGGAAGTTGGGACAATTGTGATCTAGATTATATTTCATACTTCGAGTTGGTAGACATGGTCAAGAAGTTAGGATATTATGAGGTGTCAAAAATATGGTACAGAGTTCCAAACATGAATATAGGTGAGGGCGTTAGAGAAGTTAGAGGTGATGGCTGATGCTGAGGCTGTGGTTTGTGAAACTTTGGATGAAAATAATGCAAATAGTTAGGTTGCAACACTTGTGGTTAGTGATAGGCATGCTATTGATGGTCTTTTATATAATATTTAGTCTATGTCTAATAATGATGAACATGATGATCCTGATTATATGCCAATTGAGCCAAGTAAAACCGAGGACAATTTGAGTGATGATGAGCTTGTGATAGATGATGAAGAATATTTGGAAGCTAGGAATAAGTAGAAAGCTATAAGGCAAAAGCACACTAGTGAAGCTGAGGAATTAGGAAGTGGAGCCGATGCTGTTGGATTTGATACTGTTGGACCAAATGTTTTTGGAGTTAAATCTAATGAATTTGCCCATTCTATATAGATTGATGAAGTTTAAGAGAAGGAGAAAGAGAGGAAAGGGGAGATGGAGGGGGGAAGGGAGATTGGATCCGGCTGCTAAATAGTGCTGGCCGACCGTTGGAGAGGATGACTCTAGAGGTCTAATCTATTCGGGCGCCAAAAGCTAGGAGAGAGGGAAGAAGGAAGGAAGAGAGGAAGGAGTGTAAGTATTTTTTGTATGCACTAAAGAACCAAAAATCTTAGGAACAAATACTCGAAGCGGTATAGGGAATGGAGTATCTATAATTGTCTCATGGAGATACGGCGTGAATCGGCACAATGTCTTAATGAGATTGAATAAACTATAAAGCAATAGTTGTCATTTTATTATCTCTATATACTTCACAAGTGTAAATTATATATCAATAAGGGGTAGTGAGAAGCAATGACTCCGCAAAACCTTGTTACTTAGGATGAAACTTGATTTATAGCTATGGTAAGTTTAGTGAGATTTTATTGAGAAATAATGAGGCTTCTTTTTAATAGTAAACTTTTGGATTGTGTGACTCTATCTGAAGTATATGTATTATACACACACACACATATATATAAGGTAGGATTGATCCCAAATGACCTGATCATTCAGTAAGTAAATGGGAAAAAGTTGCTTGAAAATTGAAACGCATGCTAGGGCTGACTTCATGGTCCACATGACATGTATCTAGTGTTGCAGATGCCATTGCGCTAAATCTTTATTTATATTGCCCAAGACTGTTATGGTCCTATTTGTTTTAGGATAATGACAAAGTTTGCATGTTAGACTATAAGATTTATAAAGAACAATAAGTGCTCATATGATTAGTAAAGATAGTTAGTTTGTGTTATATACACTGTATTCTTAGCCATACATGGTAGAAATTGCTACCGATCACCACTAGTGATCATAGCCCAGATCACCTAGGAACATGGCAGCGAGGGATTGGTGCCAAACATAATGGGATTGATCGTGCTAGGGTTCGGATTGTATTTTTCACACAAAAGAATGATTGGTCTTCTTTCGCAACATCGACTATTGGATCGTACCTTGCATAGACCTCAAAGCACTCTCATTCTTTATTCATCCATTTGCATGGATCTTGAAGGGACCACTGCATGATCCAATAGTGGATTCATGCAAAGGAAAGTGAAACCTTCTTTTGTGCAAAAGATACAACCCCTATCTGCATGCTCATCGTCATCGGGTCCCTTCTACACTTTGCCAATCACCGACCTCCACATCTTCCAGTAAGTTGAATGGTGATCTATAACTTTTATTCTTCTTCCTTTGTTTTTTTTTTTGGGGGGGGGGGGGGGGGGGGGGGTGGGGATGGTTCGATTACACCACTTTGGAATGAATATAGCCCCCCAGCATTTGCATACAACAAGTCTCCCTCTACGCAAGCATGCTCTAAGTCACTGTAACAATTCAGAATTTCACTCAAAAAGGTTAGCCAAAAGATATTATTTGAGTTCCTTGATTCTATATAAGTACCTAAGATTTACCTAGCGAATAACCGATGTAAGACTAAATACACGCCCACACAGATCCTCACAGTTACATTCCAAAAAACTGAGTCTCAATGTCTGGCAATATAGGAAGCTACCAAGTTTGCTATACTATTCACTTTCCTGTAAATATGAATGGCCACGAAGAATTGTAGGGTGATTATCATCCTTCTCATATTCCCTAGAATGATATAAACATCTTTTGCATGTCTGCTGCTCTAAGAGCCAACTGACTGACTACCATCTTGGAGTCACTTTTTAGGATTACGTTAGGTTCTTGAGAATAATAACTGTAAAGACCAAGTTCTCTCACGCTCCTCTCAACTCTACAAGGGCTACTGTGATACATATAGGTGGTATTTTTCTGCATCTGCCAATATCGATCCTTGGTTTCGAATTGCAAATTCTGCATACTATTATCAAAGTTGATCTTGAGAAAGCCAAAAGATGAGAATTTCTGGTTACTATAGAAGGCGCATTGTAGCAAATCCAGTTTTCCTCTACTCCCATGCACTCTCATAAAAGTTATCAAAGAGCACAAAAATTCTCCAGGTTTGTATTATGAGGTATTTTCGATCGTGTGCTGCAGGTATTAAATCGTGTTTTGTATTGTGATTGCTCTGGGTCTTCTCACGGCCGAGTGTACTGAGGGGCACAAAGATTTGTGCATTCCTTGAGGACGAGATATGATAGATGATGTAGCAAGGAGTAATCACCTGATCATTGCTCTGACCATCCTTTAGATCATCCAATAACGCCTCCATCGATTGGTGAGGGGCTCCGACGATACCATGGCCTTGGGCGATCTGCCACCCCTAATATTGAGTCCTCTCACAGTATGGTAACACCATATCTTGGAGGTGAGGTCTTTTTTATCTGTGACTAGCTCTTAAATATTTCATGTACTAGCGCATCATGACCGTCCAATCAAACATGCTTTCAACTATCGTTGAATCAGACGGCCACGAGTCATCACATCCCATCTCTCCTTCCTCCCCAAGACAGGCAATCGCCATTTAATAAAAAATAAGCAATAAGAAAATGTCACAGAGCGAGCGAGCGAGCTGCCGGCTTCCTTTAAACCCTCATAAAACCCTAGGTTAGAAGACGACTCCAGGGAGGCCCAAAGCCCTCCGCCGCGCCATCGCCTCACCGCCCGGTAAGAATCCCTCTTCTCCCCCATCTTTCTCCTCTCACGAAAGATTTCAACCTCCATTTTGGTCTGTGGTGTTGTTTTGCGCTTCTCGCTAGGGTTTTAGGGTTTCTTTGGAGGAGAAGAGGAGGGGGGGAGAGAGAGAGAGAGGTGGAGATGAACTTCAAGAACGTCAAGGTGCCGAGTCCCGGCTCGGGGGCGGGGACGCTGGTGAAGGTGGCGCTCCTCGGCGGCGCCGCCGTCTACGGCGCTCTCAATAGTCTCTACAATGTCGATGGTGGCCACCGGGCTATCGTCTTCAACCGCATCCAAGGCATCAAGGAAAAGGTTTGGAAATTTGACTAAAAAGGAAATGATCTCTCTCTTTTTCAGTCTAACTTACTAAGCTTTCATGGTTACTAGTTTTTCCACATATGTTTGGATTCTTTTTATAGTTTATGACTTTTCAATTCTCGAAGAAGTTCGCGCAGGTTATATCTATTGTTTCCTCTTTTATGTTTTTCGTTCTTTAAAATGCTTTTATTTCCCGTTTCTTTTTGTATGTTTGTTTCATTAAATGTGCATTGCATAAACTGACGGCGCAATGGAGCTGTTGTTGTTGGATTTTCTTTTTGAAGTGAGTTACATTTCATGCCTGGCTTTTTACCCAGAAAATATTTTGGATTCATGTTGCGAGTTTTAGGGTTCCGGTGAAAGTATGTACTGAATGTACTTTTGCTCCATCAATTACTAAATTTGGTAGTTTATTAACTCGAAGACCTCTTTGTTTCAAGGCCTAGGGAACCATCACCATGTTATACTATGCAGAGCGCGGGCAATAGATTGGGTTCCCTATTCTAAATTGCCATTTGTATGTCCTTTGACTGTTTAGGAATCAAATGGGTATTTTAACCTACACTAATTCCGGGGAGCTACAAAATATGATGCAAGTTATGTTTGCATTAATTACAAATATCAATAGACCACTCAGAGTTACATGGTCTAATTGGCCCTTGCTTATGAAATTGGATTGTTGTGAAGAAGCGGCTGTTGCCTAGTTTTTATATGTCTAACCATATGGACCTTCTTGGAAGTGCTAAATCAAGAGCCAATCTTGTTTTCTTTAACATTGGGGGAACCCATAAATTTGCGAAAAGTTTGGATGATATTAGTGTAGATGTCTCTGATGAATATATATTTAAAATTAATGATGTGGATTTTTATTATGTTTCTAAAAGAATAAAAGCATCAAGAATCAAACTGATCCATAATGAATATGTAAGTGATGAATTGGCATATTCCGAATCTTCTAGATTCCAAGAATCCGATGTATTATAAGAATCTACAGTTACATTTATATGGGGTAAAGTTTTGCTTGAAATTTAACAATTTTATGGTCATTTAGTTGAAAAATGTGATTAGACCTATGAAGATGATACTTATGGTAATGTTTAAAAGTGGGAAATTAAACAAATATTATTAAAGGAAAAAAGATTTACAATGTTGAGATGTTGGATGGACATCTTTTTTATAGGAGGTGAAGTAGTTCCCCCCCATTCTTTCCTGAATAGTGTATATTTTACCAATATGAATTATGAACTCCTTTGAGGCAAAATGAGGTATATAGCATCATGGTCGCTGACTCTAGGTTTATGCAGACGGAATGTCAGTTATTGGTCTGAAATGGGAGCAAGCACAATTTATATCTCCATATCCTAAAGTGTGTGGATTTGTATCTCAAAGAAATTTGTGAACAGGGTACTAAAACAAGGGTGGTGAACTACGAGTGGATTGGAGAGTTGGTACTATTATCTGACCTCCCTTCTTCAAGTTATACTGATGCATGGATCTGTGTGAAATGTGACATTTCTCATGATGTTTGGTACTCGGTCTTTGCTTTGTAAATTGGCCAAGTTATTTTCAAGCACCTCTTTTTTTGTTAAAAATGTTTCTAGAAGTAAAGAAAGCTTTACTTGTATTTGTTTGTGAATGATGTTTGGCTATCAATATTCCCGCATTAAAGTTCTATGGAATGACCTTTAGGAAGGAAGTCTGGCCTAGCTGTTTCAGTTAGAAGCTGTCATTTTGGTATTCTAACTTTTATTTTCAGAATTTTTTGAATGTGGACATGGAAACATCTCTTATGGTGGTTGGATAATGCCTCCTTCAACAAGGGTAATGACAGAGGCTGCTGAAGCTGTTCTTGGTTGGAGAAAATTTTCTTGTAAACTATCCATAGTCCCACTCTTTTTATTTTCTTGTTTTCTAGTTTGAGCTTGAAGGGCACACCTAAAATTATCTATCTCACATCATGTGAAGGCAAGCAGTCTATGGTATATTTTATTATGAAAGGTTTGGTTATTTTGTTAAAAGTGTCAAGTGCCAGGGATCATTGTTTTTTTACGTATGGTACTATGAATGAGTGCCAACAGAAATAATGTGTAATAGCTTATATTTTAACAAGACACTTCATATCTTGTGTCAAGTGTCTGCATTTGACAATGATGCAAGTCCAGCTAAATTTGTTTGAAGAGCTGATTGTCATTCCATGTCATATTTTGGCTAAGTGGCAGAGTATTAGCACCCTAGAAAAACTGAAAAAGAGAGTTCTGGATAGCACTTGGGATGAGGACCGATAGAGAAACATTATCAATAGAGTTGCATTCATCATGCAAATAGATACTAGTTACAGTCCTAATGGCTTCCGCAGGCGTTGTCTAAGGCGATCATTTCTTTCTGTTTGTTTGATGAGTATTTTGGGGCCTTTCGGCATCATGGTTCCCAGAAAATAGAGCAAAATAAACCTGTCTCTTTTCCTTTCTTAAAATTTTATCCTGTTTAGTTTTTATGACCACCGATCCATTCTTCAATTCCTCAATCTTCTTCTGACGTTTACATGCAGTACTACCCTAAATGTTTTCTGCACATGGGGATTTGAGTAAGAGGAGGTAGTGAGGAGAACTAATTAAACTCGGCTGTTTTTGAATAATTGAAAAAGTGGACTGAAGTTTAAAAATAAACTACTGCCATTTGGGTTAGCATGTGACATTAAAATCCTTAATGCAGGATTTGGGATTATGGTATGAAGGGGGAGAAGCAAACTGACAGTTGAGGTTGGGGATTATTGCATAAATTTTAGGGAGATGGTAGGTCTTCCTTTTTAGGTTATATATATCTTTTGGACAACTGTTTGCCATATATATAAGTTGAATGGTTTTCAGATTTATCAATAAGAAAGGAATTTGGAGTGCACTTTCCTTCTGTATTTATTCTGAACCATTTTTATGTATATGTATTTTACTTATCAGTATGGAAAGCTATTTCCTTCATAACCTATCTACATGTAACTTGTTTGCAGGTTTATCCTGAGGGAACGCATTTGATGATCCCTTGGTTTGAAAGACCTATCATATATGATGTTCGTGCTCGCCCCCATCTTGTGGAGAGTACTTCTGGGAGTCGTGATCTTCAAATGGTTTGTGTTTTTACTTATTAATATACTTTTATGGCAAGAATATGTAAAATATACATATTAAATTTATCCTTATGCGGACAACATGTAATTAGACAAACATCAGCTGTTAGTTTCTATTTCTATTCATGGAATGTGTTACAGGAACAACTTGACAATCCTAGGCTCAGGAATCATCAATTAGGTCATTTGGCCCCAAAATAGTTTTGTCAATGCGTGGCAGTTATTGTTTTGGCTATTTTATGGTCATTGGATATTATAATTTTGCTTTTTGTGATACCATTATGTTATTTAATCATTCTACAGTGTAAGCATATGCCTATCCAGAAACTTCAAAAGCAGCCATGATCACATGACGATCTATTGTTTATATTCAGAAATTATGGAAGCAACCATTTATTACGTTGTTATATGTTGTTGTCTATTTGGTTAACGAGAGACTAGATATTGGCATGCCCCATGTATGTGAGAGGCATGGATTACCATGATAGTATTGGGCATGTGTCATGCATGTGGAAGGCAGTTCGGATGGCTTTGATTTCTCCATGGGGGCTACTCTTCATGCCCTTATTTTAATAAAATAGTTTTGTCAATGCATGACGGTTATTGTTTTGGCTATTTTATGGTCATTGGATATTATAATTTTGCTTCTTGTGATACCATTATGTTATTTAGTCGTTCTACAGTGTAAGCATATGCTTATCCAGAAACTTCAAAAGCAGCCATGATCACATGATGATCTATTGTTTATATTCAGAAATTATGGAAGCAACCATTTATTACGTTCTTATATGTGGTTGTCTATTTGGTTAAAGAGAGACTAGATGTTGGCATGCCCCATGCATGTGAGAGGCTGGGATTACCATGATAGTATTGGGCATGTGTCATGCATGTGGAAGGCAGTTCGGATGGCTTTGGTTTCTCCATGGGGGCTACTCTTCGTGCACTTATTTTAATAAAATTTTAAAAATTGTGGAAGGTTACTGTGAAATTAGACACATATTTGGTGACTCCACATAGAATATTTCTAAACTTTACTACAAATTAAGTAAGAAAGATATTTCCTCAAAAGGCCATTTTCCTTTTTTCTGATCTAAACTCAAATCAGAGAAAGAGATAGCATCAAGTGAGACTAGGCTCCTTTTTCTTGACCTAAATGCTTCAGTAATGTGATGCCATGTCAGCATACAAGGTGAAAGTTGAAGAACTTGAGATGCTTTGATGGATAGGTGTGATTCTGTTGATGGTTAGAGGGGGAAGAAATAAGCTGGACATAGGGATTTTGTTTATGGGTTTTTCGAGCATTGTTGCCTGCAATAATACTTTGTATTGACTAGTGCTCTTTTGACAGGTCGGGGGTACATTGTTTGCATGGAAACTGTGTTGTGGAGATTCTTACTCATCCTTTACAAACTTCAAAATGTGTAAGAAATGGTGTGAATTGAAAGTGCTCACTGTAAATTTTGTTTGCATGGAAACTGTGCTGCGGAGAGTCTCATTCATCCTTCACAAGCTTCAAAATGTGCAGGAAATGGTGTCAACTGAAACCGTCTCACTGTAAATTTTAAAGGTGATCTTTCCAATACATCTAAATGGCTGAATTACGAGGATTACCTACGGTAGCTTGAGTCTACTATCCCCTTTAAGGCAAATGTCCACATGGATTCATTTGATTCTTCATAAAGTGCTGGCTTGATCTTGACTCCAAAATCAAACCTGTTAACCAAATAATCACCAATAGCCATCATAGGAATGGTTGACAAGAGGTTCTCATTATTTCTTGCACTATTTTTTCACCCTTTTTTCTTGTTATATTATCTTTCATGGGCATCAATAAATAATTACTACAACTTTGTATTGATTTTAGCATGCATGCATGTCTCTTATCAAATAATATTTGTTTTTTTAATAAACTCATAGGTCTAATTCATCAGCTATCTCTTCTACTACACATAATATAGGCGCTAAAGCTTGGCCAACATCAATTTGTTTTCCAGCTTCCCCATTTGATTCTAAGGTGGAAAATGAATCCCAAATTTCTGGTGAGCTGATAATTGAGACTAAGACACAATAATCTAACACATTGAGATGCAAGCACTTGGGTCCAAGCTTGGGTTGAAAATGTTAGCCCATGCATGGGCCAGGCTGAGAATGTGCAACGGAGTTAGTGACACATGCTGAGACAAAGACCACTTATGCCCTGGTGTGGCCCACTAAATGCATATCCTCAAATACAATGTAATGTGAAGCAATTGGAGGTTACAACAATGTCATGAAGCTAGTAGGAAAAAAACAACATGATATATATGGCTACAATTAACAAGTCCCTCTCATAAGCTTTATGAGTCTATTGCATGCACATGCATGATTTAATGATTTATAAACCATCCAGTACAGTATATATGGTCCATAACTCAGCCTGCTATTGCTTGTTATGTCAGCTTAGTAGATTCTTGAAAACAAAACATGTAGGTTTTGTTTCCAACAATTGATTAAGGAGCCTGCCTTTAACCCACATTTAATAGATATGTCTTGACACACTGATGAGATGAGATTTAACCACAGATTTGTGATAATAAATCACATCAAATATTCTTTGAGTGGCTAAAAAAAGAAAACTGCCATTCCTTGCATATCCTAGTAGAAACTACTATTTATACTTTTCACAGAGGAAAACTTAGTGTTAGAAATGAAAAGGAAGTAGTCTAAATTACTTCTCTATGCTAGGTGGTTATCCACATTTTTTTAATTTTAATCATTAGTGTATTACATGTCCAAGGGTCGTGTTTTTTTTTTGTTACTTTGTTCTTTCTGATTTGATAAGATTAAGACCTATTTTTGCCTCTAGACTTTACTATTTTTTATTAGATCAGCAATCCTGTTGGTGTTGTTCCATGTTGTTATAATCAATGATGGCAGTATCTAATGATTTGACCTAACAATAGTTGAGCTTGCCCGAGTCTGACTTGATTTGTTTATTGTGGTTTTAGTAATCATTTTTAAGTTGTGCGCTGTCATTTTCTCTCGTGTCTGCATATGTTGATATTTCACAGCTAGTCTTTGCCATAGTCAGTTTGCTTCTCCTTATCTTCATCAATATATCTGCCATGATAATTTGGAACTTTGAAGCTTTTATAATTTCTTAGGTGAAAATCGGGCTTCGGGTTCTTACAAGACCCCTACCAGACCAGCTACCTACGATCTATCGAACTCTAGGGGAGAACTATAATGAGAGGGTTCTGCCTTCAATTATTCATGAAACCTTGAAGGCTGTGGTAGCACAGTACAATGCTAGCCAGCTGATCACACAAAGAGAGGTGTTCTCTAGCAAAAATCGCTTCGATATTACTCTCCCATATTCTAATATGTCTTGTATTGTACTTTAGAAAATAAGTAGGAAAATCATGGATGGAAACTGATGAATGTGATCACTGTTGTAGGCTGTAAGTAGGGAGATACGGAAGATACTGACGGAGAGGGCTAGAAACTTCAATATTGCACTGGATGACGTGTCCATTACGACCCTGAGCTTTGGGAAAGAATTTACTACTGCGATTGAAGCTAAACAGGTGGCTGCACAAGAAGCTGAGCGTGCTAAGTTCATTGTTGAAAAAGCAGAGCAAGACAAGAGAAGTGCTGTTATCAGAGCCCAGGTGAGTAAGCTTCCTTAATCAAGTGGTTCCTTGCAGTTCTTGTAAGAACCTTGGTCATGTTGGGATGTTTGTCTTGCATGCACATGATTGCATTAAGATGGTTATCCATAGAAGACGAAACTTAGCCTACACCCTCCGCAATGCCCCACAACCCATCAATAGGTCACTTGCAATTTTAGTCAAAAGACCCTATTTATTGTATGTCATTATCGGCCTAAACTGTCATTTTAGGCAATTTTGGCCAATCTTTTCTGGCCATTGAAAATGAGCTTTTGTTTCATCAGTTAAATAACGTAAAATATAATGTAAGCTGTAATTTTCTTTGATAGTTATGGCCCTTCCAATCACTTGCAATGCAAAATATGTTGCATATGTGATAGCAGCAGCCCTAAAGAAAGTTGTTTCATCATTGCAACACCTATAGAATAGAAGGCCCATCAATCAAAGAGCCATCCTTCAGTATATTCTTAATAAAACAGTTATATATGCAGGTTGTTCCTCAGAATCATAATCATTCTCATCTTTTTTACTGACAGGGTGAGGCCAAGAGTGCCCAGCTTATAGGTCAAGCTATTGCAAGTAACCCTGCATTTCTTGCCTTAAGGCAGATTGAAGCTGCAAGGGAAATAGCTCAGACAATTGCAAATTCATCCAACCGAGTGTTCTTGAATTCCAGTGATCTCTTGCTGAACCTTCAAGAAATGAATGTGGACGGCTCAACCAAACTGAAGTAGTAAAATAGTCTGATTCTCCCCTATGGTAGGAAAAGGAAACTTCTAATTAAAACGGTGATGATAATTGTGAGAGTTTCTTCCATTCCCTATGTTTGATTGAAAACTCGAGCTTCTGTCATACAAGTGGAATTTTAACTTTTGCTAGAGGAAATTTGCATCAGTCCTCATAAGACACATTGTCTCGAAATGTTTTCTCATTATTTTATGTTTTTGTCCTTTTGTCAACTGTAATCTTTTATTGTTTTCTTTCTTCTCCAAATGGGTCTTTCATTTTTCTGTCTCTGTATTTTTGTTAAACTGGGCTATCAGCATTTAGGTGAGACTGGGGGTGGTTAATTCTGTTTTATCCCTCCGAGAAAGTTGTTAGTTCTGTGTTTTAGTTGTGGATATGTTCATTAAAGTCATTGATTAGCAAGTTGAAGTGATCAGTCCCTGCAGCAATGCAGCTGCTTCAGGGGAGAAATTGCCTCCAGTGGAGAACAAAGAAAAACTTTAGCGAAGTATTTCACTAATGCCAACGACGATGTTAGATATCGTTGGTGGTTGAATCAAAAACTGTTGACAAGAAGTGGAAACTGTGATATAATAATGGCTGTTGCAGACCATTTTTGTCTTGCTGCAGATCATGAGTAGGTGGCTTATTTACATGTTTTGGTTGCTAGTCAATCTCGTCCATGAGGTGTACGCATATATGCAAGAGTTCTGTTCTTGCTTATCCTTAGCTCCTACAAACTCCAAATGTCTTGTGGGGAGAGAATGTAATTGTATTGTTCTTAAAATGTGACATCATTTGAACTTTTGATGTTGTTTACTGCAGGCAGCCCCGGTTTGACAACGAAATTTTGGTACACTCGTAACAAAGTACCATGCGAAAGTGCAGTTGTATGTGCTGACTTCTTATAATCTGTACAGAGAGTGTCAAGTTGCTGCTCCTGAGTACAACAGGTGGGATTTCATGTGGGAAAATTCATTCCTTAGGCGCAAAGCTATTATCGAGGTTCAGATTTGTTTAGAAGGCATTGGAACTTCAAGCCAAGATCTTAGGTAGCTATGCTGATGGTTAAAGCATGAGATGCTCCATGCTTTTGGTGGGGGACTGCAAGGAGATGAGCTAAAAATTATTTCATTTAGAAATTGCAGAAACAATTCCATAGACTTGTCAGTCAATCAGAGAGATGGTTTTAGCCGTTTTAAGCTGTTTGTTCTTTGAGGTAGAGCAGGGTTGTTGCTTGTACGAGCTATTGGGAAACCATTTGTGCTTCTCTTTGGTCATAAATCTCAGAAACCAGCATTACTGTAATTGTTGCTGTGGTACCAAAGTGCTCGCATTATTCCAGGTCGAAAACAGAGACAAACATGGGCAACAACACCACAAATGAAGACTAGAATTCGTGCTAGGACCATGACATCAAGAGTTGCAAGCTAATCAGATGCATTGCTTGTAACCTGCAACCAGCTCCACAGCAAAGCTGCTTGGGTAAATCACATCCTTAAAATATGGTTGCAGCTGACTTGTGAGAAGCACCTAAATATTATATATATATGCGCGCGCGCGTCCGCCTGGGGTGAGATCTGATGATACTCATAACACATCAGAGGCCTATGGATATCTTATTTATTTATTTATTTATTTATTTATTGTGCTAGACTAGGTGATTTATACAACATATGTACGAACACACCCAATAAAATCGGAAAATAAAATATCATGGAGCTTCCGAGGTAGCTCTCTATTTTCCATCCACAGGGTGCTATCGGCATGGTCAGTTACGTAGGTCACCCAATCCGCTGCCCTGTTGGCTTCTCTAAACACATGCTTCGCCTGGACAACTCCTCGGTCTTCCACCATCATCCAGATATTGCAAAGCAAGGGATGGTTAGGAGCAGCGACTCTTGGACCTCTTTGGATATAGCTGATGATCGTAGCTTAATCACCCTCCAAAATGACTGAATCAGCTGAGAGTACATATTGAGCATGTCGAAGATCCACCCAGGCAGCCCTCAACTCCGCACCAGGAACCGTGCAGTCAAATAACTGACAGCCTCCCGCTGCCATGATCCTGGAGTTCATGTCCCTAATGACGAAACCAGCTCCACCCTTTGTGCCTCCATCCAGCACCGACCCATCAAAATTGATCTTGAGAATATCTTATTTATTGATAATGGATTTATCAGTCTATGAATAAGTAACATACAAACTCTCAGGACTGGAAGGAGAAGGAGCTCATAACTATTATTCCTTGAGTTAAAACAGGCTTAGAAATGGAACCTATATATGAACAGATGTATCGGAAATTTCATATAGAAAATTTATAGGTAAATACAGTGGACGATTGTTATTTCTCACATTCTTGGTTCCATCCTTTCTAATATATAGCATAGCTGCCATGGAACATGAACATTTTCTACCTCTACCCTGTTGTGCAAGACTTGCATAGAGTCACTACAATTACAGGACTATGGAGAGATGACGGCATGACTATCTATGATCGTGGGGTGGCCAATATATCCCTTCTCTTGGGCAAGGAAGAGGAGCAGGTTGAGCAAGAAACGTAGGATATTGCTGTCCAGGCATCAACACAGAGAAACCGGACCGGCACGAAGTTCCTGCCTGCAATCACCTGGAAACTTAGATATTTGTTGTCTCTTAAAATTCAGTAACTGCTCAATGTTTATCAGAGATTAAATAGAAAGAACAAGAAAGTAAGGCAGCTGAATCCATCCTCCAGCTTAAAAATTAAGTAGAGATGGATGGTAGATGGCAGTTAAATGTTACAGCAACCAACAAACTGTGAATCTATTATCAAGTATGACTGCTGCAAGGAAACTTACAAGTGGTGGATTCTGAGGCTTTCCAGGTGAATGGTTCTGAGACTCTGGCTGGCCTGGCTCCAAGGATCCTCGGGCATCATTTCGAGGCCGAAGGAAGGTGGCTCTTGGTTTGATTAAATGTTCAAATATTGCCATGATGAGGAACATAGAAACCAGGATCGCCGTTGCAGCAAAGCCAAAGGAGATGGCATTCATGGATGTGCCGATGTCCTTCGAAGATGCATCCCGATTAGTTGATTCTGATGGAGTTGGGTCTCCACTCCATGACTTTGTTCTCTCTCCAAAGTCATTCATGGTCTTCGGCTTTGACCTCTATTTCACAGCAAATATTGCTGTTTGGTAATGAATTTGGTTAGAGAATTGGCGTGATTAGGTATGTAAACAACAAAGCATTATAATGATTATAACAAAGTCTGGTGCAGAGATCAACTTTTTGACCCTCAAACAGCTTATGAATTAAAGTATCACAAAAAAGGAAAAATTCTGCAATCAAAATCAGATTGACTTAAGAGAACTTTAACCTCTCCAGGAATACATGAAACAAAAACTAACAGTTGAATTAGTTAGCAAAAGATAAACTAGACATCAACTCTTGGGTCAAAATTTCACGAATGAGTCAAAGTTACTCCAGGCAATGATTGTTTTATTGTTTGATTTGCTCCTCCTTGTTGATCACCAACAAGCTGAAAGCCGAAGAGCCATATGTTGCATACAGAGCTTAATTGGCTAAACCAAGAGATTATTGAGAATGGTCTCTAAGGTTACAAGAAGCATTTGCTATATTATCTAGTCCATTGCTAGAACTAACATTTATTTGGCATATATCAGATGGGGGTTATTTTTCCAAACCTTTTGGGCTGCATCCATAAGATATGATTGCACAGTTGCAAACGGGAACTGCATATATATCTTAAATGGAGGACAATTTAATGAAACCAGTAAATGCAGCCCCTTGACTCCTATGAACTATTTAGATAGAAGAAAGGGGAAGAGAGACAAAGGGCAAGCAAACACACAGAGAGAGACACAGACAATACAACCTTGGAACCAAAACATGCATCAAAATCCATGATTTATTTCAGTAACAATCAATGAGAAACAGATCACCATCTTCATTTCATTTTGAGAACTGCAAAATGGACAATTGAATAGTAGACTACTTTATCATTCAAAATGATACAATAAAAGAATCAGTCAGCATATTGGCATATTTAAAGCAACCTTTTCTGTTAAACTCATATAATATAAATTCAATCTTAATTTTAATGTACATTTCTGTTAGTTAATCAACACATGATGATTGATCAATGTGAAGAGAAACTGCAATGACGTAAGCTATAAAATTTTCGAGACCAAACATCTTTCAGAATGTGTTAAAAAATTGCACCGAGAAGCGAACTTCATAAATGTCTGATAGAATTATATCTAAAATAGCTAGAGCATCACAGATGTATAAACCCTGACCTTCATGGTCTGATGGCATCAGAAACCATAACGAGAATTTCATAAAGGCCCACTGGAAAACAAAACAATATTGTTTGTTCACAAAATAATTTCCATTCAGAAAAGCTCTCTTTTTACCTTGGCTAAATTTTCATAATTTGTTAAAAAGCTGCAAGTACTTCATAGAAAGGGATGGTGGCAATTATATTGCTTGAAAGCTCACCCACAGACTAATCCAAACTAGCAACAGGTGGCCATGTTATGAGGGAATAGAGAGACAAGCTAACCTGTTAAGAGCTTCAGTTCCACTTAACTGCAACTTCGCGACCAAGGGAGAAAATAGTTGATCCCTGATACCATTTAAAATAATTGTAACGGAATTACCCACGAAAACCGACTGTAACGAGGCATAGGTTGCAATAGTGCTTGGGTATCTTCAGTGTCCTTTGATCTTCTTCTTTGCTTTACAACCTCCTGTACTTTGTTTCTTAGAGACCACCATCAACCTCGAGCTTCACTAGAACGGTTGGTAGCTTATTTTAAAAAGCTAATATCACATTCCAAGAGATCACGCAGGCAATGCCATGGTGGTGGGAATAAAAGAAAGAAGAAAAGAGAGACCAGGTGCAGTATCCTGCATACTGCCCACCACCACTCATGTGAAGAAAAGCTGCCATGAAAGCTATCAATATAGATACAAATGAAAGGCTGCAGGCATGGTACAAAATATTTCTAAAACATTTCAGTACTGCAAAAGAGTGATTTGATATCATACAGTAACAATCTGAAGGATTCCACATGAAGGAAAGGAAAAGAGGATCTGAGGCTGGAAATCTTACAGAGGTACATTGGTGGAGGTACCATGATTCAATAGAGGAAAGAAAGCATCACCTAAAAAGACTCGAAGCAGCCTCGGCATGACAAGAGAAGCCAAAGAACATAAAGAGGATTGAAGTTGGATCAGAGATGCCAGTTTCTCAATTTTTTCACCTTGATGATGATGATGATACCCATTATAGGGGCCCATCAACTTTTGTCAGAAATAGAAACCAATTAGCCAAATTATCCATTGAAACCTCACATGGAGTAGCAAGAAAAGGCAAGGGAAGTGGAAAAGATTATCGAGGCGCGAACACCATTAGCTTTGAAGGTTAAATTTATAAACAAGAACAAGAGTGCCATAAGTACAAGTGGTGTGATAGAAGAGAAAATTGAAGACAAGGAAACAGGACTTTTTAAGTATATAATGAATTCAGGGTCCACTATGAACATAAGTATAACTATGTCTCCAAGGTATTGAAAGCCTACCAAGACCTAATTGTGAAGAATGGATCGTCCATGAAAAAAATAACAAAATGTTCTCACAAAGTTGAAATGCATTTGTCTGCAAGGTTCTTCATAAGGGAGGTGCCTGTATTAAAAGTTTTTGAAGGTTTAGTTTCATAATGAAAAAAAATAACATAGACTTAAAGCCAAAACTCAAAGACAAGAGTTGAGAGAACAAAAATAAATCTTTTTATACTGATCTATTGGGTAATTAAAGGGTGTTATATTTCTATAAGTTGTGGCTAGTACGACTCACAAGACCGACAACAGGCTAATATGTTTTAAGAGAAACTTATGCAAAAATAATATAAACCCAAAGACTTGAGATGGAGGTGATTACGGTAAAACAAAAGAAATATAATTCTACAATCCGAAGCCTTCTTCTATCTGCTGAGAAGAAATGTTTTATATGGAAAATTGTTGCTAGTTTAGGTTGTTTATCATCATCAAATGGAACAACCCTTTCTTTGAGAACTACATTGAGAATGCCATAATTCCTGCTAAGACTCGGAACCTCTCTCCAAAGAGAAGAGAAGTGCCAACAAGCTAAACAAGTCCTAGCTTCTTTTATAAAGGATAACATTTTTATTGATGGAAATAGAATTAAGAAAAAACAACATATTCGTCCATATAATATTCACATATGAGTTGTTAATGGTCATTTCAGTTCCAAAAGCGAAGGGTCCCCACATGAAAACAACAAAGACATAAAGTAGGAGCTAAAGAAATAAATCCAAGAACATTTCTGAAACCCTAGTTATCCTTTTTGCTGCATCAGAACCCCAACAACAAGCAATCATTCACCAAAAACAAATCCCTGAATACAAAGAGAGGGCTGGCAAAAAAAAAATGTAAATACTTCAATCAAATTGCAAAAGAGAAGACATTGGTTGGGATGATATGCCTTATGAAAAATAAAAGCCTATTACAACCCCCCTCCCCAATCCAACAACAACAACAACAAAAAAAAAAAACCCTTATCTAGAATAAGTAGAAACAACTCACCAAATTGTGATGATTGCCAAAAACTAGAAGAAAATCCATGTCATAGACAAGTTACAGCGATTCCTGAAGTAACTAGCCAATAGAAAATCCATTTCAAAACAACAAATTTAGAATAAAAAAGAAAATTACATGCAAACCTATGTAAATGTTAAAACACACAAGAAATCTTCTCATCACCATCAATTCAGAATAAAGGGTCAAGAAGCATAGGCCGTAAATCAGATTATTTGATTGAAAAAGAAAGAGAAAACAAAAAAGAAAAGAAGAGGAAAATTTGCACACCATAAATCTACTTCTCAAACTCTTCAGGAATGCTTATCAGAAGAGGTACATGACAAAAGGCTTAACCAAAAATTGAAAAAAATAAAAATAAAAATTAGGAATGCTCATGAAATAATTAAAAAGGAGAGGCATACTTGTGGAGCTGCGTTGCAGTGTTCCTTCCTGCCATCCCGTGCGTGTGCGGGGTCACACAAAAGAAAGGATGCTGAGCAAAAAGTTGACAACATGATTTGGAATTTTGATCATTAAATTTTTTTTAAAGAACAAAAAATAATTCTTTCCTTGAGATTTGAACTCAAGAACTCCGGCTTACTAAACAAGTGCTCTTGGATGGTTTTACCATTTTTACTATATCCATTAGAGCTACCTCGAAAACAACTATGAGCAGACAATGGATCATTGCCAAAAAAAACTCTGTGATGTTTAATCATAACAGCAAACTCCAACTCGCTTTTCTCAAGTGTTGCACCATTCTTTCTGTGAGATTATTGCTGGTGGTTGTTGAACACAACATGCTTGCATGCATCAGCTCACTACAAGAAAAATAGTTTTCTCCAACTCTGACCTGTCGATGCTAGAAGGAAGCGTCGGCAATTTAGGCAACGCGCAAAAATTGCCGATGCTTTTTAGTAGCGTCGGCAGGAATTATACTAAGACAATCTGCCATCAATTTGTTTGTTGTCATGACTTGGGTACAGGCTTGTGTGGCTCGGCCAGGTGCCTTAATTAGCAGGTTGGCCTGATCTGTCATCAATGGCGCATCATTCAGAAAACACACCATGAGATACGTAGAAGCACAAATGTGTCCTTGCTGTAGATGTGCTTATCGGTTCCACATAATTCAAACCCAACAAATCTTTCAGTATTGCCTAATTCATCTTACACTACTTGCATTGGTTTGTGTTTTTAGTTCTTGTTTTATACTGGTAAGGTCCACCAGAAGATGCTATTCCAATGGCAGGATGATAGTTTAGAACTTAGAAGGTGCACCAGAAGAACCTTTTCCCCTAGAGTTCTCATCAAGGGAAGTAGTAGAGGGATAAAGTTACCTAGGACCATGTGTCCTCACTCTTTTGCTGCTTGTGGTGTCAGCTGTAAAAGCTTTATTTGATCATGTGATTTCCTTTCATGATGCTTTGGTATCACTTATCCTAGTTTTCCGGGTAATAGCTTGGTGAAGGAATACTGCAGATCGTTTCTATGCACTTGACACCATGAGAAGGCCTGCAACTATCAGTGCTTCATAAAGTTTCTTTTTTTCCCCTTTAGCATCTATTTGGGTCCATCCAGAAGCTTGTCGATTGTTTCAAGATTAGCTCTGAGATGAACAGGTCGAAGCTCATGGCTTATTACATAGGATGTTTTTCTCGTTACATCCATTTATAATGTTGATGTTAGTAAACAAGGTACGATCCCAAAAAAAAAAAAAAAAAAAGATATGGACCATTTTTGCTACTAGGGATATGGTTGGACGAGATTTAGAAATGAGATCCGCCATAATAGAAAGCTGAATTATATATCGAACTTATGAAGGCCATAACCCGACCATACGATATCCAATTGAAATGATCTCTCTCTAAATCTAGAAACTTTTTGTGATCTATGATGTGGTGCTATCTCTTAAAGAGTGCGGTGCAGTTAATGATCATGCTTAAATTTTATTGTTTGGATTCCAAAATTGGCCACTCAAACTGATTATTTTTTAGGAAATATTTTGATTGGACGTATCTCTCAATCTGGAAAGAATTAGATGGAATGACCAGAAATAAAGTTGATGTAAAGTCAAGATCTACCTTCTATAGAATTTTAGTTTTTTTCATATTTATTTTTATTATTCATGTTTATTTTGGGAAAGCTAATCCTATTTTAAGTAGGAATGGAATCCGGACAAACTTCACTATTATACATAGAGGTTATGCATCTCAATTCATTATTATCGATGAAAGAAAAAAAAAAACGAGATTCTACTTTCATCAATTTTTCTTTTCTTTTTTTTTTTTTGAGAAAATCAAGTTGAGTGACTCAAGGGAATTACTCCCTTCTCTCCAACTGAATCAAGGTAAAAGCCAAATATTGCACCCATCACTATTTGAAGTAGGTTTTGTATTCAAATATTGGGAAGTTTCCAAAGTGTTCCACCTAGGTAGTTCTCTTACCATTTATTTAAGCTGATCACTGATGTCCCATTTTTATTTTCAGAAGGTAGTTAAGGTTAGATAATTTCCAAATTGTAGACTTCACCAAGAATTTATTGCTTGTAAATTATTTTACAGCTCTACTAGTTACAATTGAATATTTACTACTGTAATATGCTAATATCTGACCATAGAGAAAACAGGAAGGAAAAAACTATATAGAGGGAAATTTTCCAAAGCTAAAATCAAATGGTGGCACTTGTCCACGAGGCAAGCGAAGGTTGGAGGCTCTTGAACGTGGAGTGATATATTTGTAGCATCTAGATTTGGACAATCATAAAACCAAATGTATCTCTCTTGTTTCATCTTTAAAAGCACACTATACCACTATCATACCTTGCTAAGAACCATACTTGAACCAAGGTCTAAATGAGGAATCCATTCTATTAAAATTGACCCTCTGCGAAGTCATCGATCTAGTACAATCTGAGAATCTAAGCAGTTGAAGCGGTTAGCGAGAGGCCAACACACGAGAAGTGAAGATAAACAATTCAGAGATTAAAAATGGCCATAGGAACCATCAAGAAAAAAATGATCGGAGTGGTGTTAACCTAAGATGATAAGGTGTTAATGTTAGAAGGAGAAGGTTGCGCCCTAGTAGTAAATGATCAGGAAATTTTGTTTTATTTTTTCAATTATTTTTGTTATTTTTACTTTATTTTTTTAGCTTTTATCTTTTGTAGCGTAATTTTTTGGTCATCACCTCCTTTCGCAAGAAAGTAACATCCAATTAGCGAAAGTTTTTCAAAGTCAAGATAGCAGAACCCCATCATCATTTATCTTTTTTAATTCAAACTTGACACACCATCATATCTACCCAATCTAGCTGTTTAGTGTTTCCCTCTCTCCTGCACCAAGGATAGAAGTCAAGCAGGGCAACAAAGTTGTCATGGAAAATAGTGGCTAATAATAAAAGAAATAATGGCATTATTTTTCCAATCACCATTCACTTGAGAAAAAAATATTACCTTTTCAAATCATATAATCTTTATAGTAGGAAAATCAATTCAAAAATTTGAATTTTGAGAGAAATAGTATTTTCTTTAGAAAATGGTACATGCAAGTAATGATTGTTATTTGCATTATAAAGGACATTTATAATGTTAAATAATATATTATAATAGCTATTATATTTTCCTTCTTATTATCTATAGTAGTTATAACGTACATGCAAATGCAAATGCATACTGTTACAATTACAAAATTAATTTTAGAATAAGTTTATTTTTTGAAAAATATAGCACGCATTAAGTGTAATACATCTTCCTTATGAAATTGTTTAAGCTTTATTTGATATTATTACATTCTTATTTTAGACAAGCTTAAATTTTACTAATCATTTAGGAACTTTTGGAGGGCATGGGTCTTTTATTATGTACTTTTTTATGAGAATAACACATGCAAAAACACATGATTACTACTAATGATTTTAGATATAAGATATTATTTTTGTAAGAATGCATCAATTAGGTGCTAGTATGCCAAAATTGATAGATTTTGAAATTTAATGATATATTACATTCTTAATCTAGATAGGCTTGAGTTTTTGCCATGTCATTGTAAATTTGAAATACAGTTTTTTTTTATTTAGCATTATGATTTTTTTTGATAAATAGGATTGGAGTCCAGGCTATATAGCATTTTGATCTCTCACTCTCCTCCCCTCGCTCTCCTTTCCCCCCTCCTCTCCCTCTCATTTGTCACTGGGCCTAAAAGAAAAGCTTGGGCCTGCGTTCCTGCCGGTCCAATTGAGTTTCCGGCATGCTCTTGTTTGGGCTCGGGTCGAAAGGTTCTAAAGAAATTCGGGTCCCAACTGGCCCAAGCCCAGTTTCTTTTTTTTGGGTCCAGGCTTCATAGAAACCCGGCCTGGTCCAATTCGAGCCCTCCGCTCGCCATCGTCACCTTTTCGCTAATAATTCCCAATCGGGAGCAGCTTCTCAAGGAAGAATTCTCTCTGGAAAGCGCTCTCTCTCTCTCTCTCTCTCCCCCCTTTCTCCTTTTCTCGGATTGGAAGAGGGTTTAGGGTTTTGTATCCAATCTCGGATGGCGCTCGTGGTGATCTGCGGGCAGCCCTGCAGTGGAAAATCGACGGCGGCGAGCTGCCTCGCCGAAGCTCTCCAGGTCGTCGATCCCAAACCGACGGTCAGGATCATCGACGAGTCCTCCCTTCACCTCGGCCGCAACCAAAGCTATGCCGGTATCCTCCCTCCCTCCCTACCTCCTCCTAACCCTAATTATTTGACTAATACTTAATTCTATTTGTTTTGAAAAGAAAGGAAGAATTATTTACTGAAAAATAACACCTAAGCCTAGTTCTTGAATTGTGTTTTTTAACGATTGTTAACTTGGCAAGAGTGAGGGGTGGATTTTCGCTGGAAACTATTTTAGCAAAAGAAAAAGAAAAAGAAAGCAAAATCATAATGTATGATTTGATATATGCGAAGTAAAGTAATTTATGAAGCATGCATTAATTTTCCCAAGGTTTGTACCGTTACTGTGATCTTATTAAAGAAATAGTATCTACTGTTTACCGCTAGCTTTTTGATGATTTTTTCCTTCTCAAAGTAAGAGAACGGGTGCTCTAACAGCTATCATTAGCCATTGTAGCAGAAATAACAGATGGTGTTATATCACTATTTGATGAATCAAATATTGTTCTTAGAAGTGACACAAGAGGGTTGATTTCGGAAAGCAATTATGCTAATAAGATGAAAGGTTATGTTACATGGTCTCAAGTTCATGTATTGGGTGCTGATGTGTGTCTAAATGTTGCATTCTTTTAATATATAAGAATTTTCTCATACAAGAGCTGTGTCCAAGTATCATACCAATATCCATGTTTCAGTAGCAGATATTCTAAGGCAAATCAGAGAGTCCAAGTAACATAGATGAATATTGAAAAGATCAAATAACTGCTCATCCGATTATATAACGGGGCTAAATAAGTACACACAGAGAGAGAGAGAGAGAGAGAGAGAGAGAGAGACCAAGCCTCCAAATCTATATAATTACTATTATTGTGTTAAGAGCTATTGTTTTAAACCATTATTTTTGCACCTAAATAAATATGGAGGCATTTCCTTGACCACTGATTTCATATCATTTGAGAATAATACCAAACACACTTGAGTTGGTTTGTTGTTTATAAAATTGGAGCTTTTTTCTAGTAGACCTTTTTCAGCTTCTGAGGATGAGAAAGCTGTTTCAAATTTTTATCAAACACCTCTAAATCACCCAAAAGATCTTTTGGCCCCCCAAGAAATGCTTTTTGGCCTTCCAAAAGCAATGCCAAATAGGGTCTTATTGGTTTTTTGGATGCTCAGCAAGATTTTTTGTTTTAATGAAATCCAAATCATGGGTGGGAAACTTAACACGAAACTTTTAGCTAATACAAGGAAAGAATGTACAGTAATGGAGAAGTTAAATAGATTGGAGAGGCTGTTGATCCTTCAATTCCAAGATTTTTTTTTGCAATGTCTCCCCTTCCTATGCACATATACTGGAACTGTGATTTATGGAAAGATAGAATCAGCAAAAATAGTTGGAGTTGATGAAGCAATATTTCACTTAATATTATAGCTTTATTCTCTCACCAAGTATGCCCTTAAAGTTGTCATTTCAAAGTATTTCCAATTTGTAGGAGTCTCAGTTGAAAAAAAAATTGAAGCTAAGAATGATGATACATGGTACATGAACAATTACGATGGTAATTTTCTAATGTCACATTATTCTTGCCTTGTTTTGTGTCTGAGGAGGGATTATTCTTTAATGATGTGTATTGTATGTATAAAAAAATAAATTTTTTTCATTATTCTTTCATTTGCCTTATTTCTGGAAATTACAATTTTAGTTTTTATATTTTGGTCCAAAAATAAAAAATCTTTTCGTAAAAAAGAGGTCCAAATATCTAGGAGCTTAGGATACATAACACATGTCAAGAGAATATGTTAGACATCACAATGTCTAGGGGTTATTGCATGTGATTCAGTGTGGTTTTCTTAAGGAATTTGATGGATCACTCCCATCAATCAAGACTATTTGCTGCACATTGGATAAACATACTTTCTATTGTAGTTTCTTTTGTTTATATATATATATATATATATATATATATATATATCCTTCAGTAGTCATTTAATTTGGAGAGTAAAAATGAGGTAGTGTTTTCACTAGAAAAGGACTATATTTTAATGGGATTTGTGGATAGTTGGCTCAAGATGTGGGACTTATGGGCTTTGCTGATGGAGTCTTAAAGGACTTTGCACTATAATAGTTGAGGTTACATTACTTGTTCTCAAGCTCAGCCATAAATTTTGTTGTGAAATGCACTCTTGGCACTTTGCCTGGGCACCAAAAGAGCACCTTGAGGTGTGCCAGGCAAGGTGACATTACTGAGGTGACACCTAGGCGAGTCCTTAGTCCAGGTGAGAGGTGTTCAAGCAGGCATCTCTCGAAAGTAAACTTTTGTGCTCAGAATACTTTCTGCTCTTTATTGTGGAAGGGTTTCATTAGGTACAAGTGAGGGGCATTTTGGCCCAATGCAATGTTATAAAATGAAAGATTAAAAGAAATAAAAGAAGTTCATTCCCTTTTCGCTCTTCTGGTTGGATTAGGGCTTTAAGGTACAATCATCTCCCTCCTCTCTCTGTCAGTGTGTGTGCTTAATCAGATCTGCCAGGATAAAATTTCTTTTGCCCTTGTTTCTGATTTATATCTTATTTTTTAGTTCCTTTTTTGCTACTGTTATCATCCTTTTATTTCCATTTTCTGGTTTCACATTTCATCTTGCTTCTTTATTTCTTTACATCCATTTTCTGGCACTTCTTTTTTTTTTTCCTGCTCTGATTTTCTGTTTTCTGATTCCATATTTCTTTCTTTTTTTCCCCTAGTTTTCTGCTTTCTATTATCTTATTTTATGATCTATATTTCATTTGATTATTTTTGTTGACTACGTATCAGTATTAGTCTGGAACAATTGTGATGTTGGAATTTGATTTCTTTTTTTTGATGTTTGTGCTTCTCCTAAGATACAAGTGCTATTAATTTCTAATGATTTGCAGAATGTTCCATAAATTAGTGCCTTGATTTCTTTAGATGAGTGCCTTGTTTAGACTATAGAGGCTCAGGCAACATGAGGTTCAAGCACCTTAAGGCATCTTTTGCCTTTGACAACTTTGGCCATAACTACTAACAATCCAGAGAAGAAAAGTAAAGAAAAGGGTAAATTGCACGTGTCACTTCATAGTAATGGACTATTCAAGTCTTTAATGACATTCTAACTCCTGCCAATCTACAGAAATAACAAAATTTAAAACCTTCAAATCAATAGGCCTCTCATTTTTCATGAGGCGGGCCAAATAGAGAATGAAATGCAGAAATAGGGGAAGGGGGGATGGTCGCGCCTTTGATTTTGTTTAAGGGCTGCTCGCCCTACTTAAGTACCAAAGGCTTTCGGGGCTTACACCCCAGTAGCGCCCTTAGAATCTAAGCCCTTTGAAGCTCTTTAGAAAAATTGCAAGGATTTCTCATAGAACTCAGAAAATTTCATGATAGGATCACATGATTTACTCATAAGTTTCATGATTTACTCTCAAAAAATTACTCTACACTTATGCAGGGGATTTTGGTCTCAAATCTTGCAAATCCAAACTCAGATATCTGTGATTCATTAATCATGATGCAAGATCTACACAACAAACCCTCTTCTCCTTTCCCTCAAAAATTTCTCAAAAAGCTCAGAAAAAAATACTTAAAGCCAAAAACTGTCTATCCTTTCCTTCTCAATCAAACACGTATATGCTTGCTATTTTCTTCAAAAGGAAAACTTGCGAAACATAAGTTTGATGCTAATAAAATGTTATCCAAATTTAAATAAGCAATTTGGTGACCTCAAAAAAAGCTGCGCATGTGCATGGAATATGGCCATATAATTTCAGTTGATCTCTGAAGCGAGCCTCCTTTTTTGTTGGTTCCAAACAAACCAAAGGGTTTCAGTTTTGGTTTTAGAGTTTCATCCAAAACTTATTCCATGGCTTACAGATCTTATTCCAGATCAAATTCATTCTGGGCATTTTACTGGCCAGAAATCTATAGGAAAATGGAAAACAATTATGTGATAATGGCATACTATGTTGACTAACTAAAGTTGCCATAAAAAAAGTGGTTGTCCCCTTGACAGTAAAAAAAAAAAGAGATCTACTTTTATGGTGCCAACTTACATGTGCATATATATGTTAAACATGAATTATCTCCTGCACATTTTACATATTTAGAATAAACTACATGCCTTAAATAATCTTTTTGCATTTTCTTTTGTTTTTCTGGGGGAGGTTTTTAAATAATGTGCTTCTTCAATTGTTATAGATATGACCGTGGAGAAAAATTTAAGGGGTGTTCTTAGATCAGAAGTTGATAGATCCTTATCAAGAGACAATATTATCATTGTGGACTCTTTGAACAATATTAAGGTGAGAAAGATGGTAAAACTTATTTGATCTAATGTCTGTGCTTCAATTATTTTCAGCTAGTGTGAAGTATGAACATGTTCTTGTGTGAAACATTTAGATAATCTGGCTTATTCCTATTAACTCAAACCAATCAAATATATGCTTATGTGTTTGGTCATATATTTGTATGATGACATGGCATGCTGAAAATTTTGTGGGTAATCTTTAACCATTATAATCCCCAAAGGCTTACTCGGTTGGCTAATGAACATCTAAAAAAGACACATGTATTGCAAAGTAAGAAAGTTAATGGTTAGACAGTACAAACTTTACTATGAGACATAAGAAAATTGCGAGCATGAAACAAATATAGAGGCCCAAAAAGGGGTATTTTTCTACCTAGGATGTCATACCTACCCTCATTTTTTTAGAGGCCCCTTTTCGTCCAGAACCTACTATTGTTGTTACAATTCTATAAGGGCTGCTAGTGCAATGCTTATTTTAACAAATTGCTAACTCACTATGTAAGTGAAGTAAAATAGTACTCAGTCTGGACCCCAAGTAGGTATATGATACTTTGGATTTTTATGCATTTTTATAGTTAATGCTGCATAAGGCCCTTAGTTCCAACAAATTTCAAGAATTATAATCATCATCATGTATATCAATATATAATTAAGTTATTAATATCTATGAACTTGTTCAATAATATGTGTAATCAATGTTTTAAGTCTCAGTATTAGACCCCATATTGGTACTTTACTAGTATGAGTTAGGTCAGTATGACATGACCTCGTATCATTACATGGTACACCGTTGGAGTTGGCTTTCACAGCAGGTGTGCCAGGTGTAATTGCTGGGGCATAGCAAGCCCCCATACCATGCTGGTAGTGTAATGGGTTGGTTTGTCACACCCCACACCAGTGGTACATGTTGGTTTTTTGAACCTTTTATATAATCAAAATAATACAGTGTTTATTGATGGGAAAAGGCCAAGATTAAATGCTCAATTGGATTATTTGAAAAAGACGTAGATTGGAGCTTAAAAATCAATGGAAGAAAGACCAAATACATGGCATATAATTTCAGAAAAAAGTTGAAATGAATAGGGCCTACTCAAGATTGATGGACACAAGATACCACAAAAGTGAGGGGTTCTATATTCTTGATTTACTGTACAAATTGATGAGAGATAGATGAAGATATGTGTTGAACTAGAGCAGGCTGGATGAGGTGGAGAGATGATTCTGGGGTATTATGTGTTTGACACACATCTAGGAAAGCTAAAAGAAAAATATATAAATGACAAGGTTTGTAATATTATATTGCTCAAAGTATTGGAAAATAGCGATTATCCGAGAAAACAAGTGGAATGTAGCTGAAATGAGAATGTTGAGATGGATGTGTCATGTGTGGTAAAACTAGAAAAGTTAAGTGTACAAAATAAGTATATGAAAAAATTCATAGGAGTTGCACAAATTAAGGATAGAGTAATGAAGATTTATTGAGATGTTATAAGCATGTACAAGAAAGATCTAAGAGTTTCTAGTAAAAAAAGTACTTATGATCTCTGTTTAAGAATGTAGGAAGAGGAAGGGAAGACCTAGGGTAACATATATAGAGTTCAAGTGAGAAGCTCAGCCTTCCTGACCTTAGTTTCCTGATGAGGGAGCTCTAGTAGCATATGGCTGTTTCTACTTCTGTGGTGTCAGTGACCATATGGAATGATCTGTTTTTCGGAGGCATTCTTGCATATTGTTCACCTGCGGGAACTGTTTGGAACCCTGAATTTCTCTCAGTGTGGACTCATCTTTATGTATTTCAATTTAATGAACTTATTAAGTCTTTGGAATGCTTGTACTTGGATATTAATTCATTTGAAAGACCGAAGTTTCTATCCACTGTACGATATGCTTTCTCTTTAATTTGTTGATTCATTTTTTGGATGCCTATTTTCTGTTAAAGGAAATTATTTTTGCTAATCCCGTTTTGAAAATCGGTGCTTCATTTTTGTAGATTTTTTGAGATAACCTATTCATATGCTATTTCTTCTGTTAAAAATGCAGGGTTATAGATATGAGTTATGGTGCCTTGCTCGAGCTTCTAGATTCAGATATTGTGTGGTAATCATTTCTCGATGACAGTTACAAATGTTCTTTCATGCTCTCCATTTTAGCCACTTTAATTTAATTTATCATGCCATTATGATTCATCATGTATCTCAGGATAGCACACCAATATGCTGCAATAAAGATTAGCGCTGATGCTTTGTAAAACTTTCGACATGTGTCATATTTAGGTTTTTATAGCTTAATGAAGTGTTTGCAATAAATATTACAATAATATGGTCCAATTTTCTTATTCAGTCTGATCTTATTAAGGAACTACTTGTTGTTTAGGTATATTGACATCTTTTCCTTGTCAATATATCTCTAATTCTTTTGGAAACAGTCCTTGTAAACCCCAATTCTCATGAAGCTAATGCTGATATCTATCTATTGATGCCATAAAACAGAATGGGAAGTTCTCACTTTATAATCTTAATTAAGAATAATTAAATCTTGAGCAAATTAGTGCCAACATAAGAAGAAAAGTGGGAAAAAATATTGATCTTAATGATAAAATTAGAAGGTGAGAAGGTGAACCTTTTAATTGAACGAGGCACTGGAGGGGATGGGAATAAGTCTCAAAGTTTGATAGCTAATTTATGAGGAATGACCTATGTGGAATGAGAACATTGAAGGGCCAATGCAAAGTGCATTGCTGGAAGGATTGTAATGATGATTGTGGACTTATACTAGCTTAACTTGATATGTTCATATGGAAAATGAGGTCCATTTCATTTTCGTCTTTGTAATTCAGATTTTTTGTGATACGGAAGAAAACCATTGTAGGGAATGGAACAATAAGCGCAGCGAAATGGGAGAATGCTCATATGATACAAAGATGTAAGTAAAATCATTTTTATTTTTTTATGTTTGCGCTTTTTAATTCACAACCTAGGTATTTCATGCTATTCTTAACTCTGCTAAACAGCAGATATCTTACTAATGAATCCATTTAATTTAATTTCATTTTGTTTGACATGATTTGTTTAATTCATTGTTTACATGTTTTCTCTTTATGCATGGAGTGGTCCAAAACCAGTAAACCTTTTCAATCTGAAAAGGTTGTCTGCACTTCAGTCCTATCATACAAAGGATACCAAGTGCAACAAAAAAAAAAATCTTTATTTCATTAAGTAGAGTCTACCTGGTTCAAAAAGCTCTATGTTCTTTTGGCGTCATGTGTTTCCAGTTTATGACTGAGGATGGATTTTTGCCCTTCTGTTGATCAGGCGTGTGATATTGGCCATTATTAACTGATACTCTGCTTGAACAGATTTGAAGACTTGGTACGGAGATTTGAGAAACCTGATAGTCGGAACCGTTGGGATTCCCCACTTTTTGAATTGTTTCCATCCAGAGGTAACTAATGCTTGTGGAGTCTTTAATAATCCAGATTTGATGTATTAATTAATGTGGGTTATATATATATATTCTTGAATAAGTTGGCACTTCCTGTGGTGCTATCCTCAGGTTGGCCAGTTTTGGTATAACCTATCAGAATGAAACATTGATTTATTACCTAAATGGTTTCATAGCATGCTGAGAATTCATATACTAGCTTGAACTGATCGATCATTTTCAGGGGCTTCCAGTTAGCAATTATAGCAATTTTAGAGCTGAAATGGATACTATCAAAATTCTGGGGCAGATACATAATAGCTGCATGAAGTATCTTATTACTTATTTGGGTCATAGGTGGAGATGGCTCTGCTCTCTCTTCATTTTAATAAATATACAAAACAAAACAAAACTTTGACCCCGAGAAGATGATAGGTGCACTCTTGCCATTTTTCCTCCTTATGCCACTTCGTAGACATTATTAAACAAGGGCAAGGAGAAATTACTGCCTAGTAAGGCCCCTTTCTTTCATTCTTAGGTTTTCTTAGTCACAGCTATTCAAATGCTGTCAAAGAAATTTTTTAGATCATTTAAGTTGCGAAAAGTTGCAACATGTAAATGCGGCCCCTTTCTTTCTTTCTTAGGTTTTCTTAGTCACAGCCATTCAAATTCTGTCAAAGAAATTTGTTAGATCATTTAAGTTGCGAAAAGTTGCAACATGTAAAGGCATGAGCCGTTGTTGTTCATATTGCTTGCATAGGATGCAAACATATCGACTACTCTGCACGGAGACTGAGTGAAGTAGTGAGCAGCTGAATTGCCTCCAGCCTACTTGAGTGTGTGAAACCACCTGATATTTATTATTCCTAACAAATATCTAGAATCTCTAATCCTTTTTTCCTACTGATTTTATTTTGAAGATGGAGTAAAGCAGTCATCTCCGGCCATTTCTGAGGCGGTATCCTATTTGACGAAAAAGGTGGATTCAAAAACAAGAGATGTTAGAGTTCTTCAGCCTACTATTGCAACTCAGAATGTAAGTACTTACAATAAACATTACATATAAATAAATTGCTATTAGTGTATGCACATAAATAATTGTAAGACTTCGGCTGGCTGATCCTGTTTAAGAACTATTTATTTTCACATATATGCTTCAATTGAGCAAAGTATTCTTGTCATCGATTTTCCATGTCTAGCATCCATTCTCTTGTTATTCTGATGCTCATGTCCAAATGGGCATTTTTCTAGTAGTCCGAGTTTGGTTTTCCGAATGGAGGATATACCTGTGTTTGGTATTATTCAGAAGCCGGAATGTTCTTATTTTTATTTTGCATTTTTTCTACTCTCAAAAAGCTAAAAATGACGCATTCAAAATTGGCATGGATTTTAGGGCTGAACAAATATGTTGTCCGTCACGAATACAGTCAATTGTTGGCATCAAGATATTACATGTCAATGCCAGCTGCTGGGACTTGTTGGGCTTGGATTCAGAATCTCTCTCTTTCCCACGCACAGAGACACATATTCACTCTCACAAATTTTATTCTTTGTTGCATTGATTGTGCAGTCAACTGTTGCATTTTCTCTATGTGTGTAGTCAGTGGTATGGAAACATTCTGTGAAGGACGCTATTGTTTGTTTTTGCATTTGTATATGGCAGAATCTTTCTGATCCTCTGGAGCTCTTTCAGGTACGTGCACCAGAGGCCAATTCTCTGTATGAGATGGATAGGGCAACACAGGTATCTCCAAGGATAATCTTGGTTTTCTGAATTGTGTAAAAGGTTTCAACTAAAGTTCATTGTTTTTTAGGAGGTGATCAATGCAATTGTTGAAGCACAATCGTGTGGGCTTGCAGGCCCAGTGAACAAGATATCCCTCAGTCAACATTTGCCAACCATATCCTTCTCTGCAAAAACTAGTGAAATGCTAACTATGTTTGGTTTAGACCATACTCCCTTTGTCGATAAATCATAGCATTACTTTAACTGGTGAACCTGTTTATTGGGCCTAAGCTTGGCTTTTTCTCACCCAAATCTCACTGGTTTGGCTGCTCTAAATTGACTGTCCTCAATATATTAGCCTACAAAAGATATTCGAACAGCAGCCATGCCCTGCAAGACTATATATTATACACATCAAGGAGCTCATCAAATTAACTAGCAGATAAATGGTTAGGTCTCTGGACTAGTGTTTCCAATAGTTATGTCATTAGATGATCCATTTAATCTTTACAATCTAAATATTTCTTTTTTGAGAACTAGGGCAGGAGAAATCCTAGCCGAAGTTGGGGTGAAGATAGGACTCGACCCCAGGTCCTTGGTACCAATCCCCAAAGACTTTACAACCTGAAGTTTTGACAATCAGCTTCTTTTTAATTTTTTATTTTATGAGCAATTCTTGAAGCATCGTTTATAAATAATGAGACCTTGACTGGTAAATTACATCGACATTCAAAGAACAGTTGGCCTGCCTGAGCTCCGGAGCCTGCGGCGCACCTTTATAAAGTTAGCCGGACAGTCCAGTCTCAGTGGACCTCCACCACCATCAGATGCAGAGAGTGCAAAGAGAATGTTTATAGACTACTTGAATAGGAAAATTGGAGCTGTGTAGATGCAGATTTACGCTTTGACTTTGTGATTTCCAATTTATAGCAACAATATTGTGACGGTTTTTTTGTTGTGTGGTGGTAGTCACTTGGTGTTCTGCACGATGTGTATTGTTGAATTGAGTAAAAAATACTGAGGAAATAGATTAAAGGATGTTAAAACTTTCTTACAATGTAGTAGAAATTTTATTGCTGATTGATTCTAGGTATTTTCTTATTCTTTTCTTTTCAGCAAAGTTCTGTTTATTTTTATTTATAAATTATAATTACTGCATCAAATGAAATTTATAAAATAACTATTTGTTTGGTGTGGTTTATTATTGCATAAGGTATGAGACATGTTAATTGTGGTAGACAAATTTGCTGGCATTGAGAGCACAAGGATGGATAGTTAAATGCTGTATGCCCACAGTTTCTAGGATGAAAACTATGCCACCTTCATATCTTTAATTTCAAAATATGATTTCAGTTGTGCACCATACACACAATGCGCATGGATGACTTGAGATATGGATGCTTGCCACATTGATTCTCTCAACCAGAAGGCAAATTTATGATTAGAATGAGATTGCTTGGATTTGCAGCAAGATTCCATCCAGGGGTTGGAAAAGTTTAAAAACTTTATTAAAGATTCCTAGTTACTTCAAAATAAATAAATAAATACACAACTAATGCCACCTTATGTTTGAATATTGCTACATTTCCCCTCCATTTGCTTTTATGTGGAACACTTCTTTTGTACGCAACTACCATTTGTATCCTGGAAATCTTTTACTAGTCTTCATATTTGTGCTACTTTTAATTATCATCATATCATTCTGAATTTACTAGTCTTCGAATATTTATAAGCCAGTGATGCTGCAGTAGATTATTGGAGAAAAACCTTGCTGGTTACTCCATTTTCTATGGCACATGTGGTTATATGTTGCTCGCAATTGCATCACAGACCTAGCTAAGAACAGAACATTCTTCAAACTGTCATGCATTACCAGCAAACAGATCTAGCGAAGGATGACTGACCTGTCAAATTTGGTGATGGCCTTATGAGACTTCTCTCCAGCCTTCGCAAGCTTATAGATTTTCATGGTCAACTCTGTCCGGTGGTCGTAACCATTCTGCCCGGTGATACGTGAATGAGTCACCGCACCATAACCCTCGCCCTTGGTAACTCCTTTGATGTCCATCATCTCATACTTCTGGAAAACAGCATCTACAAGAATTTGCTTCTCAAAAAGATAGTCAACCTGCTCAATAAATTTAAGTCTAATTTTATAATTTTTTTTATGTTTTCTTAATTTTTTTTTTATGTTTCTATAATTCTAGTTTAATCTATATGATATATCTTATTGTTTTAATACGATACAAATCATAAAATGAACAATATAAAATGTTTTGAAATCAAGTAGTGATGTAAAAATCAAAAAATAATACAATCAATTATATATATTTAAAGTCCAACATACATACCAATATTTAAAATCGAATCTAATGGCGATACCTCTCATAGATATCCGGATCGTTAGCATAGTCAGAAGGCACATCAGCTCATCCCTCTAACTTAGCGGTGTTGTAGTCTTGTACGTTCAGTCCATAAGAAACGTGTGCTGGATTATAAGCATTCCCGGATCTCTCGCCGAAGCTTTAGCTCAGAGATGTGTCTTTTAGCTGACAATGCGGCTATGGAGGGGCTCATTCGAATATGTTGATAGCAAAATCCAACCTGTTAGATGCTCCGGGCTGCGTAGGATAGTAGCCACCGGAATATTCCTCAGACGCGCCATATCCATATCGTATCTGTATGGGTCATAGGCTACCTGTGGCTGCGGGTAATAAGATCTAGTATACGACTTAGAGCCTGATACATTTATGGATCTTACTCTATGTACGAAGTCATCTGCAGTTGCATCGTGTGTCAGGCGAAGTGCTACAGTGTTATAGTGCCAGAATGTTTGGAATCGGGTTAACTCAACGTGAACTGGCTGGTTCACACCGTTTGCACTGAACCGGCCGATTCACACCGAGTTTGCACCGAATCAGCCGTTCAGGCACTTATCGGCTAGTTTCGGTCAGTAAACGACTGGTTTCGGCCAGTACGGAGTTGGAATCGAATGTAACAGACGAACCGATCCGGTTTCGTACTGAGTAGGTTTGGCATTGCTCGAACCTAATGGTTTGGCCTGGTTCGGCAGTCCACGATAAGAATGCACAATATTTACATGATTCCATCTATTGACCTATGTCCATGAGGTAGAGGTAATACAAAAATTTTACTATAAAAAATTAGAGATTACATAGTATAAGATTTTCTCTCAAACCCTAGTAATTAATATTTTCTTTTAGAGTTACATGATACACACACACACTCTCTCTCTCTCTCTCTCTCTCTCTACTCGCTTCGCTCCACGAAATGGGTCACTTTTTGCCTCTTTAGAGCTTCTAAACTCAAAACATGCTTGATACCGTTTTTTTTTTTTTTTTCAACCCCTTCATTCTTCTAATCTACAGACAAAAACATGGAAATAAAGTTGGTGCTGTATGGACAGAATCCTAGCCATGGGAGTTCCAAGTAACTTCATATCTTCAGCAGATGAAAATTTGTTCATGCAAAACGAGGTAGAAAACCAAGGAAATAGAAACAGTGCTCCATCCATGATGTACCTGATTTCCACCTCTGGATGTGCTTGCATGCATGGTGGTGGAGCACTTGGAATTGACCACAAACTGTGGATGTGCCACTATTATTTGAAGATGAGATGCTTGCAAAAATTTGCGTCTCTGCTTTTCTTTAGAATTGTAGCACATCAAAAATAAACAGAAACATGAAACAGACCTCTGTACGAAAGTCAGGGGGATAGGAAAATGGGCATGAAACACAGGCAACTAAAGAAAGATTCACAGAATGTCCAGTGAACAAGAATTTTCAGATTTATGCACAAAATCGTAATATCAGAATTAGATAATCAAAGATAAAAAAAATTATAAATCTCTATAGAATGGCATCCTATCTGGAATGGATCGACCGTGCTGGCCCAAGACTCAGAATAAATACAAAAAAAAATTAGAAAAGAGATGTTGGAAAAAAATTTGGGACAGAGAAAAAAAAATTTATTAAAAAATTAAGTCACACAAGAAGGCTCTCTCACACCTCACCAAAGGAGACTCCAAAGTTTTCTTTAAATAGAGCATTACGAGGGTGGGATATTTGATTTCTATTTAAATTCAAAAATCAACACCCAAGATATTTGAATTCATTCCATCATTAAATTTGCAGACGCTCACCCCTTTTATGGATTGGAATTAGAATTGGTCTGTCTGCAACATTCTCGGTGGTAAGAGGCGTACTCTTTAAGGTGGGTGTTGTTATGTCCTTCATGATTATTTTTTAAACATTTGGCTGATGTGCCAGGTGACAACAAAATTTAAGTTGTTTCAAGGTAACCTGTTTGCTGTCAACACTGTCTGAAGTGCTTCAAAAATTATGAGAAACTCCTAACAGATTAAACCACTCTGAGACTTCCTTGCTAAAGATTTAAAAAAGCTTACTGTAAACCTCCTTGGCAAGCATTTCTGAACGTGCTTGCATGCATATTATCTGTTATTGTCATTTTAAAATTTTGCCGATACCTCATGTCATCTTTATGATCCTCCATATAACCATTTGTTCTTCTTGCCTACTCCATCTATATCCATAATTTACAGTGCTCATTTTCTATGTGGTTCCAATATATACAATTAGATTATAGGCCAAAGGCTCTATGCAGGAAAATGATGAGGTTGAGTAAGTCACAATAATTGATCATAAGGAAAACGTAGATGCTTTTAATTATGTAACTTCCATGCTGACATGTGCAAAGATGCACTCTGTTTTTGCTACATTGCGATGCATGCTTACCCAAACTCACGCACCATAATCTAGAAATTTTGTGATGAAAAACATGCAGTGCATATCCTTAATTTGGATAGTCTCCTTTTCTAGCTTCATCTGAAATCTTCTATAAGTTATACTATGAATCTTCATGTGTAGTTTACTTCCATAAGAAATCGATGCATTATCATCTGCGCAAGTTACTTTCTATTACCTTATATCAGCCTGCAGATTTCTACCAAAAATTATTAGGTGTGATATGAATTATCCAAGTGTATCCCTTGCATACCCTCTTCACTTGTAATGACTTTCCAGTGCATCCTATTTCACTTTCTTGCATATGAATTTATCAGCTCGATGAGAATTATTCTTAAGGGATAGAAAATAAAACTAAATGATTAATAATGAACATTATATAATATATTGTATAGTTCATGACTGAAATAAATTAATGTATCATTATTATGTCATACATGGCCCAAGAAACTGTATTATCATGTTCTAATATCATATTATCCTGTACAACCATTAATTCATAATCAGTAATATGACACAATATATTATATTATTTTAATTATAATTAAGAATGTGGAAATGAATTATTATTCCTATGCAATAAATTATGATGTTATTATATCATTAGTCTGTTATGTATTCCGTGTAATTCTTTTAATACAGTATACAATGATGAAAATACTATGATAATATAATATGATATATCATTATAATATAACTAATAATGTTAAATAATTCATCACATTTGAAAATTATCACAATGCATTCACCAATGCAATAAACCTGGAATAATGAGGATTGGAAGGGCAAGCTTGTCCACTGTCTAAAAGAAATCACCCTTATCTCCAAAAACCATCAAATAGCATTTTGCAATCTCCAATGTGCATCCAAGATACCAAGTGCTCAAGCAGGAATAATGCAATCAGTATACCTGGAATAATTCCAGCCACCATTTTTTTTTCTTTTGGATTGGAGACACCTCCTTCAAAATTATTGTGATGGTGTGTTGGTTTGTTGTTGATATACATCTGTTTATGTGATTGTGCTTGAATTTTCTCAGTGCTATGTCAGGCTTAAATTAGCCTTTTTGTTGCACTTCCCAATGATGATATGTTAGTATCTTGTTGATGTGCTCTAATATGTGTGCTTGTGCTGCATCCTTGGTGCTATGTCATGCTTAACTACAGAAATCAGTGACCATTTTGATTGCATTCTCCCCTAACTGGGCTGTTTTTGTTCTTCATTGGCCACCCTCCATATAACTGGCACAAGTTGGCACTCAGCTACTTCTATATTCTGCCTCCTTTGACACTTATGGGGTACTGTGCAGAGGTTATAAAGGTTCCTACATGAGCTGCAGGCAGACATTTGAACTGTAGATCTTACCAAGGGACAAACCAAACATACAGTAGCAGCTCAGTGAAACCAAAACTTTGAGAGTGCATATGAAAGAAAGTTACAAATTTTTTTTCCATATATGGCATGTCAAATAGCCGAGCTTGCTCAACCAATTACAAGCAAAGACTGATGCTCTGTCAAGTGTCATTTTCTTGGCCTGTTTAATCTTTTCAGGACTGCCATCAATTATTATTTGGACTTCTTCTCTGACAAGGAACAATGACTCTTGGATGCAATTATATTATACTTATATATCTATTTATATATCTATACCTATATATCTCCATCTATATAATCTCTTGATGTGTTTGAGATTATGTAGATGATAAAAACCTAAGGAGAACTTGGTACATACCTTTTGTTAATTAGCTTATTTACTAACTCTTATACATGACACACAGTTACTCCATAGTTTTGCCTCTTTTAAAGAGTTACACATTTTTAATAAAATCAAATAAGTATGGGAGATAAATATATAAGCTCATCTTGTTTTTTTTTTTTTCAATTTAATGTCCCTTTTACAGGCCCACTGTTAGATTTACCGACAAACAATTAAGCTTACATCTGACATCGAAGTAACATTACCTACTCAAAAAAAAGAAGCATATTCTGCAGACCATCCCTAAGGAGTTTAATTAAAATCCATAGCAGAGGAGTTCAAAGTCACATGTGAGGTGTCTTGTTGACTTGCTACCTCACTTGCTAACTTGCAAGCTTAGTCCATTAATGCACTGCATGCAGACTTGGTCCTGCTGCAAAAATTTTCAGCTTTCCATGGAAATTTTTGCATCCCATTCAGCTTATCATGGACATAACCGAGGCCATCAAAATGCTAGAGCGAGGCCAACTCCATTGCTCCTTGTGCTGTACATCTGATAAGCACATCAACTAGCTGCATGCAGGCTATCTGTTTTTTCAGAAGACTTCAATGTCCATGGAATCCCTTGTCAAAATTGCATGAGAAATTCAAGTGTGACACATAAACCTCACACAAAAAGGTTGCATAACTTATCTGCAACCCTTGTTGTTCTTCCTCTCAGTAACAGTCAATACCTTGCATTGCACCATCAGTGAGATGCTGAATGGAATACAGTAGCTGTGCTACTTATTTTGTTTCTTTATTAATTTCGATGCTATCAGAACACTGCATAAACTGTAAACCATAAGGTTGCATATCGGCCAACCCTCATCCATTTATACTATAACATGTGTTGAGAGCTCCTTTATTGCCTTTGCATGATTATATCATTCTGCAGCTGGGCAAATCATTTCGCATCGCTTGTCGTTAGCAAATGATTACTTATTTCTTAAACATTTTTATAGGATTAGAGAAATGAAGTATGTAACGGTGACACCCTTATTACTGTAAGGACCTGTGCGAGCGTATGTTTGGTCCAACATCGGTTATTCGTTGGGTAGATCTTGGGTACTTATACAGGATCAAGGAACTCAAATAATATATTTCCATTAGCCATTTTGGGTGAGATTTTGAGTTGTTACAAATGGTATCAGAGCGGACCCGACTCATAATCTATGTGGACTAGGGGACATTGCAACATGGATTCATTAGAGCTGACAACGGGCCGATCATAGTGTTTGTGATTAGATTTGAATGGATTTAAACCCTTAGTTAGACGAGAATATCAGGGCTTGAATGGAAAGAGTATGTGAGGACCCTTGCGAGCGTATGTTTAACCTCACCTGAGTGAGGTCCTGAGTTATTACAATTACTACTTCTTTCTACATTATCTTGCAATTGTCATTCTCGATGGCTGCAATCGCTTTCGTGGTTAACTCTTCGATGCTATGATCCTCTTGTTAACATTCTTTTTGGTTAAGAGAATCCACCAAGAAAGATCACTTCCCTTATCCAGCCATTGATGGCTCTTTGGCTCATCTCCCTTGCTTATCCTCAAGTCGTTGCCTATGTGTCCTTTGTTTCCATTCGCCTCCAAATGGATACTAATTTGGTCCCACATGGATTGCATGGTCGTCACCTTTCCTTGGTTTTTGGCTCATTACACATAACGAATCTATCATAACTTTTTATATAAGGGATTCCGTCGCCGTAAAGTTCACTAAGACAAGGACCTTATGAAAGGCTTCCGTCACCCTACTTGGGTGTGTGTCAACCATGGAATTTTCCTCCTTGCAGTGTCCATCACCACTGTCCATTTGCAGATGGGTCCACTGATTTAGACCCTGTAATTGAACTTTGACCATCTCTCTGTCTCAATTGAGCCATGAATGGAATGAGGCAATGAGATTGAGATCGATGGAATTGATATGTTCCATGTTGTTTCGCAGCTTCTATGTCATCTTGCCCCACAGGGAGTTTGGAACACCGATCAGATGGACATGGCTACTCGGACGGCCTGATTGGACTCGATCAGTTCTTATTCATGGGGTCCTTTCAGGCCATACCAATAATATAGCAAGGATAATTAGAATAATAGTACTCAATAATTTAGCATGGATGATGGTGAAAGGTCTTCCTGGCTATCTGGCTTGCCGCCCAAAAACTATGTTCATGTCATTTGGTTTGATGATTTGAGAGTTGAGTCCAAAGATGTTATTTTCATGCAATATAGATGGTGTCTTTCTTTTATGCATTAATACTCTCCGGAAAAATAACTTCTCTTTTCCGGTCCTTCAGAAGACATGGAAAACCAATGGCTACATCGTTGCTTGAACGTGAATTGTGAAGGAGAGATCATCGACGGAGGCCAAGGAATGGCGGCCGAGGACATGGTGCCCTAGATCCAAGCCCTGGCGGAGGCAGCAAGGATGATGCGGAGCCAGTGTATCGATATGGTAGCATATTATTGGTCCGACATATTGCTAAGCTGGTACACTGAGTATAGGATATAATTTCTTCGTTCCAAGAGACGGCAGAATATTTTGAGGAGCAATATGCGTCTTGCCCATTCTTTATCTTGTAGTTTTGACGTGACATCATTGACAAAGTCTGCAGACTATAGTATTGAAACTACTGGAAAACAAAAGATTGCTAAAACAATATCCGGTGATTTAGAAGAAATAATGCTTTCAAACTCATATAATAATAATTGGCAGTGGGAGTTGGGTCCATTCACCTTGTTTTAAACGATTAAGTCCAATAATTGGCAAGGCATTCCATCAAAGAGAAGCCTCTTAGCTCGCAACTTAAATAGGAAAAACTCAAATAGTTTAACATAAGAGCCTTTAAATTTTCTTTAATAAAAAAATAAAACTGCTGACCATGCACCAAACAATTTGGAGTTACCACCACCAACAACTATGGACCACAAATATTCCTAGATTGGTGCATGCAGCTGCTGTATTTGTATTTCTCCGGTTCCGGTAGATGCGGCATGAGGGAATTGGTACAAGTCACAGGGCGTGGACCGTCCATCAACTACCAGCATGGCTTTTTTTCACATTCTATAGGATAAGGTAGATTTATTTATAAATTTTATATTTATTTACACTCCTTCTTACATGTGGGCTAAACTTTCTTCTAAGGAAGGATAAGCCCAATATATGAAATTTCTAATAATGAGATTAAAAAGTGCGAAAACATAGTTCGAACTCAAAACCTCTAAGTCGATAAGATAAGGTAGATTTATTTAGATATTTTATGTTTTTCTATACTCTTCTTCACATGTGGGCTGGATTTTTTTTTAATGGGCGAGTGCAACATGTGAAATTAATAAATAATGGGGTTAAAGAGTAAAGAGACAGTGTTCGAACTCAAAACCTCTATTCTGATATCACGATGAAATCCCCACTTGTCCCAAAAACTTAAGTTAATAAGATAAGATAAGATAGATTTATTTATATATTTTACATATTTTTTATATATATCAGCACTAATGCACCGAATTTTATCAGAAATAAATGCCGTTTATGACAACAAAAGATGCTAGCTTAATTTTTTCCTCACCTTACATCGATTGCACTGCTACTCCCACAATATTAGGTGCCTAGTTTCTGAGTGGCGGAGTGGGTGTACTTCTACTGTGATTCTCAAATTATATGCTCAATTATTAATGTTAGCTCTGTTTGGTATATACTTTGTCTTCAGACTTCAGAGTTGGACCTAAAAATGAAAGGCTTGTTCTTCTGCTCATAGTTTAAGTGATGATGTGAGCAGCAAATGTTCTGTTTACCTCAAAAATAAAAAAAAGAGAGAGAGAAAGGAAACAGAACAAGTATTCTCTTGTCCATTTAAATATTTGTCAAAGTATTCTAACGTCATGTCGTATGAAGGAGGACTCTTTAAAACGTTGCAAATTGATGAACCTTGACGAGGCCCCCGTCGTTTACTGTAGGCGTTCACGGGGTTGAGTAAAAGGCTTTAGAATAATGAACTAAGCGGACATTATCTCTATTTTTTGAGTCTTCTATAATAATATATAGATTTTAAATATCTTTGATGGAGACTTTGGTCCAGTTCTTGTGAGACTGGTTGTCTATATTTTTCTCCCATTGGTCGTCCGTGAACCAGAGCTGCAAAAATCCTGTTTGGATGGTGACTGCAATACCTTCAGTTACTTCATTGCCATATATGCTCTTGCTGTTAGAAAAATATGGAAATTGGATTGTTTTACAGTGAATTTCTTGCCATGGATCTTACACACAAGTATAAGAGAAATGCAAATAGATCTACACCTTTCAAATTAACCTAGTCGATGCTTCAAAGAATAATGAGATCTCGACAGGCTCTCGCATTAGCTAGGAATTCTAAGTTATACGTGGGGAGATGTTGCACCCATTAAATTTTTTTTCAAAAAAAAAATATAATTATAAATTAGAATTTATCTAAAAAATTATTAAATAGAATATATATCAAAACCCATTGTAAAGTATTGCTTTAATCAAGATGGTAGCTCAGTTGGAACGGGGCGTTTGCTTCTAACCAAGTGGTTCCAGATACGAAACGCACGGACGTCGATTAAATTCGAAGACCGGATGCCCCATGCCTGGATACGGGGTCTAGAAGTGCTACTAGTCGGCTGGTAGCCTCAGTGATGCCAGGTGTGACGTACTCACACGGAGGGTAACCGTACTGCAGTCCAGAGGGGTAACGAGCTGAACTCATGGGTGGGCAGGATATGAGTAAAACCGGCCGGGATGCTCAACATACGGTCATTTCTGCCCGCATCGAACATTCTTCTGGCAGGGTGTGAGCTGCTAAGCGGGGATAGGATTGTCCCTTCCTCCCCCATTCCTCTTTTTCAAAGCAAAAAAAAAAAAAATATTTCCTATTTGTAGCATGACGTATGAAGTAGATTTTTTTTGTAAGCTATGTAGCATATTTAATATATATAATACAACATGTAACATGTATATTTTTGTAGATAAAATCATCTTTCTATTAGATACCAAAAAATCGCGTAATTGATTTTTCTTTTTCTTTCATTTGCTTTACTTTCTGAGAATAATGTCACAATATTAAATATAAAACATTTTAACATTTTTATTAAAATATTTTCTGAATCATTAAAATATTTTCTCATGGCTCACATGAACTCCTCATTTGACATCCAGTAAAACTTGCCACGTATAATATTTTTCCATGATATTTTCTTTTTTAGATATTTGTCTTTCCCAGAAATATCGACGGCCACTTTGTCTGTCTTGGAGCAACAACACAGTAACGGGGGCTTTAAAAAACCAAGCGGCGCTCGATTTTTCCCCCACCATTAGCTTTGATTACCGAGCCTCATCCTTCCTTCGCCATTGCCGAGGGAGAGAGAGCTCGGATAGGGTTATCTCCGCTCTCTGGCGTATCTTTGTTCTCCGTCTCGTCGATCGATGTCTATGGCTGGAAGAATTCCAGCATACCAGCGACCTCCGTAGATACGTTGTTTGGCATTCTTTCCTCATCTGGTCTTTGGAGCTGCAAGCCGTGGTGGTAGGATTGCATGGTGGCGTCTATTAGTACTCAGAATCTATTAAAATTGATATCGAGTTCGAAGAAACCAGCTCTGGTATGGTAAGAGACTCCTTTTCCAACTTGTAGAGATTTTAGTTAGAAAATGGGAAAAAAAGGGGAAACTAATTTGGTTTGAGTTCTTGAAAGCTGGAAGTAGTAGGTAAGAGTATGAATAAGAAAAACTATGGGCCTGTTTAGTAAAGTTTCTGTTTTTGACTCTTTGTTTCTGGCAATTAAAGGAGTTAAATTTGCGAAACTGAAAAGCCTTTCTGTTTTTGTGTCACAGTTTGTAAATCTTTTAGAATTTTAGTAGGTGAAAAGCTTCTTTGCTTGTCGAAAGGAGGGAAGAAAAACAAACGGTAGTAAAATGAAGTAGAGGCAGCATTCTTAGACAGATCGTATGCTGGTAGATTAAGTTCAAGGATTATTTGGAGAAATTGATATTTAATAATAAAAAATTCTGCTTTATAATCGCTGCAGTTTTTGTTGTTGTTGTTAATATTGAACAAGAAGCGAAGCCATGGTGTTGTATGTTAGAATGATCCTATTATTTTCCCTTGTCTGCGATGAAATATGCGGAAGAGAAGTTGCTCATCTATTGATTTCCTGCTGTAGTATTGTTTTATGTTTGATGGTGGATTGTTGTTAAGTGGTTTGTGATCTTAATCTGTTTTCCTCTTTTGATTTGTATGTATTGCTTACTCTTTATAAAGTTCTTTCCTCTGGTTTACGAGCTGTTTGGATAGAGGCTATTGTTGGCATTACAAAAATCTTTGAACATCAACTGCTTCTATTATCCCACCTACTTACCTCTTTCTTTGCCTCCTCTACTCTGCTTTAATCAAAATGTCCCTTCAAGTTCTCTCTCCTCATGTATGGAATATCTTATGGATGCATTTTCTCATTGTCAGAACTCCCCGTTATGAGATTATATTGCCAGTATTTTTTTTTTTGACCAAAATGTTTTTGATGTTATCTTACATACATACTATATGATAATATAACTATAGTTTTCCCCTATTTATTTTTAAACCAATTTTGCTGGTTTTAATTTTCTATACCATAGCAATGATTGATGATAAGTCTCTCCCCATTGGAAGTTTTTATTTTTCCTATCCCACACTAGATTCTGAATTATGCGCACTCTATGTAGCAATGATGGCTATTATCTTTTGCATTTTTTTTTGATATATTTGGGGGAAGTTAAAACATATTGAAGTAGTCTTCATCATCTACTTATATATTTCTGTGACATGTGAGGACAAATCTATTTTTTTTAGATATGTTTATCAAACAAACTTTGCATATTGATTAGAAATTCCAAAAAAATTATTTGATTAGACAATTCACTTAGGCCAGATCTTATCCCATGTAATTTGGGCCCTTTTGTTGGCTCAGAAGAAAGCCATAGTTGATCCTAATTACACAAACATATTTAAATAAATGAACAAATGGCTCCAGAATGGAACTGAAAAGCCAAAAATGAATAAATATACCCATTGTTTTAAAATGCAGTGTATGCAGCTGTATATGTGGCCACATATGTGGATGCGATCCCGACTGCACAGTGCATTTTCTATAAGCAGTGTCTTGTTACACATAGCACAATAATAGAAATTAGTGTGTAAGAATAAAGTAAAGGGGATTTGGGAATCACAGAGCTGAAGGATGCTAACTTGTAGAAATCATGATTCAAGGCTTAAAGCTCATTTTTCTTTCATAATGACCAAATTAAGTCCTCTTTTTATAGATCCTGCTTCAGAATATGACACTAAGACAATTTAAGCTTTTAGAAATGAACAATATTGAGTTCAATTACAGACTGATCCAATCTTGTGATTGGAATTAGTAGGTGTTGCCCGTGTTTGGCCAGCTGGCAGCTAAACCAAGAAGAGAATGAAGAAGACACAGACACAGGAAGCAATTGAAGGCGTTCGAGTTTCTTCAATGTACTTGAAGACGCTGAAATTATTAGGAGCAATTATCCACACAAACCACAAAAATAATTGGGTTCTGCAACTTCAGATTGGAGAAAGCTAATCTGATAGTTTGGTAATGAACTGTTGTTACTTCTAAGAGTTTTTTTTTTCCTAATATACATGAAGTTGAACACTTGTAACTTATATATTGAGCTCTGTGAATTTGATAATCCCATCTGACTCAATTATTTATAAAACATGCATCATAATAATAGAGGCAGCTATAACATTGACCTGACAGTTGAAATCAGTAGATATGGTAGTCACAAGGAGACTTATTATCCACGCTTAGCATCTTGCCAGAAGCTTTTTATTGAAAGGCTTAATCAGTATATTCTGATGAAAAACCACTTCTCCAAATGGAGGAAAACACATGGTAAGCAATTCTTGGAAACATATGGGGAGCATTTAATTCAGTAAACACTGAGTTTCTACATAGAATCGAAAGATCTAATAATCAAAGAGTTAGCCATTATATGTTTCTTGTTTGAGTGCTTAATAGAAGGATGATACTGGGGGAAGCTAGAAACCAGGTGCTTTATGTCTGTTACCTTATGAAGTAGTCATTTCTCTTTCTCATGTTTTGCATGACATTTCTTCTTCTTCTTCTTCTTCTTTTCCGCCTTTTCAATGGATTATTCTTCTTCAGCATTCCATTCTTGTTCCAGCCTTGGCTGCTATGCTGGGTGGTGTCGTAAAAGCAGCATAGCTAATTTAATATTGGGAGCAGTGAAACAAAATTGTGGATACAATTCCGGCCTTTGGCCCAAGGAGCTCCTTCCCAGTGTTTGACCTATGAAAGATTGACACATGCCATATGAAAGAGTTGCATTGATACACAACCTGTATTTAGTATTTGTGAAAGCACTTTGTCTTTTAATATCATCACTTGAACAAAATTTCTTCATTCGGTTAATGTCTCCAAGTGAAGAAACATGGAAATTTCTAGCTAAGAAACTCTCTGTCTAACTTTTGATGGTGAGTTGAGTTGCATCATATTTGCAGACATTGGTTTATTAGTTTTTCCTCATGGCAGTGGCAATCTTACTAGCGACATCTTAGAATCAATTCTTTAATCATCTTTTTACATTATTAAGCATTACCTTCCACAATAGTTGCAGAGGATTTATCCAAATATAGGGCCAACTGCTTGTACTAATGGAGCTGGCCATCTGCATAACTATCAAACCCGAGAGCTAATTAATCTTGGTAAAAATTGCTTTATGAACCACTCTCTTTTGATATAATTTGCCACTTAAGTTGGCCATTAAGTGGCAGCTATTGTGAACTAGAGTTTCAGCCATATGGTTAGATTTGTTGCTTAAGGCATACCTAGTTAATAAGCAGCCTCATATGGATTATATGTTCAAAATATGTTAAACTGTATATTTCTTGCATTTTAAAGGAAAACCCATAATGTAATTCTTCTTACCAACTAATGATTTTCCATTTTCTTTTTTTTACAGGTCTAACAACATGCTGGGAATGAGATGAAATTTCTTACATTAACTCAAACGATTTTCTCATCAATGTTGGATCTCTTCCTTTCCCTCCATTTCTTAACTGCACTTCTTCCAGTTGCTCTTATACCAATCTCTACCTCCCTGTCAGTGGAGACTAAAGCACTGCTTGAATTAAGAAGGCAGTTAAATGATCCTATGGGTTATCTTGAGAGCTGGAAGGAATCCCAGCCTCCCTGCCAATTTGTTGGGGTCACTTGTGATGACTCTGGCCAAGTGATCGGAATTTCTCTTGCAAATTTATCATTATCTGGCAAGATATCACCATCAGTTTCTGTCTTGCACAGCTTAAGTTCCCTAGATCTAGGAGCAAATGCCATCTCTGGCATTGTTCCTGCTGCATTGGCCAATTGCACAAATCTTCAAGTGCTTAATCTTTCAACAAATAGTTTAATAGGCCAGTTGCCGGACCTCTCGACTCTGCAAAATCTTCGAGTTCTTGACTTATCAACAAATAGATTTATTGGCAAGTTTCCTTCATGGGTTGGGAAACTACCAGGTTTAGTTCAACTGGGCCTTGCAGCGAATAATTTTCAGGAGGGAGACATTCCACAAGGTATTGGAAATTTGAAGAACTTGACGTGGCTTTTCTTGGCACAATGTAATCTGCGAGGAGAGATACCAGCCTCCATCTTTCAATTGACATCACTTGGAACATTAGATTTCTCTGGCAACCAAATTTCAGGAAAGCTCCCAAAGGCAATTTCAAACTTACGCAACCTCTACAAAATTGAGCTCTACCAGAATAATTTAACTGGAGAGATCCCACCTGATCTTGCCAATCTGTCCCAACTTCGTGAGTTTGACATCTCTCGAAATCAGCTGACTGGGAAGCTTCCTGCTGAGATTGGTACCCTGAAGAACTTGACAATTTTTCATATATACAGTAACAACTTCTGGGGTGAAATCCCCAAAGAATTTGGTGAATTTCAGTTTCTTGTGTCATTCTCCATATATCAGAACAATTTCTCGGGAGAATTCCCAGCAAACCTTGGTCGTTTCTCGCCACTCAATGCTGTAGACATATCTGAAAACAGTTTCTCTGGTGAATTCCCGAGGTTCCTATGCCAAAGTAACAACCTGCAGTTCTTGCTTGCTCTGGATAATAACTTTTCGGGTGAATTTCCTGATTCATATGCTAACTGCAAGACGTTGCAAAGGTTCAGGATCTGTCAGAACAATTTCAGTGGGAAAATCCCTGATGCACTGTGGGGACTGCCATTTGCAGTTATCATTGATGTATCAGATAATAGTTTTACTGGAGGGATATCTTCTGATATAGGGATTTCAGCTAGTTTAACACAGTTGTATGTGCAGAACAACAGATTCTCTGGCAAGCTTCCAATAGAGTTGGGAAAGCTTCCCCAGCTGCAGAAATTATTTGCTTTTAATAATTCCTTTTCTGGTAAGATACCTTCTCAAATTGGAAACCTGAAGCAGTTGTCATCTTTGCATTTGGAAAATAATGAGCTTATAGGATATGTACCATTAGAACTTGGTATGTGCAACAGACTTGTGGATCTAAATATTGCACAAAATTCATTGAGTGGTGACATTCCTGAGACATTGTCCATGCTTACCTCACTCAACTCACTTAATCTATCAGATAACAAATTGACAGGCTCAATTCCAGAGGGCCTAGAATCACTGAAGCTTAGTTTAATTGATTTTTCTGAAAACCAGTTGTCAGGAAGGATTCCACCGGGGCTTCTGATGATGGCAGGAGATGAAGCCTTTCTTGGCAACACAGCACTCTGTATTGATAAGATTCCTGAAAGTCAGAGGTTTCCTGACATAATGGTTTGCAATGTGAGTCATAGCCATGAAGAATTATTTGGAAAGCAAATTCTTCTTGTACTTGTAATATTGTTGGCCATGAGCATCCTTTTGGCTGGTCTGGCATTTGTGAGTTACAAAAGCTTCAAGCTTGAAGAATGTGATAAAAGGAGAGAGCTGAAGGAAGGCATGGAAAAGGATTCAAAGTGGATTCTGGAGTCTTTCCATCCCACCAAATTTGATCCAGAAGAAATATGTAATTTGGAAGAGGAGAATTTAATTGGATGTGGAAGCACCGGGGAAGTCTATCGAGTGGACTTGAATAAGAACAGAGGAACCGTCGCTGTGAAACAATTATGGAAAGGTGACAGTGCAAAAGCTTTAATGGCAGAGATAGATATCATGGGGAAGATTAAGCATAGAAATATACTGAAGCTATATGCCTGCTTGAGAGGAGGTGGATCAAATTTTCTTGTTTTTGAATACATGCCAAATGGTAATCTCTATCAAGCTCTTCGTCGGGAGATCAAGGGCAGACAGCCTGAGTTGGACTGGAACAAGCGATATAAGATTGCATTGGGGGCAGCACAGGGTATTATGTATCTTCACCATGACTGCTCACCAGCAATTATTCACAGAGACATAAAATCCACCAATATATTGCTGGATGAGGAGTATGAAGCAAAAATTGCTGATTTTGGAATTGCAAAGATTGTTGAAGAGTCAGAAATGAGTTGTTTTGCTGGTACACATGGTTACATGGCTCCTGGTATGTTAACAAACCATGTTTAGGTCCACCATTCTCTCCTTTGATTGCTTGGTTTAACAGTATCTATTTGAACATAATTATGTTTTATCTTCTGATGAAGTTGCAGCCGATATCTTGTCTTCTGTCTCATTTTTCTTAACTTATTGATATCAGCTTACCAACATCCATCAGTTCTATTAAAATGTTGATCCTAGGTTTCAATGTTTCTGTCTTGCTTGTTTTCCAGTAGAGATTATGGTTTATGCATTGCTAGTAACGTAGCTACATTATTGCCTTCTCTTCTTTCTTTCCGTATTGAAAGTTTTCTTTTCATATAAAGATCTTATGGCCAATAGTTGCATCTGATTTTGAAGGAATAAAGCTTACAGCAGTTTTATTTTGAGTTTGTACCAATTTAAGTGTATATAATCATCTGTGCCTCATATTTTATCACATTCTCTTGTCATGCATCTTTGGCACTGTTTTAAACATATCTATCTCACTTCTATTCTATACTTTATCAATTTTTTTCAGAGCTTGCGTATTCTTTCAAGGCGACTGAGAAGAGCGACATATATAGTTTTGGTGTTGTCCTGCTAGAATTACTTACTGGCCTTAGTCCAACAGACTCTCAATTTTTCGGAGGAAAAGATATTGTTTTTTGGGTTTCAACCCATCTTGATGTCCAAAATCTTGGAGAAGTTTTTGATTCTAGGCTGTCAAATTCTGAGGATGACATGCTAAAAGTCTTGAAAATTGCCATCCTATGCACCACCAAGTTGTCATCTTTGCGGCCTACCATGAGAGAGGTAGTAAATATGCTTATTGATGCAGATCCTTGCACTGTGATCACAACAGCAAAAAGTTATGGTAAGAACTGCTAGATTTCATTTCAGCAGCTCTTCTGCATAAGGACATCAGTTATTTAATGGCATTCATGCTTGTAATTAGGTAGTTTAGGCCCATGGAGATTTTGGCCTAGAATGCTTGCCCCTGTATCATAGGTCTTATTGACAGAGGCATTGGATTGACAAACCTGTGCTGTTTCATGTTGTATGTGTTGACATTTCTGTATCTATACTGTATAGTTACAATAGGCTGTAGCTTTCTCCATTTTATGAATGTATAATACAATAATTATTAATTTTTGTAATTTTCATCCCATTATCCTAAACTTGAAGTAGTTAGGTTTCTATTGATAAGTATTTCAAGCAATTTTTAGCATTCATGCAAAAACTAAGAACTGATAAATGCCAGAATGATACGAGTTTTCTGAAAGAAAAATCTGCACACATTTGAATAGCATTCTATGCGTGTTGTAAACTGAAATTTCAGTCAAAGTCCTGGTACCTTATCATTTATCTCCTAACATCCATTTGGTGCAAGTACATGGAAGCAAATTTTTGCTTACAAGTTCCAATGTGTATCAATAAATTACAAGCTTTAATGTCAAAATCTGTACCCCTCTCACCTTCTCTCTAAAAACAACATGTTCCCCGTCAGAGGACCTAGAAGGAACAATGGCTAGCGCACTGGCTTCCATTCACTTCGCCTCATGGTTGCGGTTATTGTTGCTTGTAATTGCGGAACTTGGTTGCTAAGATCCATTTATGTTGAGTGTTGAGTGTAACAATCCAAGACCACACCTAACAAGGCTAGCCGAAAGGTACTTTTGGGTTCCTTAGTCCTGTATAAGACGTAAGATCTTTCTAACGAATAACCGATGTGGGACTAAACACACGCCTGCGTATGTCCTCACATACTCCATTCGTTTAAGCTCTAACGTCCTCATGAGGCTAAGAATTCAAATCCATTCAAATCTAATCACAAGCACCACGATCGGCCCATGGCCAGCCTTAATGAGACTGTGCTGCAATGTCCCCTAATCCATATAGACTGTGAGCCGGGTCCATTCTGATACTATTTGTAACAACCCAGGATCTTACCCAAAATGGCTAGTCGGAAGGTGTTTTTTGTGTTCCTTAGTCCTGTATAAATACTCAAGATCTTTCCGATGAACAACCGATGTGGGACTAAACACACGCTCGTATGAGTCCTCAAGTAGGATCATGTGGCTCGGCGGTAAAGATGGTGGTTAGACTTTGTTAAGGTTTGGAGTTCAAGTTTCATCACCCCTCTATTATTTGTAACAATCCACGAGCTTATCCAAAAAGGCTAGCCGGAAGGTACTTTTTGAGTTTCTTAGTCCTGTATAAATACCCAATATCTCCCCAGCGAATAACCGATGTGGGACCAAACACACGTCCGCACAGATCCTCACATACTTTCCCCGTTTAGGCCATGACATTCTCGTCAGACACTATTTTTTATAATCGTCTTGAAAGCTGGGCGCCTTTTGAGGGAGGGAAAGCGTTTCAATAGGAGCCCTACTTCTTTCAGTAGCAAACATATTAAGAGTTTCCGGGCGGAGCGCACCTTTGGTACTTCAGTAGGGCAAGCAGTTTGATAGTGACTTCTTTTTTAGGGTAGGGCGACGAAAGGCTACTTCAATGACGAAAGGATCCAGATCCATTCAAATCTAATCACAAGTACCACGATCGGCCCATGGCCAGCCTCAATGAGACCGTGCTGCAGTGTCCCCTAGTCCACATAGGCTGTAAGCCGGGTCTAACCCAATACCTCATCCAAAAAGGCTAGCCGGAAGGTATTTTTTAGGTTTCTTAATCCTGTATAAGTATTAAAGATCTCTCCAACGAATAACCGATGTGAGACTAAATATGTGCTTGCATGGGTCCTCGCATTGAGATTCACCATTTATAGGTTCAGTGAAGGTGGTTTTCCACATTTATCTCAGGATATGTCTTGACTTCACATCAATTTAAATCTATTTCAACATCTTATAGTTTTCTGAACTTAGAATTTGCTTTGATTTTTATGTGTATTCGGAAACTCATATAATGAATATGAAGTTCAAATATCCAAGAATCAATTACAATGCTATTATTATATTGCTGCCATTTCAAACAGAAATGGTCATCGTTTGGCGTGTTAGAGCAGTATAATCTATGGTCATGCTGGTTAGAGTAATAATGGTGTCTGCATGTTGACGTTATGCATATTTCCCTCCACATTCGTGAATCAGATACCGCAAAATATTATGTTAGCACAAAATGTGATGCTGATAAGAAATGTCAGTCGCATATCTCTGATCTCTCCCTCTATATACTCATGATCAGGATTATGACATTCACGTGATTTATTAGTGATTCTCTCTGGATCAGTAATTAAAGAACTTTTTTCTCTCAAATATCATGATAGTTTGTAAGGGTCATGGAACAGGAAATGAACCCCTAGATGAAACAACTTGATCATTAAGAGGCGACCCATTGCTATATTAGAATGGAGGCCTGTACTGTAACACTCATCTGGTCTTAGAGGTCAACTTAATTTGATTGCTGAAACTAATGACCATTTTATGTCTCTTCGTAGTCTTTGATGCTTCTCTATTCGTGTACATAGTTACTAGCATCTAGAGTTAACTTGACGCTGGTTCAAATATACTCAGAAGGCTTTGGTTCAATTCCGATAAGGGACGATTTTTTTTTCCAGTATGCTGCTCCGCGAGCAAGGAGCACTGCGAGCAGAGCGAGAGAACGAAGTGGATTATGCTTCACCAGATGTGTCTAACAATGTCCAACTTATTCGACCAATTCATTCTTGTATATAACATTGTTTTACTTCATGAAGATCTCCATCTTTATAAATATGATTTTGTGTTTTTCCATCTGATTTCCAGCAGTCTGTAACCATCCAAGAACATGGCATCAGAGAGATGATGATCAACATCCTCTATCTGATCTGGACAATGAGAATGACCAGAGTCTGTAACTGGTCTATTAACTGGTAATCTATATGTTGTCACCTTATAAAACAGAATCTGAATGTCGATCACTATTTCCGTAGACAACTTATTGTCTTTATACCATCATTCATATCTGAATTTACAGAACTACTTTGGTCTTCCATCACAAGATTTACCCACCTAAACCAGAGATGTTCCTCGGTTTCCTGTTTATATTGTATAAATTTTACTGAATCAATTCTCTGGAGGAGAATATCAGCATGTTATGTAGTTTCCAATTGTCACTATGTTTGAGCAAATTGGCCAACTACCTACCTTGAATAACATTATATTCCATCAAACTCCTTTGCGTGTCGCATTCTTGTTCTATTCAACATTAGCTTCTACCTATTTCTAACCCATGAAGTGCTGTTAACTTGATTCTTATTTTTTTTGTGGACACTATCACATGCTGTACCCCTTATAAGAACGCAATCTTTCTCAAGAAATCCTCTTAGAAACTTAAGACTAACAGCAAAAAACTAAGGCCAGATTCCTACTACCTATTCTTCGCTTCTTTCAAAAAAATGATGCCGTGCTCACGCCAGAGTTCAAAACATGCATCAAAACTCTCCCTTCTGGAAAGAACCATCATCCTCTGATAGGTGGATACCTCCACCATGTGATGTTTCTTTCCAAAATGAGAGAATTCTTAAAATACTTTCTTTTAAAATCTTTTCATCATATCATTTTTATTCTTTCTTCTCTTTCTATTTTATTCTTTAGGTGTTCTTTGTTCTTTTGCCCTTACTATGGTCTGAACTAGAGATTTGACCCCTGGGGACTTATGGTAAACTATGGATCCACCCTTCATTTCCATCTAAACATAGAACTTCCTCTGCTTCATTTATTATTAATAATAACAACGTCACAACAGCTTGCAATCGTTGCTTTCGGACATGCCTCGATGTTATCAGCTGTCTTTGCACCTTTTGTGGTATTCTCGCATAATATATATAGAAATCCTACCAGTCAGTTAACCAGTCAGCATCTCTCTTTATTATCATCAATACAAGTACCTTACTGGGGGTAAATATTATAGACTATTTTAGCTATTGTTTTCATTCTCTTGTTGAGTTTAATAGCATTAAAATATGAATTGCTTGAGTTGTTGTTGTTGTTGTGTTGTTGTTGGGGTTGAAGGTCTTAAGGTATCTGCCAGGATCTTTCTTGCTGGAATTTGCTTTGTTGGCCATGTGTCGCATTCTTGTTGACCATTAGCGAAGAAAATTTTGATATCATGCAGACATGGAAGCCGCATAGAACTTGCTGAGTGGTGGCTAATGCATGGGCTATCAACCAGATATTATATTCGATAATGGAAGAGCCATGCTAAGGTGCTTTCCAAAGCAATGCAGCAGTGAGTGATGGTGGGGCTGGTTAAGATGTGATCTGCTAGAAAACTTCAGACAGGCATTTCGCATGGTTAATTTATATAAGCTTCAAGTGGATGCTGGAATTTATAAAGTGCTCGTGACAAAAGATGATAACCTAATCTCTAGGTGTTACACACTTATGACATTATGCTTTATCTGTCTAGTTATTTCTTTATTCTATAGAGAATTTTAGCCTTTATAGAGATCCCTGTCTGGGATCATACTCATATCCATTGGAATCTGTTGGATTCCTCGATGGGTTGACCATCTGGTTGCCGGCCAGGCCATCGATTAGCTAGTGGTAACATGGCTATTAAGGTCTGGAAGTCAGCTGAGATCTTAAATGGATTGGTAATTTAATTTAGATTGAGTTCCTCAAACTTTATGGTGACAGTTGGAACACTTGCTGCTTCTATTTAATTTTTGTTTTAATCTTTGTACAGAGTTGTTCCAAATGTCTGATATGAGATCTGCATCTAGAATTAGTTCCTGTGGTTGTCATCACTTGTAGGGGGCTGTTGACTTAGACACCGAAACATTTGAAAATAAAGGATCTAATTCCTGGCCCTTGGACTGATTGCTCTATAAAGCTTTCTTCAATTTCTTTTATCCAGAACTCTACTGATTTGTGAGTTAACCTTGTTATATGTGATTTGAGATAGAATGACGTGGACTTCTCCATGTCTGGTTTCTATTTTTTTTTTTTTTTTTTTTTTGAGGGGAAATGGAGGAAGTGAACTACTTCCCCCTGCATTTATTATTGATTATTGTTACATTTACAGGACTAGGATAGTAAAGTAAAGAGAGAAAAGGAATTAGACAGTTCTTTCAGAAAAAAATGAGTTTAGGATGTTTGGTAGTGCTTGGTGGCTCTCATCTGCTTTTCCACAGTCTGTGCCCCCATAATTGAAAGGATTTTAGAGTCTTGTAGAGGATTGAATTGATTGAGACCTCTTTCTGAGGTAAATTCAGAGAATTCCTTTCCAATCAAATATGCCGGCATAGTGCGCTGGTCCTATGCTCTTCTTGATTCAGATTTTATCTTTCTACGCTGCCATGTTGTCCAAATATCCTGTAGATTTGTTGGCCAAGCTTCGATCTTGCGTTGAAACTTTAAAGAGAATCAGATACTTTTAGTAAAGTGGTATTTGATGAAAAGATGTGAACCAGTTTCTATGTTGGCACCACACAAGGAACATCCTGGACTAACTCCCCATCCTTTTCTAGTTAACGTCTCATCTATATATAATTTGTTCTTTTAAAGCAAGCCAAAGAAAGACTTTAAACTTTTCTGGTATAGCCGCTTTCCAAATATCTTTACAGTACACGCCTACACACACACACACACAGAAAGAGAGAGAGATTTGAAGAAGACTGTCTACTGTCTCAAAGAAAAAAAGACAACAAATTAACAACCAAGACTTTATGTCACACAAATGATGGCAACGCATTGTCGGACATGTGAGATGGATTTCAGCTGATGTTTGATGACAGATTAATTGGTGGAACACTATGATGATTGTGAGGACTCGTGTGGGCGTGTGGTTAGTTCCATATCGGTTATTTGTTAGATAGATCTTGAATACTTATATAGAATCAAGAAACTCAAATAATATCTTCCGGCTAGCTATTTTAGATGAGGTTTTTGGTTGTTACAAATGGTATGGCCTATGTGGACTAGCTGCATAGATTTTGGGTACTTATACAGAATCAAGGAACCCAAATAATATCTTCCGGTTAGCTATTTTGGGTGGGGTTCTAGGTTATTACAATGATAGCATAACAAACCAGAATAGAGGTTTGTAGAGAAAAACAAAATGGCAATGAAATGATAGTCCTTGATGATCATACAAAATATATTTGTTTGTATTTTATTTTAACATTTTTGAATCGAAACTCATAAAAACACCAAACGGTTTGGTTTGGTTTTGTTTTGTTTCGGATGGACTCCTTTCACTCTTTTTTTCTTTTTGCTTTTCTTTCCAAATTAGAATTCTTGAGACTTCTCATAGATGACTCCTTCCTCATAGCCAATTAGAACTACATCTACGCATTGATTCAGCACCATTCCAGTATCTATTAATTCTCTGAACTCTGAAACATCATGTATTTGCTAGGCAGTTGGCTCGCTGTGGTGCATCATGGGGCTTGGGTTATTTATAATACAAGGGTTGGAAAAGCCTTTCAAATTCAAGATTCTCTCATAATCTATAATAATTATATTTAAATATAAGTTCCGAAAGTTTCAACGTATGCGAAAAATATTTATCAAAGCTCTTCAATATGGTTGTTACGAGCGATTAGAACAGATGCTATAAGTTAAATTTATACGTCAGATTAGTGAATTTTTCTCCTAATTCAAGAAGCTAGCTCTTAAAAGGTGATAGATACATCATATATCTTTATCTAACCATGTTCTTTCTTTCTTTGTTTTTTCTTTTAATAATAGCACAACAATGGCAAACCATTTTATATTTCATTGAAAAATAAAATGAAACAAGTACAGTAAATGGCCAAGGGTAAAGATGTCAGAGTCAGAGTTATTTTGGAATGTACCAGTTGTGTCCGAAATGGTGTCAATAAAGAATCGCCGGGTATTTCTAGATATATTACTCAAAAGAATCGACACAATACGTCCAGTCGATTAGAATTGAGAAAATTTTATCCATGAATCTAAGAAATAGTGAGAATTCTTGATCTCTCTCAATATCTCTCTCAATTCGAAGATCCAGGATTTGAATTGATGTCGTTTCATTGAAAATCTTGGATCAGATCTACGAAAACAAAACAAAAAAAAAAATGTTGAAGACAATTACGCGGGATCAGACATTAAAAAAGGTAAAAAGAAAAAATGAAAGGGGAATTGATCCATGGTCGATTCTATAACAGATAAATAGGAATTGCTAGTTATACCTCGTGAAAAAAAGACTTTTTAGTGGAATTAGCCATTCCATTTCTTTTAGAGAGAGATTCTCTTTAAGTGGATCTGTTTATCATAAAGAGATTCGTTGTTCCTGACCCTGCTTCACCTTAATTGTTATTTGAACAAAAAGATCACAATAAACTTTTTTTTGGTATTCCTTTCCTCGTCTTTCTATGTCGCAGGGTTGAAACCAAGAAATATTTGTTATTTTCCTGATGTTTCCGAACATTTTCAATAAAACCTTCTCGTAGAAGTATTTTAACAAAGTTTTCGGTGATATTAGTAGATGCTATTCGAACTGTTCCTTTTTTATTCATGTCAGCATTTCTTATAGAAGTTATTATATCGGGGGAGGGACTTATGTCACCACAAACAGAGACTAAAGCAAGTGTTGGATTTAAAGCTGGTGTTAAAGATTACAAATTGACTTATTATACTCCTGACTACGAAACCAAAGATACTGATATCTTGGCAGCATTCCGACGCTTTTGGTTTTTTCATGTTGTCAAACAGTTGAACAATGAAAATAGATGGCGAGTGCCTGATCGAATTGATCAGGTCGTGTAGGAACAAGGTTCAAATCTCTCGGTCTGTTAGGATGCCTCAGCTGCATACATCACTGCACTTCCACTTGACACCTATCGTAATGATAAACGGCTCGTCTCGCCGTGACCTTATCTTGGATTCTCAATACTTCTGTCGCTCCATCCCCGCAGGGGCAGAGAACCCGTCGCTGTCTCGGCTGTGCTACCGGAGGCTCTGGGGAAGTCGGAATAGGGGAGCACTCATCTTGGGGTGGGCTTACTACTTAGATGCTTTCAGCAGTTATTCTCCATGAAACAACTCTCAGAAATCTTTTTCCCTTTTGGAAGATACAGGAGCGAAACAATCAACCTATTGATATTGGAAGACCAAAAAGATTCTTCCAATGTCTCATTTCTGGGTCCAATGGAATTCATAGGTATAGGAAGAATAGGTATAGGAAGAAGCCCCATCAAATAAATGAAAGAAAAATAACAAACAAAGAAGGGGAAACGAAATTATGGATGACAAATTGAGTCCTAACTTGGCCTTACATGTTCCTTTTTTTTTTCTTTTTTTTTGGTGCAACGACGGCTCACACACTACGGATGTGAATGCGGCCAATAAAATCAAAAAATAAAATACTATGTAATAGTTCTGGAACATACCTCCTTCCAATCCAAATAAAATCATCGGACTGGTAGGCCGCATAGAAGGCCACTCAGTTGGCCGCCCCGTTGGCTTCCCTGAATACGTGTGAAGCATGGTGGGAGTCGCACTCCTCTATCAACCTGCGAATCTTATGGATCAATGGCCGATCCTCAGCAGTGCGTCCGCGTCTCCGAATTCACTCAACCACTGTAAGGAAGAAACATCCTACGCTTTTTCTTGCATGTAGATTTCCTTGGTTGGCCTGAACTGGGATACACGGCTTGCTTTCACACATGAAACATATATAAATTGGCGGACGCGGTTTCACACACACACACACACATACACACAAGCATATTCATGCCAAACTCTGAAATGGCTGCCTCTCCTTTAATAAGATAGGACTAAAGGTTAAATTGTGTGGTCAAATCCCCTTCTATTCAAAAGAAAAAGAACAGAAAAAGAGGAGGACTAAGGTGCAGAGTCTTTGGTCTTTCTATAAAATGGGAGACCTTCCCCTATGGTTAGCATCCAAAGTTTTCAATGTTCTAACCATATCAAAGTTTTGTGTTCTCTATACTGTCATATGTACAACTTTTAAAAGGAAAATGCTTATGTATAACTTTTAAAAGGAAAATGTTTCTACTTCCATAGCTTACTCGCGTGCGACACGCATTAGGCCCCATGTATTGCACCAATCCCTAATCTACTCTAATTCTCCCTTTTGAAGAGGACCTAGGTTTGATTTACATAGAAAGCACTTGAAATTTCAAATTAGAGTAGATGTGAAGTAGAATCACTAGTTCGTTTAATGGGATAGGACTTAAAAGGTGTCTTTGAATTAGGGTAGCAAAGGTGATAGAGATTAAGAGGCGTATTCGTGGTGATGATGGCACGGCATGCATGTGGCTGGATATTAGTCAGAGTTATTAGTCATGACCATTTCAATTATGCTTGATCTTGGCTAGAAATTTAGATCCACTGCCACTTGAGGTTGATCGATTCTATTTTTTTTTTTTCATTTGTTCTTTGTGAATCAGATGAAAAACTATCATCAAAATTGACAAAGATACAGTTTATAGAAATGCACCTATAAGGTTGATACTAAAATTTAATGTCCTTTGACATGCATGCATGCATTCATCTTCAACAATACTAATTTGCTTAAATCTAGGATGAGAAAGATGATTGCTTTTTCAAGCTAATCAGCATTTGAAATCAGAAATTCACTACTAAAAGTACTTGCGTGAAGGATTATACATGTCTATATTGACCAAATCACTAACTTGATCCAATTTACAGTTCTAATTTATTCTACCATAACAATAATACAAAATATTATAATGCATTGAAAAAAATAATGTTTAGGGACTCCATCTCAACTAACCTAGATCATAACTATTCTAAAACGATTAGCAAAATCCTGAGCAATGACTATCCAATGCTATCTCTTTCAATTAATTAAGTTTCAGCCGGTCATCTGTCCATGTATTGAATATAGAAATATAAGTTGTCTTAGGAGTCAAGGCCAAGTTCCCATCATGCCCAAAGATCTCATTCAAACCTGTCCCCCATCTAAAGATGCATAAAGTTTAGCCCGTGCCCCTCGCCATTACTTTTTAGTCCCTCTTTGAGATGTGATAGCTCTTAAAATGCATTTAAAATCCGGGCTTCGTTAATTGCACTGCTTTAGTTTTCACCACGGAGTTGAGGCTCCAAGAGGACTTTAGAAGTCCCTAAAAACCAAAAAAATAATGGAAAAGGTGCGATGACATGTAAAACAAGCCACCAACCTATTAAAAGTCAACCAAATTCCATGACGTATCTCCTGCGTCATTTAAAATTCATGATCCCAGGCTCACAGCAGTCAGATGCTGATCCTATGGTTGACAAGTACTGCCATGTCATCTCCTGTCTTCTGATTCCTGCTACAAGGTGACAAAGCCTTCGTTCCATGGATTTGACCCACTCCTTGAACTCTGCAAACCATACCTATTTAGTTAGCAGCTTCCAATTCCCACATACATAAATCACCATGATATCATCTCTTTATTTCTCTTGACTATTCATTCAATTTCCTTTCCACACCAACACTATTCACCCAAACAATAAAGATCACATATAACATTTATCCTTTTTTTTTTTTTTTAACGGGCATTTTATATGTAGATACATTCAATAAAAACAAAAAACAGCAAATCTCAGAATATTCCAAGTATCTCTCTCTCTCCGTCCATAAAATACCTCCAGAGTGACAACATTTATTCTATTCCTAAAACACTCATAATTGCTTTTCAGGCCATATATTTAGAGAGGCTAATGAAGCTGCAAATTGGGTGGCTGTCTACGTGGCCAACCATTCCGAAAGTACCATATACGCCGAAGAGGAAGAGTTGCACCGGGCATTCTATGATCTTTTGTTTTCTTACTTTATTAGGTGTATTCATACACATATTATACGAAATACCGGTTTTAGAAAAAAAAGAAAAAAAAAAAGAAAAAGAAGGAGGGAGAGAGAGAAAGAGAGAGAGAGAGGCAACTATATGTATAACCTTTGAATTAGTAAAGTATAGGTCTGAACTTCTTTTACTCTTTTCTTTCTTTTTTCTTCTTTTTTTTGTCGGGTGGGTTGGGGATTGTTGGGTGGGGGTCTTTTTAGAATGCGATAGACTTGGTCTTTGGTCAGTTTAGTCTACCAAGCCGCGTCTGCTCTCCCCCGTGTCCTCCTCTTCCTCATGCATGACGCTAGGTTGAATCCCCCCACCTTTAGGAACAAAATACCAAAAAAGAAAGTTCCATTAACCCTTCAAACACCACCGCCTCCTCCCTCTCATCCCTCCTCTCTCCACCACCACCTCATTTTTCTCCAAGCTACAATGCAATTTTCCACCACCACCATATACAACCAACCTTCATTTCAATGTCTCCTTCAAGAACTTCTCCATGTCTCTTCCTCTTGTTAGTCTTCCTCTCCTTCTCAATCCCCTCCACCTTCTCCTCCCCTCTCTCCACCATATCCATCTCCCATTTCTCCAACGTCACCTTAGTCTGCGCCCTTGTCCAATCCTCCCCCACCAATTTCTTTGATCTGAACTGCACCGCCCTCCCTTATCGAACCCAACGCTCTTACCCCTCCGGCGCCGTGCCCTATGCCGCCGTCGCCGCAGGCGATGACTTCCTGTGCGCCCTCACGTCGCCCCCCGACAATTCGAATGCCACGATGAGGTGGTGGCACTTCGCCATCCATGGCTCCGACCCCGGGAAGCGGATCTACCGGGGCCCATCTCTCGTGGCCCTCGCCGCAGGCGACTCCCGCGTCTGCGGGCTCATCGGCGATGCGCGCAAGCCCACTTGCTGGCGGTGGCCCGAAGTCTCCTTCCCGGCTGGCCTAAGCTTCACCGATATCGCCGTCGGCAGGGATTTCGTCTGCGGGTTATCCAACTATGGATCGATCAAGTGCTTCGGAAACGACTCCGATATCGTCGGACGCGAGCATCCCGGGAACTTCAGCTCGGTTGCCGCTGGTTCCCGACATGCATGCGGCATCACCACCGACGGCAAATTATCTTGCTGGGGCGCCGGAGCCCCGAAGGTACCTGATTTCCCCACCGGCATCGTTTCCATGGCATTGGGAGCTAACCGGACATGCGTGCTCCGTGCCAATGGGACTGTGCTCTGCTGGGGGGACAACCCTCAGCTGCCCTGCGACATCGCCGCCGAGGAATTCATCACTATCGAAGCGAAGGGCGACGCGGTCTGCGGCATCCTGACGGCGAACTTCTCTGTGGTCTGTTGGGGGAGCGAAATTTTCCGACAAAACCACGTCGTCTACGACCGCGCCAAGCCGGGGACCTGCGTGCCGACCTCGCGCTGTAACTGCAGCTTCTTCCCCGGCTCCGGCAGCTTCTGTTCCGACAACCAAGTCATCTGCCAGCCTTGCAACCTCCGGCTCAAGTCAAGCAGCCCACCCCCATTTCCGCCGCCGACCAATTCAACCCAAAGCAGCGGCGGCACCAGCAGCAGCAAGAAGGGAAGACTGGTCTTCATAGTGCTGGGATCGGTTGGACTCGGTCTGGGAATTTCAGCCGCGATCGGCTTCGTAGTCTTCAAACATTGTACCAAGAGAAGCAACGGCCGGGTCCACGACACGTTGGGGATGGGTTCGATGAGGCCAACTCCCCGAGTCGGGCCGATTCTAGACGGCCGACTCGGTCCATTTGTTGAAGAGTTCTCCATGGAAGCCCTCCTTAGGGCCACGGACGACTTCGCCGAGTCGCACAAGATCGGGTCCGGCAGCTTCGGGCTGGTCTACCGCGCGACCCTCGCCGACGGCCGGGTCGTCGCCATCAAGCGCGCGCACCTCGCGAGCTCCTCCTCCCGAACCATCCACAAACGCCGAGTCCAGGAACGAGCTTTCCTCTCCGAGCTCGCCGTCTTGTCCCGAGTCAATCACAAGAATCTGGTCCGGCTGTTCGGCTACTGCCAGGAGCACGGCGAGAAGGTGCTGGTGTATGAGCTCATGGCCAATGGCACGCTGCACGACCACCTCCACAAGCTCAAGAACTCGCCGCTGAATTCGTGGAAGGCGAGGCTGAAGGTGGCCCTCGACGCGGCGCGGGGGATCGAGTACCTGCACAGGTACGCCGTGCCGGCGATCATTCACCGAGACATCAAGTCGTCAAACATTTTGCTCGATGTGGAGTGGACGGCGAAGGTGGCGGACTTCGGGCTGTCGTTGACGAGCCCCGGCGACGAAATCAGCGCGGCGGGGACCGTCGGGTACATGGACCCGGAGTACTACAGGCTGCAGCGGCTGACGGCGAAGAGCGACGTGTATAGTTTTGGGGTGGTGCTTTTGGAGCTGGTGACGGGGTGCAAGGCGATCCATCGGAGTGGGGAGGGGAGCGACTCGCCGAGGAATGTCGTGGAGATGGCAGTGCCGTGGATCGAGGCCGATGAAGTGGACCGGGTGCTGGACCGGAGGATCGCACCGCCGACTCCCGCGGAGGTGGAGGCGGTGGCGTACGTGGGGTACGTGGCGGCGGAGTGCGTGAGGCCGGAGGGGAGGGAGAGGCCGGAGATGAGCGAGGTGGTGGCGGCGTTGGAGCGGGCGGTGGCGGCGTGTTGGGTGGCGGGGTTGGACCGGTCCGAGACGCAGCGGTCTCGGTAGAACTGGTGGGTTTTGGACCGTGTTCGCAAGCGGAGGTGGGAGAGTTACGTGTGATGGCCGCATCTCAGTAATTGCGACATGTCGCTCGCAACCTTTTTGATTTTTTGTTCCTTTTTTTTTTTTTTTTTTTTGCTTGGCTCGTAAACAAATCAATTAACAATTGGTGTTTGATTTTTTCCCCGTGTAATTCATTCAATTAACAAAGTCGATATTTTTTCCCCCAATGTCAGACTTAAATCGAAAACATTCTTTTCTTCCTATGTAAACATGGACTCGTTTCAAATTGCCTCCCCTGCACCCGCTGCCACGTGCATGGAAAACCTAAGCATCTTGGTGGAACACGGACCATAATTTCATCTACGAGAAGGGTGAGAATTGTTTGGACCAAGGCAATAGTCCATAAATACAGATCTTATTTTTAAGCATATGTATGTTTGGCTCCCAAAATGAGGTTAATTTGACACGGTCGGGTTAGAGCGAATAGGATTAGGTTAACGTAAATAAGATAGGGTCAAACTGGGTCCAATGCTTGGATTACATTGGATAAAATTAGGTCAAACCGGGTAGGTCAGGTTTGGATTAGATTGGAGAGGTTGGGGTCAAGTCGGATGACCGAGGTTTATTTACCTATTTATAATATTCTCATGTATATCATTATATGTATTATATATGAAAATTGTAGTTTGTAGATTTGAGGATCATCAATTACTTGGATGAAATTTAAAACTTTTGAATGAAAAGTCAAAGTTAAGTTAACTCGTATAATTTTATTCAAATTTTCATGATTTATATTTGATTGTTGATTATCGTATTTGAGCTACAAAAGAAAAACTAGATCATGACTTGAATTGCAAATCTAACCTAACTTAGTCTCGACTCGAATCAAAATATATTAGGTTAGGTCTGGGTCATGCTTGACCTCAACCTGACCCGATTAACTAGTTGAGTTTAAAATCCTTTCCATAAACTTGACTTGACTTAACTTGATCGGGTCTAATGGGTTAGGTCAGGTCTAAAATCATGACCTAAATACAAAATTGAATTGAATCGGGGTCAAGCATGGCTCGATCCGATCCGACTTGTTTGTAGTCGTGGTCTAGATTAGGTTAGTTGGCTAAGAGAGAGGATAGGTTGGGATTGGTTAAGGTTAGCATTATGGTCCAATACTACCAAGTAAGAAAGTTGTTTATCGCGCTGTAGCTGGGAGTTGTCAATACTAAGGTAATATAGATCGAAGAACAAATTCAAGAATTTGATAGTTGAAAAAGATTATAAAGCTCTAGTTGATGTTAAGTAATCGTTGGAAACATGTGTGATCGTTGGTCCAACCTATTATCGAGTTCCTTGGCTATTGATGTAATTGTTTCTAAGAATACGAGACATGGTTATCTGTGTGTCAATATAGTCGAAGATCTAACACATGTTTTGTAACAAGTAAAAGAAAAGTTACAAAATTCAAGTAAAATCGATGCTATTTGAAGGGGTTAGACATTTGGGAGGAGGAGGAGGAGGAAGAAGAAGAAGAAGCCAAGGAAGAATATTCCATAACAAGTAGTGTATAGGGAATTCCTGTTAATGGTTTGGTTTTGCTTGCTGCATATAGCTTCTTTTATACCTTGTTATTTTGATGCAGGTGGAGGGATGAAGACCTTCCCCAAGATTTTCTGAGAGACAGCAAAAAATATCAGGTTACAAGAGAGGTAAAGACAATACATAGAGGATGATGTAGAAGACATAGTTAATCTCAATGATTGAGTATAGTGTCAATCTTCCTCTCTAAGATTAGATATCCTATTTTTCTCTTCTCGCAATAGAGATTAGACGATAATTGGAAAGTATAGAGTGCATCGGGGATTTCTTTCTCGAGAATATCCTACAATTTCTTTCCAACCAAATCTGTCAACAAAATGTAAGTGCCACTTGATCCCATGCTCCAAGTTGTCAACAATATTTTTCACCTTTGATACCTGTCTTAGTTGCATCATTTATTTTTTAGTTCACGAGAAAAGAAGCATTTTCCTATGGTATAGTTTTATTTGTCCTATATATGCAGCTTTCTTTTACATCTCTTAATGTTGTGGCTAGCTTGTGTTAGGTCTTATTTGTTTCCCTTTCTGTTCTGGTGGTATAATTTACTATGAAGTGGATGATGTCAGATTTCTAGACTTACTGATGCTAGTCCTCAAGGAAATTTGGTTTTTTTAGCTAAAATTTTGGTTTCATGCAATAATCTGGCTTATGATTTTGGACTCCTTAGTAGAGCAGTTATGTGTTATGCCTTTATGACTTCTTGTGATTGATTGGAGGACCATCCTATGTGTTAGACTCCTCTCTCCTATCATATGATCATCAAACATAACCATTGCCCATTATAGGGTAGCATCATCGAAACAAATTTAGTTAGGAGTATGGTCCACTAAGTAGGCTTATGTTGAACTCAAGACTTAACAAATATGTGCTGGGTTTGAAAGGAATGAAGGTTTAGAAAGACTATGCAACTGGATTAGATCCAATACAATGTTAGTTAATAGAGTTGCTTGTGCCTCAATAGTCTTGCATAACCATTTCTTAGTGGGAAATATGAAACTTGCATCTTAATGCATTTGAAAATGATACTAGAAGCGAAAAGTAAAACACAAGCAAAATTGGTAGATGTTTATCAAATACTTATAAAATTTAGAACCACATGTCAATTTTTCAGTAATTTTTCCTATAAAAGTTGGAACTACGTGCCTTTCTTGCAAATTATAAACACACAATTTCCTCTCTCCTCTCTCAGTCTCTCACACATGCATATTTTCATGCATGATTTTAGAACTTTTTTTATATCCATCTTTTCACTTCCTTATATACATGCATATGCATGCATGCGTCTGTCTACATGGGACATGCGTGCATATATAAGAACATATATATTAACGTACATCATATCAATAAAAGAAGCACTAGTATTCATGCATAGGAATAAGGTCTTTCACGCAAAAGAAGGATTCACCTTCCCTTCGTATGAATCCACTGATAGATCATCAGCTGATCACTTTGAGATCCATATTGACGGATGAATGATAGAGTTTGGAATGCTTTGAGATCTATGCAATGAACAACCCAACGGTGGCTTTATGTGATTGTGCGAAAGATACAACCCGGTTCTAGGTGACTAAAAGGGTGCCACCCAACTCCAATCTTCTTTTTTTCCTCTCATGAAAGTTTTATAATTGCATTTCTCTTGAACGAAAAAAAAAAAGAAGAATTACTGTGTTAATCATGCACATCACATCCCAACCTTCTACTTTCATAGGTCGGATAATGACACATCTAGCTGAGCTGTGCGATTCATTAACAATTTTAGTGGAGTCCAGGATGTTCTGGTATGGGAAATGTGAACTTGGGAGTCTACCAAAAATAAAAGGGAACCTGGGAATATTAAACATAGAACTGTCACAACTTGGCCGGCAAATTCTCCATTTTGCTCCCTACTTTATTCCGGAGCAGCGAAGTCATGCCCAAGGTTTGAACGCAGGGAATAAGATGGAGAGCTGTGCCAAAAAGTTGTGACCAAGGCAAAGGAGAATTTATGGCGTGACACTCCTCTTCCTCCTCCTCCATAATATATAGGTGGCCAAAAACTCATGCAAAAAGCTTACGTGGGCACGAAATATGGGACAAGAAGAATACCATATTCTCAGCTTTTAGAGATAAGTACAACTGAATGATATAATACTGACATGAGACTGGGTTTATATGTGGTTATATGATTGTTTCCTCATGTCAGCTATATATTCAAAGATAGTCAGTCCACTGGAGAGGGACAGAGAGCGGGTCATCAGATCCTTCCTCAATTGAAGTGCAAATTTAATGTGACAAAATAATTTCAAAATTACAATTTTAATTTCGAGTAGAAGTTGGCATGTGGAACCCACACGTATTGAATTAAAAATATTATTTGATAGATGATTGTAATGCGTGGTGCATCTGACTGATGTCATGTTCCAAATCTATCATCTAAGTTGATACATGACATGGCTGCATATTGCACAGTCGAAAAACCATGTCTCGTGTCAACCCTGGTGATGAGTTTGGGGCGTGACAACTAGCTCATCCCCACTTCTTATTTTAGCTCTAGTAACTTGTTGGACTTGAGGAGATTTACATTATGCAACTATGGCAAAAAAAATTGATGAAATTATAGTCCTATAGATATCATAGGCAATGGTAGGTAGCTCAGTTAACTGCCCCCCCTATTTTTTCTTTCTTCTAAATAAAAAAAAGGGGCTGTTAGAGGTTGTCAAGGAGCAGGTTTTGGTTGGGGTTGTGTCCACTTATATCCAAAATCAAATAATATGCATAAAGCATAGAGATAAAATATAAACATAGTTAATGAGTTACATCCATACCCAATAATAGTTCCAAAATTAATTGGATATTTTTGTGCTGCTAGCAGGTATTTGTTGGACCAATTTGAGCTCTATCTTGGTTGGGAGATAGATGTGCAAGGATAAGACTAATGGTAAGCCCCGGACTTGGATCCAATGTTTGGCACCCCTTTGTTGTTCTTAGGGGTGGTCCATCGTTCGGTCCCTTCTAGTGGCGCATTACCATGATATTGGTCAAAAAATAACATTAATGATGGATTGATGAAATGATAAAATGGAAAAAAAAGAGGAGGGTCATCTTTGATTACTGCCTTCATTATTATCCACGTCGGCAATTCAAGAATATTAGGCTTTGGAGAATATTAGACTAGCTAATCCAAATACCCCTTTCTTGTTCTTAGGAGTTGTCCATAGATCAGTCCCTTTCGGTGGCACATTACCATCATATTGTCAAAAAATTAACATTAACAATAGACTGAATAGGGCAATAAAAAGAGAGTCACCATTGATTATTGCCTTCATTAGTGTCCATGTCGGCAATTTAAGAATATTAGACTTTGGGAATTAGCAACTAGCTAATCCAAATGCTCCATTATTGTTCTTAGGAGTTGTCCATGGATCAGTCCCTTTTGGTGGCACATTACCATCAAATTGGTCAAAAAATTAACATTAGTAATTGACCGATAAAATATTGTAATAGGGCGATAAAAAGAGAGTCGCCATTGATTATTATCTTCATTATTGTCCATATCGATCGGCAATTTAATAACGTTAGACTTTGGGCATTAGCAACTAACTAATCCAGACATCGACAACCTAAGCCTAGCCCTGATGCAATTGTGTCCCAGAGAATATAAGAATAATGTTGTCTCAAACTTCCTACATGCCCAAAAAGTCTGATAGAGGGAATGCCAATTTGATAGGTCAATGAAGGCATGTTTTAGGCAGCTTTCCAAGTGCTAGCATCAAACAAATTTCAGTAAGCCTAGCAAATATTCCAACTTGATTAGTTTAGATATGTGAGCCCACGACAAGTCTTTCTTTGGATTTCCATATGCCATGACAGAGTCCAAAATTGACACAAGACAGAGGCAAAATCTTCTCATTTAGGACTGTCTGCACATAGAACTCTCATCTTGGTTTCTCCCAGGATCACAATGTAAATTATTTCAGCATGCATCAGACTCCTAACTCTGATTTAGTTGTGCACAAACTTCAGCAGTTCGGAGCTATATGAACACCACCTTCAGCTCACAATTTTGAAAGGGGTGGCGAGCTTTAAGCTATCCACAATGTCAGCCACAGAACCAATGCTGGCTGCAACTGAAATCAGAAGACACAGCATGCTCAAACTCTGCAGCAACACCCACTTAGGAGCTCCCCACCCAATCCCCCTCTGAGCTATGTGCATGCTCACTGGAAAGAAGACGGTCAGCGGCCAAAAGCTCAATGCACCAAGAAGGCCCAAGACAGCATTGAAGAATGGCACCAGCATTGCCACCAATGTCGTGAGGAGGACGAAGACCGATCGGAGGAGAAGCTTCGAAAGCGTGAAGCTTAAGGGGCCGCCCTCCATGAGGGGCACTCTTACAGTGTAGGTCCTGTGGATGAACTTGGCTTCTGGCCACTGTGAGGCGATCCGTCTCTCTATAGTGGCAAAGACTGGTTGTGCATAGACCTGAAAGTATAATGTACGTGGAAGCTAGTCAGTGGTTTTGTTCATGATACTGGCCTTCAGCAGTAATGTAGCTTAGATGCTAGTCATTGCTTGATGAATGTATATGTATATATATAGAGAGAGACCTGGTATGCTCCCACTAGATGAAGGATGAGGCATATATTTCCAACGTCGATGAGCCAAAAGGGCTCGTAGATTCCGAAACCAGCGAGAATGTTTCCAGGAGCATCATCCCCGAAAGCTGCGTATCCGATGCAGCCAAGAGAAAGGTAGAAGATTGTGGTGACCCCTATTCCATACATGGCTGCCTTCTTCATTGTTTTGTTTTCTGGTGGAGGGGACTTCAATGTATCCTGCATATTGAGAATAGAAGAATGAGAGAAAAGAATTGTATGTTGAGAATAGAAAAATGAGATAAGAGAATTGTATGTTGAGAATAGAAGAATGAGATAAGAATTGTATTTCTGTCTGTGTCTAATATAATGTACAAGAGCAGCCTTTATATAGTACTGAGACTGACTAAGTTTGGTAATATAATCAATCACAAATCAATTAAAGTCCTAATCAAAAATGTACAAGATCACCAGAATCATCAAGGTCAACTAGAATATATATGGAATCAGTCTAGAGTAGTCTAGAATGATTCTATGGAACCTCACAATTCTTAGACGCAAACTCACAAGCTTTCCCCTACTAATAAGGCCAACAAGCCTTGTCCAACATGTTGGTTAGTTCTATGGAATCTTTTTTCATTCAATCCTTGTAAGATTTTTTAAAATTCTTTCCAACCATCTTGCATTCATTCAAAGATGCATCTACACATAAATTAATGAGCCACCAAGGAAGGGCTAGACTATATGTTTTATCATAACGATGCAATAATGGATGTAATCATATTCTGATGGTGTAAAAAAAAACAGAAAAAAGGGTTGTTGAAGAACTAGAAAATGACCAAGAAAATTAGTACCTGGATTTCAATCAGGACCTCAGCAAAAGTGTAAGCAAAAGCTATGTTCCCCAATGCTAGTAGTGAATTCCATGCTCTCTTGCTCGATGACACCGCACTGGAACTGGCCAGCCCCCCTCTGATTCCACCATTAGAAGCCCATTGTGCTATGCACAGACCAAGCCCTATGAAGGAGTAAGCAAATGACATCACAGCTGCCACCACTGACAGCCATGTTATGTTCTCCAAGCTTGGAAATTGAGAGAGCACAACTTGAATTAACCCAAACACTACCATGAGCACGGTCCCGGAGGCCTCACACCTTGCGCCGTGCCCGTTTCGATGAAAGCAGTCCGATCGCCTTATCGCGCTTAGGGTGCCACACAAGAGGAACAAAGAAATCTCATTTAGCTAACAAAAATCTTTCATGCTGATCTATTAGATAGAGATTACTCACATCATGCTGGTTGTAGCTGTTATAGTGTAGCCCACCATAGTCCCCCATAAATTTACATACTGAGCAACTCCACACATGAATACTTCCTTGGGGCCTTGAGGAGAAGCAATGCAATTTTGTTAATGAGCAGAAGTTGGAAGATGGCACACATGTAAAATTCAGACCAAGGAGCAGTTAGGTCACCTAAGTATGATCTGACTGCTTCCATATATGTTCGATTTCTTTCTCCGATGATTGGATCGGGTGATCGATAGGAATTGGCTAAGAGGGTGGAAGTATAATAGGTTACGCCGGAGAAGCCGAAGAGAGCGAGCGGTCCTGCAATCCAGCCTAATTGTGCAACACTCCATGCCAGGGCTAGCACCCCCGAGCCGATGACCGCGGTAACAATATGCGCTGTAGCAGACCATAAGGTTCCTGCATACATTGGTCGAGTCCAATTCAATACAGGGTTCCATGAAAGGGTTCGAAAATGCCAGCCATTAGGAGCAAGGCATTGACCTCAAACAGGTTGTGCATGTGCCAACACTTTTCATTAGAAGCAACTTGCTACTCTCATTCTTAACCTTTGAAGCAAATTAACAACTCCTCTTAGTTTTCACCTGATGCCTCTAGCCCATACCAGACGGTTCATTTATCACTTTACTCCGCCTTTAAGCATAACTTTCCTGCCTCTTAATGACACCATCCAACTACTCAACATACAACAAGTATTCATTTAAAAGCAAAATACCCTAATTAAAACTGATTTCCCATAAACTCAACTCATCTGAACACAGCTAAGGCACCCTAATTCCAAATTAGTTGGAGTCGGCTAGCTGTATGAATCCTTTTTCTCCATTCAACTCAGTTTAGGAAAAATTAATTTTACATATAACAAGCAAAAGCGAAGATAAGTGAAACATGGCTTGTTGTTGGTTGACCATATCTATTTTGAGCATCCATGATCCAGACAGCTTATATGCCCCACCCAATTAATTTAGTTGGTTGTGGCTGACGCGGGTGTGAGCACGGAGAACCAGAATTTTCTTTCGTGCACGATTTGCACTGCAGAATACTGTAGGGCCGACATCTACCATCAGGAGATAGATGGCTATCAACAGTAATGTACCGCATATAGTATGTCACGCCATTTTATTTGATAGCTATCCATCTTCTGATAGCGACGACCATCAGATACTTCACGGCACGAATAAGGTGTAAACCGCAAAGGAGCCGTGCTGGAGAATTAATGTTTGGGATCTGATGGGGGTAGAAAGAGAGGAAGAAGGAAAGCATTGACGTCACGCAAGTGGCAGATTAAAGCAAGATCATTAATGTTGACTCTGATGAGAATAAGGAAATGGAACCTTAACTAATAGCGCTATTAGACTGGTTGTGATGACGACCGGGAAAAGCTAGGTAGACTCGGAAGTTCGAAGCCACATCCTCTTTATGGCATGCTGTTGTTTAAGAGGCCCAACAAGTGCCTGTTAAACATAGGCCAGTAGAATAAGTACAGGCTCAGGCCCAGTATCTCTGCTCATGTGGGCTGTCCTTGGACAACTCTATTGCAACGCATTCAGAAGAGCCACAACAAGTTACAGAGGATATAACTTCAAAGAGAAACTAACATTACTCGCAGAGTTCTCTATCTTCAAAATATATATTCTCCATGTAGATTTCTTTGGAGTTGCATCCACATCTATTATATACATCCGCAATGAATTTATGACGGGTCTATCAGCAGGATTGGCAATTTATTCCATCCTATCGGATACCTGATCCGACCCGATCTTAACGTAGCTGGTTTTACCCGACTTGTAGCAGATACAGGAAAGAAAAAAACCCACCCCAAACCGACCTATATAACTCTTCACAAATTTTCTTTACGAGATTAAAAAAAAAAATTATTTGTATGCAAATAAAATTGATTTTTATAGATTTATCCGGCCCAATCCATGCCGCCCATCCCAGCTAACTCTCTATCCGGCTCCTCTATCACTGTCTCGCATGTGAACCGTGGAGGCCGTCAGGATTAAGGACAGTGCGAGGAGAGAATTATATATGGATCAGAAAAGAACCATAGAAGACATTGAGGGGGGTGATCATACGAGACAAGGTAAGTGCCCATAATACAAGTAGAAAAGAAAAGATAATCTGTCTCGAGTAACATAATACAAGTAGAAAAGAAAAGCCATGACCATGCTCATCACCTTTAGCATAAAAAATTAACAAGTTACATCATGTTTCTGAAGTGAACTCAGCAGATCAAACATAGGTGGATGAGTTAATAAAAGTAGTATTATGGGCACTTACCTTGTCTTGCGTGATCACCCCCGTCAATGTCTTCTATGGTTCTTTTCTGATCCATATATAATTCTCTCCTCGCACTGTCCTTAATCCTGACGGCCTCCACGGTTCACATGTGAGACAGTGATAGAGGAGCTGCAATAGAGGAATGGTCTTAGGATGTTTATATATAGTGTGCCATTGATTTCTCTCACAGGATTGGATATAAGTGCTCATCCTTGTCATAAACAATGAGAAGAAAAAAATCAAATGAAAAGAAAAGAAAGAGGGTGGTTGTGCATTTCCGTTCGTATGCTGAACTTTTCTCACTTTACTTGCTTTTGTGGCAATGACGTACACTCAAAAGAAATTTAAAATAAAAGCTATGAGAACCTAAACCTGTTATAATATGAGAACTGAAAAAACAAAACAAAGCTCAATTCAATGCCCTGCCAAATTTGGGACCGGATCTCCAGTCCCTTAAGGAGCTAGGCACCCACTACTAGGATAGCAATTTGAAGTAAATATGTTGTGTTTGCGTGCAACGCATGCACAAAGTTGTCTCGGAGACAAAGAAACTTGTGCACAGACTGATCTATGACTCCCACCTTTTGCTAGTGGACCCTTTATCAAAGGGAACTTAATGCGCATCCTGATCATGCTCAAATCCCACATCCTACCTAAAGTGGCACCATGACAACATCCATGATAATACCTTGGAAAAGCACCTGAAATATTTCTAATAGCTTGCCAAAGAACACACAAAATAATGTCCTCATTGCAAATAATATATAGAGGTATATATAAAGGAGCCAATGCTAGATGGAAAAGAGCCTAATCTAAAGACTTGGAAGAGTGATGGAAGCATCAATATCAAGTGCTAGTCTAGCGAGGCAGCAAATATCATGTATGGATAAACTTAGCTGTTTTCGCATGGCTGGCAATGAGTACAGGTTCAAAAAATCACCCCTCTTGTCACCCTTTACCTCATGGTGCAATCTACGTAGGACTCACCTTCTGCTACAGTTTAGTCCACCAACTTCTTTATTCCAAGCTTGTTTGCTAGCGAAAATGAGCCCTCTGAAAAGTTCTCTGTTCTTTATGAAACGTATCGAAGGGACTGCTTTAATAACTTTGCTGGAATTACTTTGTGCGCCCAAAGTTTCCGACAACCTTCTGTGGTTGGATTCTTTGGTAAGCCGGAGCCTAATGGTAGTGGAACACATCATTTCATTGTGCATCAATTAGTGCCATTAGGGCTTCTGAAACCACAACATTCACATGAACCAGAAGATAGCTACGTCACCAACTCTGTGTGACAAATCATGCGGGCGAATGTTTATTCCCACATCGGTTGAGTATATTTTGGATACTTATACAAGATTAAGAAACTCAAATAATATCTTCTTACTAGCCATTTCAGATGAAGTCTTAATTGTTAGAATATGCAGCAGTAGGAGAATTCATTCCAATCTCCACTCAATTCTGCGAGGGATGCCACAATTGGATCTCCAAATTAATTGACCTCTTTTTTAGGACCAGACGAAAACTCATTCAGCTGACCTACTAAGTCTCAAGTGAGAACTTTGGTCTAGAGTTTCAAAACCAGACGCCACAATAAAGCCATTCCTTCCGGTGCAACTGCTTCTCTTTAACAAAGTGGTTGTTGCCTCAGTGTTTCATATTGAACGAGATGTCTTTCTGGATGAGGGATGCTAACAGTTTCAGTTGCACATGTGGATTGGATGTGGAAGCAGGCAGTATGGGTCGGCAATATATATATATCTTTAACATCTCGCACAAGAAATCTCTTCTTTCTTATCATCTTTATCTTTTGAAAACTTTTGGCCTTGTGACCGGGAGGGACCAAACTATGGTCCCGTGGACAATCACATGTTCCCCCATGTGTATCTTGGTTGGTCGCCGTAATATGTGGACAAAAAAAAAAAAAAGAGAGAAAGAAAGGAAGAAACCTGTAACAATCCAGGACCTCATCCAAAATGGCTAGACGGAAGGCATTATTTAGGTTCCTTGATCCTGTATAAGTATCCAAGATTTACCCAGCGAATAACCGATGTATGACTAAACACACGCCCGCACGGATCCTCACATACTCCCCTCGTTCAAGTCCTGACATCCTCGTCAAGCTAAGGGTTCATATCTATTCAAATCTAATCACAAACACCATGATTGGCTCGTGGTCAGCCCCACTGGATCCATGCTGCAGTGTCCCCTAGTCCACATAGGTTATGGGCCGGGTCCGCTCTGATACCATTTGTAACAATCCAGTACCTCATCCAAAATGGTTAGCCGGAAGGTATTATTTGGGTTCCTTGATCCTGTAAAAGTACCCAAGATCTATCCAGCGAATAACCGATGTGGGACTAAACATACGCCCGCATGGGCCGTCACAAAACCCCAGCCAGATTTTTGGGTGCGGGCTTTCCATCTTGGCTGCAAATCGTAATTGCCGAAATTAGGCAGATTTTTAGGTGCCGAACGTCTGTACATGCAGGATGGCAAGTGCTGACTTTCCATTTTGGTTGTGCGTCGTAATTGCCGAAATTAACCAGATTTTTGGATGTGGAACGTTTGTCTGTGCGGGATGTTCCATGTTTTTGGCCAAATATCATCCTTATGATGATTATTTTATTATAAATAATTTTTGTGGCATGATTATATATTTAAAACTTTTGCGATGCCATTTAGCATTTCCAACCTATTTATAAAGGTATGATTTATGAAAAATATGAAATATTTTACGAGCTCTTATATAGCTGTAACCGTCTCTAAAAATGGATCTGCTAACGGGTTAAAGTTGGTAACGAATATGAACTATAAAATCTTGTCGATTATGAAGATATCTCTGTCACAGGTTATAGTGACCATAACGTGAAAATCTATGAGCATTGTTTTGATTAAAAGTATAGATAAATGGCAAATATTTGACGATTATGGATATTTTAAAAAGCACCTTCAACTTTATGAAATTATATGATTTGTGCATACATGATTGGTTTGCTACGACAATTTGTTATTATGTTTATGAAAGTTTTATTTTACAGTATAATTTTACTTTCTAAATGATGCATTGAATCATGTAAAAATTTATGTTTGATCCGATAAGGTAGTGTATGTTTACTTACTAAGGCGCAAAGCTCATTTGTCTCTTTATATTTTTTTTTTGTTTCAGATAATTAAGGTTGATAGAAGCAGAGAATAATAAACGAATGAATGATGAAAGAATAAAGCTTGAAGCATAGTTGCAAGCTAGTAATAAGTGTAGTTCTGACTATAAAATTTAGTTATGTAGTCGAAAAAATTTAAATATTGAATTTAGATGCTCCTGCCTCTTTTTGTTTAGCAAATGATATTAGATTTTTTTTTTTATCATGCTATATGAAGTGTTATCATGGGCATTATGTTATTGTGAGCAATTCTCTACGGTAGCACGACTATGTCATGCTCTCGGATCTAGAGAGTGACACTTAGTGGTATCTTCCTTTCTTTGTGTTATTGTGGACAATTTTTTTAGCCTGACGAGGATGTTAGAGCTTAAACGGAAGAAGTATATGAGCATCCGTGTGGGCGTGTGTTTAGTTCCACATTGGTTATTCACTTGGTAGATCTTAGGTACTTATACAGGATCAAAAAACTTTAATAATACCTTCCAGCTAGCCATTTTAGATGAGATCCTGGATTGTTACACCATTTTTTGGAAAAGAAAAGGAAGAGACAGAAAGAGAGAGATGTCAACAACAAGATATTGGACCTATCGATTGCACTGCTGATGTAGTTATACATCTGCATGGCTTTGTTATGAGGATGGAAAAGGGTGTGGAGCATTTCAACATTGTAACAACCCAAGGAATCATTCAAAATGGCCAGCCGAAAGATATTTTTTTAGTCTTCTAATTAGTTTTGTATAAGTACTTAAGATCTTCACGACGAATAACTAATGTGGGATTAAACACATGCCCGCACGAATCCTCACAAACATATCCAGCACAGTGACGTATTAGAGGAGCACATATCCTCTACGGTCCTTTGTAATGCATGCACGGTGTTGTACAGTGCTGTGTAGTCATAGATAGCCACCATCAAGAGATCAGCAGCCATCATACAAGATAGTCTATGAGCATATGCTGTGTCATACACGATGCTTGTAGTTTGCTGGTCATCCATCTCTTGGTAGCAGCCATCCCAGGATGTACCACACTCTATGGTGCGAATTCTAATTGTTATTTAAGTGGGTGTTGGCAGTTTGACTCAAACAGACACAAGTTAGCTTGGTTTAGCAAAATTTAGGTCAGGGTGGCCTTGCATGATTGGATGCGATTTGGGTGTGGTTCCACAAGGTCTTTTGCCATCTAAGAAGGTCTCGCATGCATGGGTATGGGTTTGGATTTTGGAGAAGGACAAATTATGGCAAACAAGTACCAAACCTTCCTGTGCAACATGAAAAGGAAGGGTAAAACACAAATAAATGGCACTGGGAGGTTGAATTGACTTCCCTGTGGATGTTTCCTTTGAAGGTGAAATGTTGGACGGGAACCAATTTCGGACGCATAATATTATTGAAAAAAAAAATCTTAGACCATTATGAGCCCAAGCCAATGCAATTAGATATATTGAATTATACTAAGCTTAAACACAATTGTCTTTGGACATTTCCTCTCTTTTTTTTTTCTATTTTTCCCCCATCGTACCTCCTTCCTTAGGGAGATTTTATAGTCATTATTAGTTTTCATTGTCTCTCACCTCTACTTCAAACTTTTGCTGGCGATCAAAAGAATCCTACATCAATTTCACCATGTTTCAAAGGTTTTCATTTTCAGTGACAGATCAGTATTATTAGTATACTGCACCCACCATTATGGTGTTTTTTTTTTAACTTTAATATATTGATTGAGATTTTCAATTGTTTAAGTGTTTTAAAAACTTTTAATAAATAAATACTAAACTAATTTTAATAGTACTTTTATGCTGGATCTGGTATGATTGGATCCCATGCAGATGTGGGCCATATTCACATAGACACCAGTTTTTATTTTTGACTCTTTTAATCTGGGTTATATGTTTAAGTCAAATGTTTCCAATACGACAATAGGATATGATTTGTAGCGAATGTCACGCCCCCGCCTCTGCGAGGCACGTGAGGCACCTAGTGCCCACGTGGGGGCCACATGAGGGGGGAACACGGGGCTCCCCTGCCAGATATTATCCGATTCTGGAGCTTCACGCAAGCGTCCTTCACCCCTCCCCGGTTTTGTTTTCCTTCCAAAATGCGTCTGCAGGATTTGGAGTCACCCGCCTCATATGCCCAGGCTCTGGAACAAGTCTTTCCGATGTGGGACTATTGGGCTTCACACCCTTCCCACCATCGGACAAGAGCCGTCCTCGGCTCTGATACCAAATGTCACGCTTCCGCCTCTGCGAGGCACGTGAGGCACCTAGTGCCCACGTGGGGGCCACATGAGGGGGGAACACGAGGCTCCCTTGCCAGATATTGTCTGGTTCTGGGGCTTCACGCAAGCGTCCTTCACCCCTCCCCGGTTTTGTTTTCCACCCAAAACGCGTCTGCAGGATTTGGAGACATCCGCCTCATATGCCCAGGCTCTGGAACGAGTCTTTCCGATATGGGCTCTCGAACTAAGCAAGGGTTTTTTCTTCTTCACAATTGAGGCCATGATTTCAACTAATAAATTTGTTTCTAGTTGATACCATTGTAAACTACAACCCTCTTGTACTCTTGTTGTGTTTGTCCAGAAACAAAAGAATTTCTTTTCTTTTTCCTTCCTCTGATGTGTTCAAGTTTTCAAATTACGCCAATTCATAGCTCTCCATACTTGGAACCCTATAGGCTCGTTTGGTTCGCGGAAAGCATTTTTCCTCATAGGAATATAATTTCTGGGAAGCAGATTCCTAGAAAGAGGATGTCTGCAAAAGTACTTTTGGCATGTTTGGTTGACCATAGAAAAGTGACAGATTTTCAGAGTGCTTATGTTTAGTTGACCATCCATTTTCCAGAAAAAGCTATGTATAATTCCTATTATACCCATAATAAAAATTAGATCTTTAATACTTTGGATCAAATAAGGATCCTTGATTTGATGCTGATGGGCCTTTTTGGAAAAATATAAAAATGTTTTGATTCTCGGATCATGGAAAAGTAACTTTTTCATGTTTCTTATGGGAAAGACTTTCCATGAAACGTGGGAATCATATTCCCACGGGAATACAACTTTTTCGTCTCTCTTTTTTGAAAATTCCAACCAAACAAGACGCATCTCTTTACTTTTCCGTTGACCACACTTTTTTCCGTTCTTTTCCTGCAAACCAAACAAGCCCTATAGTTTTGTAATAATATTTTTTTTCAACATTTATTTATGTTTAATTTTAGAAATTGAAAGAGGAGATGATGGAAGGGATTCAACTGGGGCTTAGGAATCATGGAGCTGCACAAGAGATAATGATCATGTTTCTATGGGGCCGCTTAGTTTGGTCCTTCAAATGGATTGCTTAATGGAGTAAAATCCATGTTCTTTAGGTGGAACATCAAGTTTGAGTAGGTTTTCTAAGCGTCCTTCTCCTTGTAGCCTTGGTTAATAAGTAGGGGTGCTTATGAGGTCCTTTGTGATGTTTCTTTAGCCATATATGACAAATTTACATCCCTTAAAGTTTAAAAGTCTTAGATTACCTCAAAGATCTCTGGATCAGTCGCTGTCACCATGTCATTCTTAGTAGAGTAGAAGTATTCATCTTATGCATTAAATTTGGTAAGTACTCCTGGAATAACTTTAATTTGCTACAACTCATGCTTTCTTATTGAGTAATTCTGTAAATTGGCAACCACATTGCATATGCTCTATGTTGCTTGATGAAAATATGTTTGTTGGTTTTGTTGCTTGTAACGCAAGGCTGTTTTCATTTATGCTGAATGAGTAGGCATTTCCACTAGCTAAAGAATTATTTTTCTTTACTATTGGATCAACAAATATTTCATTGGATATATACATTCATTGAAAAGAAAGAAGTCAGACCCTAGTTTATAATTACAATTATCAATGAAGACTGAATTAAGAACCATCTGATATCCGAACTTTAGCAATTGTTACAAAACCAAATAAACATGTAAGCATGCAGATATTTCTCCTGCATCTGCAATCACTGGAAAATTTCTTTGGAAACAATGTTCCATAGTTCTGCTGTAGCCAATGCCCAAGGGAACATCTATCATCACAAATATTATATGTCTGTAAACTATGTTTGATCTTTTTCCTTCACTTTACCTAGACATAATTTATCTCAGCAAAATTATGACCATCATCATACAACCTAATATATGGATCTTGCATGCCCTATATATTCACAGTCATCGTTGGCATGTGCTCATTTTGAATATTTTACGCCATTCACAATTCACAGCTTTTCTATACTTCAAAACAGATATCATCCTCTCTCTCTCTCTCTCTCTCTCTCTCTCTCTCTCTCTCTATCTCTATCTATTTTAGATTTTATGTGTTTTTATTTTTGAACAAAGAAAAAAAGAGTGTAGGATATGTTTTTTGATCTCCATTTGGAGCTTTCAAGTAATGGACTACTTATTTCAGATGCATTTTCTCAAGAGTCTATTTAGAAGGATCCAAACTCACTTTAAAGGTACTGCATGATTGTAATGCAGCTTCTAGTTGAAAGCACTCTCTGTGTCTTTGAAAGCCTTTCCTCAAATATGATCTCTTGGTGTACTTGATTATGATTTTTCTGTATCGTAAAGCTGCACTGTGACTGCTAATACTTTCACACTGGAGAAAACGGAAAAGAAATGAAATTTTTTTCATCTCTTTCTTTTAATACCTTTTAGTTGTTGGAACCCCTGCATGTACCTGCAGACCTCTCTATGAATGTTTTAGTTTTGCAGTGAATATGGCCTTTCATACAATTGCTAAGTAGCATCTAATGTATCGTCTAAGATACAGTGCAATATAAACCTTATAAAACCATAGGGATCTTTCTGGTTGGCACAGCTGCAAAAGTTTAAACTAAGAAAACGTATTGCCAAATATTCGATATCATAAGAGATTGTTAGCCTTGTTGTAGTGTGCCATGAACATCCCTTTATGCCGTCTGTTTGGTCGTGGACACCAGCACATCCATCACCTCCATTGCCAGTTCCATTGCTTCCACCACCACCACCACTCACTCAATCAGTCCCACATCAAGAAATAACAAACATTTGCTGCCATTTGGTCGGTACTAGTCTTAGAATTAGTGTAGCCAACTTTTCCTTTTTAATCTCCTTTGAGATCACTAGCATGCTATACTGTGTTCTTTGGTTTAAAAAAATATAGAAAGATCAGAAAAACAGGGTTCTGCACATGCTTTAACATGCTATTAAAAATTAAGAGCTTCAGATCAAATAGGCATTCTAGTTTGAAGAAATTGTGGCATCATATCTAAAAGTGAATTAATCAACAAAGATGAATAATATGAACTTTAAATAAGGGCAACTTCATAGGAACTTATCGAATGTTTGAACCATAAACAGCAGTAAAGCAACAGCTTAGCTTTAGCAATGACCAACTAAATGACACGACTTTAACTCCACTTCACAACCATGTGATAGATTGTCGTGGGTAAGCAGTCTATTGAATTATAGTTCAATTTTGAAGAGTTCGACATGATTGAGATGCTGAATGATGTCTGCGATTGATCCAATGATGGCAACTACGGTAACAAGCAGACTGAGTATGCTTATGATCTGCAACATTACCCACTTTAGCTGTCCCCTCTTGATTTTCGCTTGGCTTATATACATTGACACAGGATAATATACCGTCAATGGCCAGAATCCCAGAGAACCAAGCAAGCTTACAACTGCATTAAAGAATGGCACCAGCATTGCTACCACTGTTGTAAAAACTACCATGAGTGTTCGCAGGAGAAGTTTGCAGAGTGTGAATTTTAGAGTTACTGATTTGGTAAAAGGCACTCCTATTGTGTAATCCCTGTGAAAGAAGCCTACATTGGGCCATCTTGTAGCTAGCCACTGCTCATAGAAGGCGAAGAATGGTTGTGCAAATATCTGAAACAAGATAAGATAATCATATGTCAAGTTTAGGGCCTAAGTTCTCAACTAGGGATGGTGAATTTGAGGAACTTGAAGAAAATATCAGCATTATTTGAATATACATGGTATACCTAAACCTTCTGAGCTCTTTTAATTTGGCAAGGTCAGCACATTGCTGCATTCTTTACAAAATAATTTATATGTATATCTTGCACTAATGAGTCTCTTTTGCAATAATGTGGGTTATTTTATTATTTCTGTTGTCATTTGTTCCTAGGGGGATCTAAAGTTTCTAATGCGACCAAATATTCCCAGTCCTTTCTCATGACTTTCATATTATGCCCCTCCATCATTTTATTTTATTTTTTTAATACGCATCTGTCTACATGCACAAATATATCAAAAAACATACATACATATATATGCATTATGTGTATAAGATACCTGATATGCTCCAACAAGATGGATGAGGACAGCAACATTTGCAATGTCGATAAGCCAGAATGGTTCATAAAATCCGGTAAGAATGTTCCCAGGTGCATCATTTCCAAAGGCTGCATATCCCACACAACCGAGGGAGATGTAGAACAATGTAGTTGCTCCAATGCCATATGCACTTGCTTTATTGATCGTTTTGTTTTCAGGTGGTGGTGCTCTCAGAGTATCCTTGGAACCATACAGTCATTAGTGATTTGGTTGAGTAGATAAATAGTCATATATGCATGCAATTCTTAGTATGAGAGTAGTCTAAAACAAGTACATTTATAATATATTTAGAATGATAAGTTATTCTAGGGGACAATTTGAAAATAATATTAAGATTGAATTAGAGAAGGGATTTGTTTTATCTAAGCAGACCATAGAACAACATAAAATGATTCAGATATAAGCATACTGTGCAACATAGATAAAGATTACATTTGTTACCTCGATCTCTATTAGAAGCATGGCAAAAGTGTATGCAAAAGCAATGTTGCCAAGTGCTTGAAAAGAACGCCAAATCTTTGTAGATAATGTGATATGTCCACTCCCTATCTCAACTCCAAATAAAGTTCCTCTGATCTCAGGGTGGGAAGAAAACTCCAACGAGCACAAGCATAACCCAGTAAAGGAGTATGCAACCGACATTGCTGCTGCAATGTATGAAACAAACGAAATCTTCTCTAAATTTGGGAGTTGAGATAATACAATTTCCATTATACCAAAGATTACAGCATATAAGGTTCCAGAAACTTCGCATTTAGCATCGTGACCCTTCTCATGGAAGCAACCTGATCGCTTAATGGCCCTTACACAAAGTTAGACCAAATAGTTAGAGGGTAAACTTCTACTAAGACTAAGATATAAATATGAAATGAATTGAAATGAAGCACTGGCAAATGAAAACTACATGAAGAAAATCGCTCACATCATACTCATAGCACCAGTGATTGTATATCCCACCATAGTTCCCCATAGTATAGCATACTGGGTGATTCCGCATATTAATACATCTTTCTCACCTGAAAAAGAAACCGGATACAACAATACAACTATAATTTGGTACTGTGTTTTTGTTTCAATAGTTATTTAGAATTTATTATTAGTTGATGAAATTAAATCTACACATGGTCATTATTGATTATGATGTACCTGTATGTATGGACTGAGTGAAATGTTTGCTTATTTACACCCATGATAACAAGTTCATTTTCACTCTGGACATTCAGTAATGTGTTGCTACTCGGATCATTCAGTAAATTGCCCCTAATTATTTGAGTTACTCTGGTTATTAATGAATACCAAATATCTTCTATGGACATGCATGAGATGCTTGTTGTTTTTTTTTAATGTTTGTAGTAATATTTATTGTTTGAATTGTTTGACCTTAATGACTTATCATTGCTTATCGTTTTTCTGCATGATATTAAATGCTTTTCATCTTTCTCAATTTAATTTTTTTTGGAAAATTTTCTGTGACTCCTTACAGTCTTTGTTCTAGCCAAATTTTCCTGAAACTGAGCATGCATTTTCTATCACTCAGAAAGATTCATTAAACAGTTGTTAGGAAATAGATGCTCAAGTATTATAGATGAGTTTTAGGTCAAAATCAAGAAATTTTTTTTTCCATATGGGCTATAAATTCCAAGTCAGAATGCTAACCTCGAAATGCTTTTATCACATTCATATATGTGTAGTTTCGTCTTCCACTGATTGGGTCAGGAGATCGGTAACAGTCTGCTAGGAGAATGGCAGTGTAATAGGTAACGAATGCAAAGAAAACTAGAACAAAGGGACCCAATACCCAGCCTAGTTGAGCAAGACTCCATGGCAGTGTCAGTACACCAGATCCCACAAGTGCTGTAATTACATGTGCTGTAGCTGTCCACACATCCCCTACATGGTCAAGTCAAAACAAGTAAAAATGATTAGTGTGCTATTAATAAAAGAGACATGATTGCGAAAAAGAAAAAAAACACATTGCAAAATCTCATAAATTTGTACTTATTTTGATAAGTGGTTCTTTACTTGTTTGTATTTTTTCCATAAAATGAAAACCTTGCAATATTTCTTTAAGTCCAGCCAAGTGAAGCCTTAAAACTTGCTTAATCTGATGTTTATCTAAAAGTTATTTTGCAAGTAGTAATTCCAGGTTCTGAATGTAAGCAGTCACCTTCTGTGAAGCTTCTCCCTAGAAAGTGGGTTAAACTGGATAAGTAGAGATTTTTGGATCAAACACATGCACATGAACATGCATGTGCATGCAGACACACACAGAGACACACATGCACATGCATACCCATGCACATGCACACATGCATGCATGCACACAATTTTCAAACTTAGGGAAGGGCTAGTATTTTATGCCACTGCGTACAGACGACAAGATCTTAATTGGAGACAATCCTAGGAGGAGAAAAGTAATGGTGGCAGGTGTTATGCGTCTCAGGGATGGTGAAACATCAGCATTTTCACTCCTAATACATCTGGCATCTAGGACATTCTAGTAAGGCATCAAAAGCCTTCTTGGCCTGAAGGAAACTTGAATTGCCTTGATCAGACTGGAGGTCAGAGATGTGGTTGGAGTCTTTTCATTATTGTTTCTACTCTGACATTTTTCTTTTACTGTTTTTCTTTTTTTCGTACCTCATCGAACTGAATGATGCTTGCATGCAAATTTTTAAGAATTAATTTTCGGAGTTTTTAAGTAGAGAAATGCCTTATGCATATTGTATTGTTAACTAGATCTATTAAGTTGTAAAGTGATGAATTACACAATTTAGAGAATGCTAAGAAAAATTTGGGCATGCAATTTGTGATGTGATTGAATTGGATGACTCAAAACAAGTTTTTCAAGGGAAAAAGGTTTGAAATGAAAGACTCTAGCTACATCCTGCTAAAATTGCATGAACTGAATGGATTGTTCGAACAATTTGAAGTAAAACTAAGTGTCAGTACTTGGTAAAATTCATATTGTTATTAGTTATTATTTTCATCCCTTTGAAGGAAAACTCTGCTCTGTAAGTGTTAAGCTATTCCATCTTCTTCAGTGGACAATGGACAATTGAAATCCCAGGGTAGTATAAGAAACTGATTGCTCTGTAACACAAATGTTGGTGCAGGATGAAGGCTCTGATTGTTGGCTGAATAGGAACTATCGAGGGAATGTTGGGATAACAGGAGCACATAATATTGAGACCTCTGAAGGAGGAATGGTAGTTTCAGTCTTTTACTTTGTGATGCTTCTGTGCTCTTGCTTGTTGTGTCCCTATCTATGCAGTGTTTTATCCTTCCAGACAAAGCTTGTTACGTTTCTGTTAGGCTTTTCTATCCATCCTTGACTGTATTTATATAATCAGTTGCAGGGTTGTTGCTTTTGTTCATGTCATCTTTAATAATGCCATGTTATAATTAATTAAACGTCTTGTGGGGGCTTCCATCTTTGCCAAAGAAAGACTAACATTGTGTTGAATGATCAAAAATCTCTTTTAACTTTCCATGTGTTGTCAGTTTGTTAATATGAAAATGTTGTGAAGCCACCTATAATAAGTTGATCTCGAACTGATCTCCAAAGATTTCACAACACTGCTTGAGTGTCAGCTTGGTTACAATTATCGGAAATCAGGAATGCCTAATGGATGGCCAGGGGTGTGAAAGCCCATGATAAAAATAGTATGATCATCTTATGCATGCATAAATACACAACCAATCATTATTCCATGGTGTGTTTCTCACATTCGATTTGTTAGTGAGTTTAGCTGCAGACAGGTGCATTTTGAAGGGGAAAAAGATACCTAAGAAAAATTCTACAATGAAGGAAGATGGCGCTAAATGAAGGTCTAAAATTAAAATGTAGACATCATCATCTTTTAATCTATATCGAAATAATGCCCATTTTCTCATAAATATTATCTATACTCTCCTAGCTAGCATCAGTAGAAATGAAGTGCTTGATTTAGCAAAGACAGCATACGAAATCTTTTAAATAAAGGTGCACTTCAAAATGGTAACACTTGTTATCTCATGATTAGATTATGGTTATAACCATCAAGCCTTGTGCAGACTATTTTAGTTGTTACATAATTCCCAAGTAGGAATACTTGGCCAAAAGGAACAAAACTTATAGGCTTTCATGCTTTCATGTAATAATCAGTTACCTTTGGTGCTTCAGCTAGATGCATTGAGCCATTCATACATGCAGAGGCTAAAGTAACCTTTCCTCTTCATTACAAAACCAAAAAAAAAAATAAAAATAAAAAACAGAGAAAGGAGAAGAACAAGATTTCCATTCTTTTTGTGTGTGTGTGTGTGTGGAATTTTCCATGCTTTTCAATTGCTTTTTCTTTATGCATAGTAAAGAAATGATGGCGGGTCCTCTAAACATTTGCATTATGCACCAATGATTTGAAAAATAAAGAGGAAAGTGAACTAGCATCAGCACTTCAAAAGGTGGACACCCACCAAAAAAATTATATTTTTAGCACCTCTATTATGAAAATTTTAAAGGTGTTTAAGGCCAAGTAGACTACCTGTTCTAATGCGGTCATCATCTCCACCCTGCTGCATCTCCATCTTTGTGTGCACTTGAGAATGAGAGAGTTGAGGGGAAGATGACATCTAATAAAAAGCCATCTCCACCCTCTCTTATCCTGCAAGGCAGCGGCAGGCGCGGCCGTCATTTGTTGACTATTCACAGGCAGGGAGTGACACTTGTCAGCTTAGAGATTTCGATCCTCGAGAGAATAAATGCGAAGGAGATGAACAACCTTTTGTGGTTAGCGACGTGGTTTCGTTAGAAGAGAAGGTGGCAGATTTTTAGCATCATCCGTCCGTCTTCATTGGGATTTTATTCAGACTGCATGCAACACCTTTTTCTTATCCCTATTTATAAATTGATCCATCGGAAATCATTTTTCTTTGCAAGAAAGTCCTTCTGTTAGTCTCGCATCGCCTTGAATAACTATCTATGGTCCCTGATTTAAGTTAACCAAGGATAGGGAACGACTATCTTATCCCTGTTATCCTAATTCAGGTGTTCATCATGGATTCGCCTGTTTTATTCCTGTTCTACATCTAGTTGTGGCCATCACAATATCCACCAGTCGAAGGTTTGACTGGGTAGATGCAGTGGTCAGTATTTCTGTTGCACCAATAAATGGAGGCTGTGGAAAAGGTCTGACAGTAGGGACATCAAGCTTGTTAACAACTAGAATTCAGGAAACACATCATTCTTTCTAAATTTGCATGCACATCCATTAAGAGTGCATTTTAGACAATTCCAAGTTGTATATCTAATTCGACCTTGAGTGGGTATGCGACCGATCGTGAGAGTCAAAAAAAGAAAAATAAAATCTAGAATAAATTCATAGGTCTGTTATTTCCTTTACAAATTAGGTGGTTAACACATCACTTCTGCTCAAAAGAAAAAATAAAAAAGAAGAAAAATCATCTAGATATATTTATCTTTTTTCATTTAAAATTACCATCTTCTGCGGTCTAGATACTGATCGAAATTGCCGAGCCTACACCAGCACTTTCTTACAACCAGAGTCCTCATACAAACTCCAGTGAAATTGAGATCCATGACTTAGTATATTCAGCATAATGCCACCTACAACTCGGCCTTAAACAATGTTACATGCTTGAGACGTTGAGCAATGTCTGCGACCGACCCGACGGCGGCGAGGAGCGAGACAAGGAGTGCAACCATGCTCATGCACTGGAGCACCACCCACTTCAGTTCTCCTCGCTTGATCTTGGCTTGAGCCATGTAACAAGTCGCCGGGTAGTACACTGTCAGTGGCCAGAAGGAAATTGCACCAAGCAGTCCAACAATTGCATTGAAGAAGGGCAGCATCAGTGCTATCAACGTTGTTAACACGACAAAGCCCGATCGAAGGACGAGCTTGCACGGTGTGAACCGAAAGGTCCAGCCTTTGGAGAAGGATAGAGGTATTGTGTACACATTGTGGAAGAAGGCTGATTCTGGCCATTTCTTCGCAAGCCATTCCTCATACTTGGCAAAGATCGGTTGCCCATACACCTGAAACGATCAACCAGAACTCATCACTATTTGTTTTATCTAGATAGCATTCACTTATATAGAGAAGATTACAAAAGGAGGCTTAAGATGTGAATGACCTGATAGGCTCCAACTAGATGAATGACGACTGCAATGTTGCCAATGTCCACCAGCCAAAAGGGCTCATAGAATCCAGTGAGGATGTTTCCAGGAGTGCCATTGCCTAAGGCTGCATACCCTATGCAACCAAGTGAAATATATAAGGCTGCCGTCACTCCAATTGCGTACAAGCTTGCTCTCCTCATTGTCTGGTTCTCAGGTGGGGGAGATTTCACAGTGTCCTTCACAAAGAGCAACAAGTCTGGACTGAATGCATCTATTAAATCAACTTAGAAAAAACAAAATACAAGGAGAGAAAATAATACACATGCATATAACCAGTGCTATAAAATTTAGTTGTACTGACAATTCAATTCCACATTGTGATTGTTTTCTTAATGGTCAATTATAAACAATGAAAAAGAATTCTCGTGTTCGAGTATGCGTTAAGAGAGAAGTTTGATACAGGAAACACACTTCAATTTTGCATGTTAGTGTTGGACTTCTATCATTTTAATAAATTTCTACCTAATGAAAATTGGTGAAGGATTATTCACAAGCTGACAAAGTAGATATGTGATAACAGTTGCTAGTGTAACCCAGAATTGAGGTACCTGGATTTCTACAAGAAGCATGGCGTAAGTGTATGCGAAAGCTATATTTCCAAGAGCTTGTAATGAGTCCCATGTCTTGGTTGTTGCAGAGACACCATCAATCCCAACCTTAACTCCCAAAATCGTACCTCCAACTGAACCGTGAGAAGCAAGCTTTGATATGCATAAGAACAACCCGATAAACAAGTATGCAAACGACATTATGGCGGCGACCACCGAAATTAAGGTAATCTTCTCCAAGTTTGGGAATTGGGATAGCACAATTTCAACCGAGCCAAATACGATCATATATGAGGTTCCTGATGCATGGCAACTTGCATCATGCCCCTTGCGATGGAAGCAGTTTGAACGCGCAACAGCTCTGTCTTGTTCAGATCATAGTCAGTGCAGATGAATTAGTTAAGGGAAAAAGCTTGGAATAACGTAAGAGAAATCTAGTGTAACATCTCATTGCAGATATAAATAGCTCAGCCTCAGATATAACAAAGATTGTAAAGTTCTCAGAATGATCTACAAGATACTCTCCATTGTTGAATTATTCATAAGAATAGTTGAAAGTTGAAGGGAACAAACTTTCAACGAAAGAATGAAGATAAGTTTTGCTAGGATTCAGAGTGTGCAAGTATAATATCCAGGAAAGTAGAAGAAAACTACTAGAGACAGCACATAGTAAGTTAGCTAAAACTTAAGTCCTCTGAAAGAAACATACATTGCTAGTGAATGAAATGACTCACACTATGCTCATTGCAGAAATTATTGTGTACCCAATCATAGTTCCCCAAAGCATCGCATACTGCGCAAGACCACATATAAATACATCTCTGGGCCCTAAACAGCAGAGTTCAGTAAAATTAGATAGTACGAAACAAACCAGTGGAACAGTAACTAAATGTTTGGTGATACCATATAAAGGAGGCTCTATACAAATCAATTACCGAGGCATGATCGCACGACATCCATGTATGTGTAGTTTCTCCTTCCATGGACTGGATCAGGAGCTCGATAGCAGTCACAAAGTAGAATGGCAGTGTAGTAAGTCACATAGGCACAAGCAATGAGAGCAAGAGGGCCAATGATCCAGCCCAGTTGTGCTACACTCCATGGCAACGCCAGTACACCTGATCCTATGACAGCAGTAATTGCATGCGTTGTTGCTGTCCACACAGTTCCTGCATGATTTCTTGAGAGATTAGTGAGGGGAAAAGGCTATGACGTGAGAGTGTCATGTGAGACCCCATATTTTCAGAAACATGCCAAAGTTTTCAATTGTTTTCGCTCAAAGATGGATCACTTCTTGTCAGATAAGAAACTGAAATATTAACATTTTGTATTTCTTATGTTGCTTTCAAATATACTTCAGAAAAGCCTCGACAGAATTAGGAAGCGTGGAGATATTTGATCTTTTCAACCGAAAATAAAATCTCTAATCTATGCATTTGATTGATTCATTCTGCATCATTAATAAGTTAGGTTCAAATGTGTATCAAGTTTCCTACTCAAAAGAGAACGAGAAAGTATATCAAGCTGAACAACTGAAGTATTAATCCTCGGCATATTGATCTCTACGTACCCATAGCATGGTGATCCAAATAGACTTTTACCAAGTATTAACAATTTCAATATTTCTCCTCTTATCAACAACTCCTGCCCAAATAAGACCAAATCAGACTCCAAAAACTTGGCTAATGCACAACGTAGCTTTAATTTGTTAGGTGGCATTGTTGGATTGCATCATGTGGCCTGTGCCTGGTCCACTTCAGGAGACCAATCCAAGTTCAACACCAATTCCATGGCCTGTGAGGAAATGCTAAAGGTATACAAGATTAAAAGCATGATGTGAGCCTAATAGTGTCACACCTGCCCGGTAACTACTAATGCCTTTAGAATTAATGTGTCACCAGACTTTGATAGAGAAATCATATATTGATTTTAGAGTTACAGAAGCCGAGTGAAAAGTTAAAGGTATGCATAATAAAGCACACTTTAATAGCCTATTGGACTATAAATCTATAAAGTACCCATAGCATGGTGATCCCCAAAGTGACACTTGACCACAGTCAATTCATATAACCAATCATCAAGCCAAGATAAGGTAGCAATATAAAATCCACTCAGAACACATCAGTTCTTCAGAACTGTTTCTTATTAAATGGTAGACCGACTGATGGATAACCATAAGATCAAAAAAGGCAGCTGATGTATCCACTAGGCTGCCATATACATCATGTTGGATGGTAGTCCAAAAAAAGGACTCCATTTTAAAACCAAAAAGGTTCCTCAAACGAGGTGGAGAGTCCACCTTATACTATGGAGAACATACTATCCCGCCTACTTTAATATATGAGACACTTGTGCCTGGTGGTAATCAATGAACAGCTCCCCATTTTTTCGAATGCTTGGTATCCTCTCACCATTAAGGTAGATTAAACACAGGCTACAATGGCTTCATGAACTAAAGCAGTGTAAAGTTTGATCTTGACAACCCAATGAGAGCAATAATGGTTCTACAATATATGAGGATATATACATTGAGTGTTTGCCAACTCACATAGTATGGGATTGGTGATGATGGAATAGGATGTGCAGTTCGTTCCACTAAATGGTGCTTGGACGGCCCCTCAACTTTAATTGTACACTCCCAGTGGCATGTAATGGCATATATATATATATATATATATATATATATATATATATATATATATATATATATATATATATACATGGAATGGTGTGTCTCATAGATAAAGGTTGCACACAGCATATTTAAGCACACAGCCATAAACATATGTGAAAAAGGAAAACTTAAAAAACAAACTTGGAAAAAAGGCCTTTATGTTATCCTATGCAACTTAAATTAAAATTGTTATGAGAAACTAAGAATATGGTCGCGACACATTGGCAATTTGGCATGCATGGATGAAGCATGCAAGCACCACATATACAGATACATATCTATACACATGAGTTCGGATAACCAAGGAGAAGAGAGATAAAGAGAGAGATGATGATGATGATGACAACAACGATGATCCATTGCACATCTAGATGGTGCAGAAGGTTATAGCAACTAATTATGTATTTATGGACTCATGTATATATATGATAACATATCAACTCCACTGAGATTTACTTTTATTCTAAGGAAAACAGATCATGATATATATTTTCTTATGATGAAGAAAATAAATAATGGGAAACAAATCATGACATATATCTTCTTATAATGAAGGAAGCAAATAATGGCATATAAGAAAATAAATCATGGTGTATATCTTCTTATGATGTTGTATAGCTGACCAATTTTTGTAATTATAGTATATTTTCACTATATCACTATAAGTGTACCTATAATTGCGTAACCGGTATCTTGGTCTCTGGTAAAACTTTTATATAATGTATAATATATCTCACTTCACAACGGGTGGTGGGTGCCTTTAGCATATCACAATCTCTTCATTCTGATACCTTAAGCTCTTCTTTTTCTCAACCCAATGTTATTGCTTTTCATGGTATCCGAGCCAATGGCAGTCTCTTTTATTAAGCTCTAAATTTTCTTAGACCACAGTTATTTATTCTCATGGTATCCAAGCCGGCCAATGGCATCCTCGGGCTCCACCACCGCTATTGTTTTGTCAACCTAGTGTAAATGGGCGATACGTTATCATTACATATAACAAATGATACCCAAAGAACACTTTTGATATGAAATAATTTAGAATTAGAACGTGAGTCAACCTAGAATGGAGCTAGCATTTCCAACATCTAAGGTTCGACACATCTCAATCATCTGGCTGACAACTCAAATGAATCAAAATATCAGTTGAAGATGGATAAGCCATCAATATGTATATATATATATGTATGAGAGTTAAGATAACAAGCAAGATAGCAAAAATCAGCTAATATAATTAAACTAGTATTAGCTACCTTTCTATGAACTTTATGTTCTGTTCTTGACAAGCCCAAAAAAAAAAAACATCTAGAGCGATGTATTACATCATATGGGCTGATAGCTTGAAATATCTTATACCAGTTCTGTATATCCGCCGAGATAACGAGAGCAAGCTGGTAGACACCAATATTATCGGGAGGCTCGATTTTGGATTAGATGGAAACCATGACCGGCATCTAATATCTGGCTAGATTTTGTTAGAGGTTTGGAGAAAATACCTGTTCTTATGCGGCCATCATCATTCACCGACTCCATATTCGCTCTTCTTCTAGCTCCGGATCAACCCCCCTCCTCTCTCTTCTGTGCTTGTGTGTGTCTCGTCGCTATGGGCAGGAAAGGAACTCTGGAAGTTGAGCTCTTTATATCTTTCAGCCACCTCAAGAGAAGTTTGTACCTATCCAGTTAAGCACACCATATTCGTCCATAGGAAAGGTGTAACAGGATCCCATCGAAAATTGAGAGTTTAAATTCACTTAAATCTAACCATATGCACTATGATAAATTCATGATCAGCCTTTATTAATTTGTGGTTCAGTATCTTCTAGTTCACATAGTCTATAAGTCAAGTTCGTTCTGATATTATTTGTAATAATTTAGGATCTCATCTAAAATAACTAGCGAGAAATTACTAATGGAAGAAGGGGCCACGGGGCGAAGCTGTGGGCACGTAATAAAGGTGGCTGGTTTAGAGCGGACAAGGAATTGGCTAGTTTTCTCTCCTTTCTATTTTTGCTTTTGCGGAAAACGAGGCTATGGGAATTGCTAGTGGAACCCAAGAAAGAGAGGGACAGCTTGCGTGGCATCGCAATTGCTCGCTGCCATATTTGTTCGATTAATTTGACGGCGCAAAGCAAAAATCTTTCTTCTCCCCCCTCCTCATCTCCGTTTTGGGTTCGATTCGTGAAAAACCAAAATGAAATCTATAATTCCATTAAAATTCTTCATTCAAAACTCCTGGGGGCAAAAAAAAAAATCATGTTCCATTGTAGCTCACCACCAGCTAAAAGCTGTCTGTTTCCCTAGGCCATCATTGGGAGCCAACCGACCGCTCATAGGCTTTCATAAAAAGGAGGGATCTGAAATATTTCCGTGTAAGCTTTCACTTCTTCCCTTCTTTTCCCTTATTTTCCTCTCACCTTTCTCTTTTTTCCGTCTCATTTCCAGGCTTCTTTCTCATATTTACCAAATTAAAAAAAAAATCCTCTTATTTTTAGTCCCCCTTTTTTCCTTCTCATTGTGTTCTCCTGTTTATTCCTTTTTCTATCTATATCTTCTCCCTCTCTTCTTAATTTACATCGTCAGCTATAATGTTTTATTTGACCTTAGATAGATAATAAAATATATTATTTAAATATTATGTTTTATTCTTGGATTTTTATGATTCTTATTTATTTTTTTTAGAGGTGGGTTGTTACGTGCCGATCAAACCGCCCATCTCGGTGCAAGGGACACGTTTCTAGGGCTCTTTCTACATGGTAAGTACAAATAAGGAAGCCTTGTTTCTCTATCAAAGTCCAAGATAATCCCCAGTGGCTCCCAACAGAGGATTCCCACTCATAGGGCCCCTTTTGCCACTTTGATATATTGCTCATGGCATTAGCTTACGTTGCTCTCCAGAACATATTCTGAAATGACCTTTCCGAATCGTGATACTTTGTCAAAAAGGGTATGCTTAGGTCTTATTAGTAACAATGTTTAGTTGCCCATAGCTATCAGTTCCACCGGTTGGATGGCAATTGCTCAAAAAACCAAAAACTAGTTAAAATAGGAGGCAGGGAGAGGCAAGATCCATAGTATCCACCAGGATGACAAAAGTCTAAAAATTTTATACATAAAACAAATGTCTTTTAAAACTCGTTACCCATGATCTAGAGCAGCAAGAAGCATACATATTTCTTTGCTTTTTCTAGATCAAAATCCTTTTTTTCTGGATCCCTGTGAAAGTAAGTCAAAGTTACACTATTTCCAAAACAATTAATTCAACTTCAAATTTTTATAACAGTGAATGCATATTTTTATCAAATGTTAAGTGAAAATATTTTTATATACCAGAAGCCGCAGATGAAAGGATCTAAACATTTGAAAAATGAACCATTTATGCCAAAAAAACAAAAGTAACCTGAATCTGCAAAGACAGAGGAATGGAGGCTTCTTTTGCAAAATTACCAATAAAACATAAAAAGTAAAAATCATTTGTAGTTAACCTAGTCCTTGCGTCGAGAATGGAACATGCTCATAATGGAGGCCAGAAAACCCCACTACAGTAAATTACAGATATGCAATCTGATTGGAAAAGAAAAATATGTTAAAAATGTGAAAAAGAATCTATGTCAGACACTGTTACGACATCATTCTCTTGCGGTAGATTGATGCATCATTCTCCATATCCAAGATACAATACAAATAACATGTAAAAATTTTTGCCTCAATGACCGAGCACATACTGTCTTATATGAATGAGTACACAAGCCCCAGGGGTCAAAACTTTATGGTTTCATGAATGTTGCCAATGCAGCGTGGATGGGGCTATCTCGTACCGAAACATGTCGCCGGGTTAAAGAATGGGGTCCATTCCATGCAGACCTAACGTTGCTCGGAAAAAGGCTCCTGCATAACCACAAGATTGAATGGTTTTCTTCTTGCACAATATTCTCTTGCATCTTGATCAGCTGATTCCTCACTGAAGGTTCCTGCAGCCAATCAGTGCTAATATCAAAACACATGCAATATCCACCGACTCGTATACATTCAGAGGCACATCCCCCCCCCTACCAAAAAAAAAAAAAAAAAGTTCATGCATGATGGCATTCAGAAGTACATGCCCCCTGTGTTCATTTGTGATGCATGGGTATACCGGCAAGCTTGTTAATGTGATCCACGCAATTGTTTTTAAATCTTAAAAAAAGAGAGAGAGGAGGTGGGAGGGGGAGCAAAAGCATTCAAAACTTACCCCTGGTTTCTTTTGCGCCTCCTCTGGATGATGATGGGCAACTGCTGCTTCCTTCTGCCGCACAACTGTGTCAACCGTCTGGTCTCCAGGTTGCGTTGCCTCCATTTCTTCTTGAGACAGTGGATTAGAATCCTCTGTTCCATTTTCAATTGGCAATGAATGGTGAGGTCCGGTTCTGCCACTTGGGTCGTGATCTAGTTCCATTTCACTTTCTACTGTCTCCTTTTCTTGAATGTCCATCAGCTCAGGGGTCTCAATCGTCAGTTCATTTTCAACGTCTTCCATATCCACATTGGCATCAGTCTCTGGAGAGCGGTCCAAGCTCGAGGTAGCATCCTCACTGCAAGGGTTATCTACAGGAGAGGCTTCCTGCAACGTATGATAAATCAAATTGGCATGCAGATATCAAGCAAAACAAGAAACATAATAAGGCCTTGAAGATTAAACTAAGACATTTCTATTACACTCCATGGATAAATGGTAATGTTATTGATTTCAGCATTTTGAAACATGAGAATTCTGATTATTTTTCGTAATGTGGTTACTTATAACCACATTAAGCATTTAGGAAGTAAAATAGATCGAGCAACATCAGGAGAAAATCACACTATTAATAGAAACTAAAAGCAGCATATGAAACAAGAATTCTCACCATTAACAGAAAACTTTAAGGGCCTGTTTGGTTAAAACCCAGCAGGATAGGCCAGGATCAGAGAGCCCTGTGAAGGGAGGGAGCGAGTGTGAGAGGAAGTGACAACGTCGATGCCAGTGCCTCCCTCACAACAGTATTTGAAAAAAAAAAAAAAGACCTCCCTAGGTTTTTATTATTCCCACTGGAAGTGGGCCATAAGACCCCCAGGCTCTTTTCCTCTCCCACTCTCTGGTTTTCTCCCTCCCTGCCCACACATTCCATTCCTGGGCTATCCTGCCAGATCATGCGAAGAGCTCCCAAACAGGCCCTAAAAGTGCTTTTTGATTGGCCTGCATCAAGATTCACATTATAACCCAACTACAAAGTCGTGTCAAACAAATTGAGAAATTAAAAATTTAGACTGTGCTGTTTCCGAGCTTGTCACAGGTTTGGTGAGATAAGACTCCTTTCCCTATATTTTCAGCATGAGGACCAAAATTTCCTTCCACCTTTACCTTCAAAAAAAAAAAAAGAGAGGGCCAAAATTTCCTTAAAAATCCATATGGTCCACAATTACAGAATATATCCTGACAAACATCATTTAATCCCACAATTACAAATTTGACATCCTGACCATACACTGGCAGCCATGATATAAGGCTGTTTGTGGGTCAGTTTAGGGTGGTAACTGGCTTGGTCAGCTAATAATAATGTAGTTGCTAAAATTCAATGGTTCACATTCTAGATCTTACGATCAGGAATGTGAGGCCCAATAGTCCCACATCGGAAAGACTCGTTCCAGAGCCTGGGCATATGAGGCGGGTGTCTCGTAATCCTGCAGACGCGTTTTGGGTGGAAAACAAAACCGGGGAGGGGTGAAGGACGCTTGCGTGAAGCCCCAGAACCGGACAATATCTGGCAGGAGAGCCCCGTGTTCCCCTCGGGTGAAGAACGCTTGCGTGAAGCCCCGGAACCGGACAATATCTGGCAGGGGAGCCCCGCGGTCCCCCCTCATGTGGCCCCCACGTGGGCACTGGGTGCCTCACGTGCTCCGCAGAAGCGGGGGCATGACATTTGGTATCAGAGCCGAGGACGGCTCTTGTCCGATGGTGGGAAGGGTGTGAGGCCCAATAGTCCCACATCGGAAAGACTCGTTCCAGAGCCTGGGCATATAAGGCGGGTGTCTCCTAATCCTGCAGACGCGTTTTGGGTGGAAAATAAAACCGGAGAGGGGTGAAGGACGCTTGCGTGAAGCCCCGGAACCGGACAATATCTGGCAGGGGAGCCCCGCGGTCCCCCCTCATGTGGCCCCCACGTGGGCACTGGGTGCCTCACGTGCTCCGCAGAAGCGGGGGCGTGACAAGGAAAGAGGCCCAAAAAATAAGGATCTCATCCTTAAATCAGGATTAGTTAGGAACATACGATTTAGATCCATCTTATAAAACTATACAAGCCCTTAGACTATAGGACTTAATTTTTTTGACAAAATATTATAATATGTGATATATGGCTTCCAACTAATAAGCATTGCTTATGTAAAGTTAGCAAGCCTATTATTTCAGGTTCATGGAGTTAAATGCAAGAGGCTGTTTTTATTTGGAACAACCATATAATAAAATTGTTATTTTTCAAAATATTCTATGTAAAATGATAATTGAATGATAGGCTGCAAATAGATACCTTGACTAATTCGGTACGACCTTAGCCTCATTGGACATGCTACATATGGATTTATCATGCGGAAACTGAACTCATATTATCCATTCATCTACCCTATAGTTGACTTATTTTTTTCAAATTTCAAATTCTTTTACATTTCTTAAATTTTAAAAGAATCAAAATAACTTTCAATCCACAATTTGGTCCACAATGCGATCCAAGATAACCCCTCTACATTTTATGACAATCCCAATCACGACAACATTGAGTGTTCCAGTGCAGTTTGTGAATATTTTTCTTTCATTTGACCAAAATGCATGGCAGAAAGATTCATAAAGCCAGACTGGTATAATTACAAGAAAGCTTGTCTATTATAACCAAGGTTATAATTTATGACTCATGTCTTTTCGCTATGCAATGTCATGGGATTGTGGCCAACTCTTCTGACTTATATGGCAACTTTTCTTCGTTTTCTGGTACCAGATGGTTGCTTTCAAACATATGTGCTAAGTCATACTTTGTCATAAACAAGAACATGCATCTGAACCTCCAAAAGTACGTTTCTGACACTTCATATTAAAGAATAGAAACTCACATAAGTTTTGAAAATGATAAACTAGCATCTCCTTCCAAGATAATGGATCCTTCTTTAAAATTCAGAGCCTACAACAAAAGGGCTTCAACTCTTCTATTTTCCAATGAGATAATCCATTAATCTTCCACAAAATAAGGTCAGCATACTATTCAAAAGATGAAAGGGTAAAGCCTATCTGCCAGCGCCATCAAAATAACTGGATACTGCTCTTCTCCCTACACTAATACTAGAACAAACTGCAACCATTTATAGATCTTTGAAAAAAAAATCAAGTTCATGCTAACAAATGAGAAAAATGCACATTAAAATCTGGTCTCTGGCCAAGACCAGAAAAATTTCCTTGAAAACTTGATTACTTTAGTAGCCTTAAAAGCAAACCAAACAAATTGTAGTATACCTTAAGGTATGTTTAACCAGACAAAATTTCAAAAGTTATTTTCTGATAGACGTTAGAAGAGAGCTTAACTTTTAGCATCTCTCACCATGTATCTGATACTAAAAGGACTTGACTGGATATTAATGTAAAGTCCATGATATATATAAGGAGAAAAAAATTTGGAAGTTAACCCATTTATCAAGATAAGCTTAACAACACCTCCATGAAGATGACTTCCTATTGATACCTATTTGTTATTTAAAACAATATCCAAACAACATAAGACATATTAAAATTTCTTTCTCTGTATTTAATACTTCACAAAAGCTCTATAAATTTGTCATAATATGAGATTTATAACTAAGTTAATTCTTGACAGAAACTATACTGTTATATCTTTCTAGGTTCTTTCATCTATTAATGAGTTCTAAAGGGCATCTAAAGCTCTGAATATAATTTCATATTAACACAAATAATTATTATGAAATCCATCAAATGCTAGATTATGAACAAATGTCAGGAAGCAGTATGTACCAACCTCAATCCTGAACTCTTGGGGAAGATTAGGATTGCTTATTGCCATTTGGCTCTCCAGAACTGCTGAACTTTCTTCACGTTCCTTCCTACGACGCCTAACAACACAGACAGCACATAGGCAGTCGCTTTTGTGGCGATCAATCCTGCATTAGAAAAACTTATTCAGTTTTAAAATTGAAATTTCTGCGATTCTATATACAATTACATAAAGAACCACAAAGAGAAGAACCTTGAAACCTCTGATCCTTGGACCTTTTAATTTGAAAAAACAATAAATTTCCACAATCTTAATCATATCATATGTTTGACCAAGAGAGTAAAAAATCCTCTGGAAATAACTACTGATGAGAGAGAGAGAGAGAGAGAGAGAATTGCTCTCATGAAGCAGTCAGTAGAAGATTTACATGTTGCGAATAGCGAATCAAGATTTGCCAATTTGAAATTCATCCTCCAGCAGAAGGCAAGGTAAAAACTTTCTTGATTATTTTAAAACAACATAATGATGGTATTACTGTTGTTACTAGTCTCCATCCTCTTGGTGTCAATTTCTCTATGTAATACTAATCTATTTGTTATGAAGGTTGGGATGCTTTGCAGAGGAACTTTCGTTAACACCCTGTAGTATAATCTGGGAGAAGCTCCTACAAAGGTGTCTCAGGCCCTCCATTAAAATCAAGGCCTCTAAAAGGGTCACCGAGAGATAAATCAAAGATGTTACAGCCTTTTGAACTTGCAATTATTTGTCAATTAGGCTGCTTGTTGAAAAATTGATATACTCAGGAAATGTAAATATGGATGGTGGAGGGCTAAGACTAGGTTTCTTTGTACATAAAGCTCTATGGAAATTACAATTTTGTAATATAAAAATTCATCATTGAATACAAAATGTTTTCCTTTGCAGTTGGTTACATTCTTTTTTATCTCATCATTGCCATCAGTCATTTCTTCTTCTTTCACATTTCACCCTCAATTTCAACTTGCCCACTTTACTTTCTTCCTCTTCTTCATTTCTTACTGGAAAAAAGTAAGAAGAAGAAGAAGATAAATAAGACTAAAACAATGATAACCTTACTTGCTCTAGGGTTCATTGACAATCTTGATTATGCCCAATAGTGTTAGAGATCGCTTGATCATTCTATTCTTAAAAGATCGGACTAATCAAGGGGTAGCCATAATCCTCCTAGCAGAATTAATGAATGACCGAATTAAAATGTCTCCTCTCATTAAAGCTGGACAAGCAACTTACCCATAACGTCGACGCTTATGCTTTGTCTTGCTTTTTGGATGCAACTTTTCCTGACCTGAACATGTAACATCCTCAATCTGAGTACTTTCAGTGGCACCTAAAAGAAAAAAGAAATCATATCATTGTTTGATTTTTTAGAAGAAAGACTTTTTACTCTACTACATTATTACAAAAGACTATATTAATGCATTATTATAGAAGTAGATAAGATGTTCACAAGCTTCATAATTAAAATTTAAGAGCCAACTGCAAATATTTATACACAACAATTCTGAAAACAAAAAGGTCGACCAACCAGCTGCCTCTGCAGTCAAGCTAATATGGGTGACAATGCCCAAAAAAGGCATCAAAACGTAAACAATCAGATTACACAGCACAAACCCCAACATTTAACCGAATAACAAGATTTTGATCAGAGTATATTATTGCAGATATCTTTAGATTTTTCTCTACCATGATTGTTCAGCAATTTACACCACACCGTTTCTCAAATTCCAAAATAATAAAGACAAAATGCAGTACAATGTTAATTCAACAGTTCATTACCAGCTAACATGCGCATCAAATGGTCCTAATCAGTCAGCATCTTCCAAGGACCCAGTTTTAACCCAAGATTCATTTGCTTGCATAAAAGAAGCACATAATATACCTAGAGAGAAACCTATTTTACTCGGCTTGGTAGTAAAGAAGAAACTAAAGCCCCTCCACAAGGAAAAGGCATGGAGAAAACAGCGAGTATCACATCTCTAGACTTTCAGAAGGTAAAATTAGGAGCATGGATATAAATCGAAATAAAGTTATGCAAAGGAGAAAAACATTAGCCTTCAGTATTTCTATTTCAAAAGACTCTCCAACTTTAAGAAGCCACCATCAAGTCCATCATTGTTGTCACCACCGTCATCACTACCACTTCTACTGCCATTTTAGCCATCATCCCACAACATCCATCACCACCATTACTGTTGCAGACTTCACTTTGTCTCATATCCTCTTCTAGCTTAATGTGACCAAACAACATAAAATTCAGAATTACCTTCTCTTTGCTCTTTGCTATTTCCAAGTATTTCTTTCTACTCTTCTCACGCAAACAAACAAAGCCCCTAGCTCCCTGAGATCTGATTTACAAATTCATTTTGGCCCTATCAGAAATACATCAATTTTGGTCACAAAGTATGGAGAAACTGAAAAGGAAAATGTTCAACATTAAAGAAAAATTGGAAAGTATGAAAGAACGGGGAGATAATTTTAGGCAAAACCTCTTAATTTGAGGTTCTAGAGCACGCTAGCAATTTCTTTTCCGCATGTGGTAAATATCTCTCTATGTCATGTTTCAGTCATTATTTTGATTGAACATGTAACTATCATGTATGAGATCCACTGTACTATATATGGGTTATCACTTGAGAATATGATAAATATTATGAAAAAGATTTGCAAGCATTTATTCTGCCTTTATCATAGGAACTCAAAACATGGGAAAAAATTGGGTGATGACTGAGCTTTCTAGAAACAGCTTTCTAGCTTATGAACGATTTTCATACCATTTTTGTTGCTTGAGAATGAGAAATGCTGAAACTTCAAAGATCTTTTATTTATCTTGCCTTCATACACATGAGGTCCTGTTAGTCAAAAATAATTTCCTCCATATGCATGGACAGCCACCACTTCCTTTCTCATTTAACTTCTAATCTTTGATTAGAGGTTAATCTACTAATGTTTGCTCTTGGTTCCTATTCATTGAACATTGAGAGGACCATTTGTCATTCAAAACCTTAAAAGATATGACCATGTTTAACACACAACGTACTCAATCCTTTAACTGAATTTGCATCTGTTGAGAAGACTATCTATATTTAAGCAACTCCATTGTTCCATTCAATGTTAAATAGCTTCAATTGAGAGAGAGGTGGGGGGACAAAAACTCACACATAAAATTAAGCCAAAGTCATAGAAGCCCAACTGCTATCATGAATGATTGAATACAAAAATAGAACTATTAAACTACAATTAAAATTGTTATAAGTAATAAAGGAGGAAAGCCATTTTCATATACAATAACAACAGATAGTGAGTATTATTATTAGCCAAAATTCATGTCTCATACTCACCACTACTTGGCATATCAGAATACAACCCAGCTGCCAACCAGTACTTCATGAAATTCTTTTTCACCCGTTTCATAAGGTCCAAAATATAATCACCCTTGTTGTTGTACTTATAGCAGTTTTCCCATATATATTGCACATCTTTATAAACATCCTCTGAGTTCAAGTATTTATGGCCACGTTCTAGCTCATGACAAATAGTGCCAAAATCCATTGGAGTGTCTATAATATCAAAATAATCCTGAAACAGATAAGTTAGCATTGGTTAATTCAATTAAAGAGTATAAAAAGATATCTATTATATATGTATACATGCATGCAAGAATGCATCTGGCGAGGCAAATGGTCTGGTAGGGTTCAAGTCTAGCATGCACATTTCAAATCCGCTAATTAAACAGAAACATCAATTAGAGGTAATTGAGAGAACTATTGTTACTCAATAGCTAATCAGACTGAAATTTCCAAGGTCCAGAGCCCGAAACTATTAGTTAAGAGATTCGGCCAGGGCAACTTCAAACATCGAGCTGATAGACTTGAGAAATAAAATTTTGAAATGAATATGGCAAAATGTGATGTTGCAGACTTGCAGAGATCTGCAACCATGGCGTGAATGGAACCATGAAATTTAGGGCAATATATTCTTGAATGAGAAAGACTGATTGTCATTAGACAAATTGCACTAGCAACAGTAGCTGCAAGATAAAGTGAAGGAGAACACAAAGAAATGGTTCGAAGTGCCCCTAATAGCCTCCCAAAAACCCCGTCCCCAATTCTTTCTTCTTTATGCATCTCGAAAGAGGATACATCCTCCATATCTGAAGTATCTGATAATACTTACAGGTATCCCCAGAGCATCAGGATTGACAGGGGCATTGAAGGGCACAGCTGCTTCCATTTTCATGACTTTTTTAATCACCTGAAACATAACAAAAAAAGAACCAAAATAAATCGCATAGGTCTTTGATAATTTCAGAAATTCAAACAAACATTCTACATACCACCAGTGCAGCATTCAACTCTTTCGCCTTGTAACGAGGGTCCCTAGAAGGCAGTGTTATTTCCCCTTGTTTCAAATTCCTGGGCATTGATGGACCCACATGTTTTTCATCATCTGCAAGAACCAAATTTCTCTGACCCAGTATCTGTGGACCATTTAGCTTATTGACATTTTTGTCTGGCATGATTTCATTCGACAGACCTAAGCCCCTTGAAGATTTAATCTTGATGCTGCCACTTTTTCTTGGTAATTGTTCTGAAACAGCATTCTGCTTTTCTGATGTCTGTCCATCAGAATAAGTACTATCCTCCTTTTCCAAGGCCACTCGTGGATTACTCTTATCTGTATTACTTGGTGTTTGTGCATCCGAATAACTTCGATGAGGTTCCAATACTCTCGAGGATCTGAGTTTTACCTTAACCCGACTGGGCCCTGTTTTACCCGTTGATTTGTCATTTGGCATATCAGCACCAATACTTGACATGGTGCTAAGCTTATCCGATCCAAGGGAAGGTGATTCATTATCCATTTCAGAATTAAGCTGACCATCATCAGCCTGATTCAAAATATCATCTTCTGTGTTTACACGTACTGGAGACAAGGTTGGATTATTCACCAAACTCTTCTTTTTCCCTTTCTTATGACCTGCTCTAGGTCTGCGCTTGCGTTTCATGTCTTTCCTATAATTTGTAGGAATATTCTCTTCAGATGATGATGCTAAGCCAGTAAATGCAGCATCTTGGAGCAGTAGACCAGAAGTTCCTCTGTCTGGAGCACTATCAGTAGCTATTCTTGTACCCAAAGCCTTTAGCTTGATTTTCAGCACACGCTTCTCCATAACCCAGCAAAAATCACAATGAATGATGTTCCCATGATAATCACACCTTTTAGAGAGCAACATGCAACTAGTCAACAGAGCAGTACAGCAACCAGGTAATTAAATAGCATTAGAAGACAGAAATCTGCTTAATGACATTATTCCTCAACAAGAAAGGCTAAAGCAATTACAACATAGTAACTTGAATCCTGGATATGCCTCAGATCTCTCATGTGATCATGCATTTTTCTCACTTGAGGCCTTTTTTAACATAAAGACATGTTCTTTTGGTGATAGGTTTCCTAAATCTAAAACATGGAAGAATCTCATGATATTTCAAGCAACCTTCTCTGAAACATTTATCAAATTATGACAACTTTTCTATTGTTCCACATTTATCTAACTGATGGAAAAAGTTGTCGAAGAACCATCTCAACCAATCGATATGCATCAGCCAAAATTTGCAAAATATACTTTAAGTCTCCATTTGGTTGTGGAATAAAGGAGGGTTAAGTGGAACAAACAAAGGCCCCATTACTCTATTTATTCCACTTTATCGCACCAAATGCTAGAAAACTACAAAAACAACTAATTCATTCTGAGGGTAAAGTGGGTATATTGCCAAACTGGTAGAGCTACTTTTCTACCTAATGATAAGTGAACTATTCTACCATGCAGGTTGAAGACTTGAAGTAGTTTATTCCAGAGAAAAGTGGGTTAGGAGTAAACCAACCCATTTACACCAAGTTAACATATTCTACAACCAAACGCAGCCTAAGAGCTGTGTATTACAGACTTTATCAAATACAATAAACTTGACTTTGAACACTGATCAATGTCTGATCACACTGCTGCAACCTAAAGTATCATGTTAACAAAAACAACTCCCTATACTCAGATGATTAGTTTGGATAAAAATCTAAAACAGTAAATGAATTTGAAACAATCTCATAGAGGAACCCACCAAACAGTGCACCTGCAATGCATGCCCCAAGTTTCAGGGAGCTAATAAACACATTCCCCTAATTTCATTCCTACACTCCTCTCGAGCTTTTAAAAAAAAATCAGGAAATACAGACTTATGATGAATGCAACTGCTAAGAAAGGGTGAACTGATCATTCCACAAATATGATGATAAACAACTCCCAAATTACCGAAGGATGTGGCAAGCTACAGCTGCAGAGCGACAGATAGATGTTTGTAGTATATACTAACGAAATAATGAAATGAATACATCAGAAAGTCTAAAGAGACAAGCAAATTAGACAAAATATGAGGTCTTAAAATAGTAGACGACTTCTGCCGACATATAAATTGATAACTTGTTTTTGTTGCAGCACATCCCTGCACAGATTAATGGTAAATCATGCTGTAGAAAACGCAACACTTCGCTGTGAAAGTGGATTGATATACAAGGTGATCAGCAAAAATACTATGTTAGCCAACCCAACAAATACAAAAATTTTCAATTTAAAAAAAAAAAAAAAGAATCTAGCTTTGATATTCTAGATAATTTTCTGATAGATAATCATATAATTTCTATCAAAAATCCGAGCAAGTTAAAAACACACAAGATCACTTCCAGGATTCAACCAACATATGATCAAAGACCAACCAACCATTCTGTATCATGTAACAAGCCCATAACAGTTATATGCCACTCTAAAAGAAGAAAATTACATAATTGAACGACCTAATTGGTACTTGAAGAACCAAAACACCAATTAAAACAAAAATCAGATCTCTAAAACAGCGACCAGATGGTTCATATCAACAGCTTAACCTCCAAAACCAAAACTTTCACCGCATGCATCGACAGTCGGAATGACCTCGAGACAATTGAGAACTAATCCCACGAATTTCTTATCAGACGCACCTGACTTCTTGAAAATAGTCATGTTAAAACTACCATTACATGACACCCAGTCTAAGAAAAGGAAACAATAACTATTCTAAAGTTCAAGAATCGATCAAACTCCACCCCGCAGTTGGCAGGGCTATCGATCGGAACAAGAAAACCTAACCATGGATCCATGGTTCTACGCGAAAAAAAAAGAGTAGGGTTTCAATCTGTTTTAGAAAGAAGAAGAGAAGAGGAGAAGAGATGTCACCCAAGTTCCCCTGGATTGCGGGAGACTACCGCGGTGAAAGGAAGAGATCGAGGCGGCGGCGCGAGGTGGGAGAGGGGGTGAAGGGGATTCGGTCCGGTCGGGCCCGGGACGAGCCGAGCCGATTGGAGATTACGATTTGGGAATTTGGGAGTCGGTTCCCTGGAATATAGTTTATTAAATATATACAAGAGGTGTCACGTGCACTGCACGTGATAGTAAAATTGTGGGCCAAGTCAGACTCGAATCAAAATTCAAGGATTTTGCATGTTGATATGAAAATTAGGCCCTAGGGGCTAAGTTTTAGGTTCGGTGGCATTATCCCTCTCAAAACCTCATTCTTCCGAGGAAGACTAGTCCGAGTTTAGATACTTTATTCCTCTTGACCTAGTCTTCTTTGTATATAGTACAACGGCTGCTCATCCTATTCTAGCATAAGTGTAGCCAGCAGAGTCAAGAGCTACAATCTGGCACAACTACAAGGAAGGGCCTCCTGGTGTGGCTAAAGGACCTCTTCGAAGTGTTGCGCAGCATGAAAAGCGACCCAGTCTGCAGCCTTTTGAAAGCCTATTTTGATTTTTGATCAAATTATGCTGTGTCATACTAATACCACTTTTCCATGAGGTACATTAATCAGATTTGCTTTCTCTTATTAGTCTTCCAATGAAGTTGTTTTGGGACAAAGTACACCAAACATATTTTGCCAGATTTTTTTCTTTTTTGATGGTTTTCTTTCAAGCTATGCTTGGAACCAAGAAGCTTGTAAATGGTTACTTGCCTTTGTCATTCTCAGGCTACACCGAGCTGCTCTTTGTGTTCAATGGAGTAGAAGTAGTATATATGAATTTTTCTGATCGTCTTGTTATAAACATAAACTGTTGACTCTTGTTGTGTATTCGCTGATCTGACCAATAGCTTTCCGGAATCTTGAGATAGATATTATACCTGTTGTCTTTCGAAAGGCCTGGTGCCTTGCACTTCCTCAATCAATTTCAACAACCTAGTATTTGTTGATTGTTTCTTTATGTTTTGTCATCGAACTATACAATAATTGATCATGGGATCAATGTCGAGCCTTGGCTTGCATTTTTAATGGACAAATTATTTGCTGAGGTTGTGATTAACTATGTTAATCATGTTAACCAAGTTAAATATAAACAAGTTAAGCATATGACTTAAAATAGTTTAAGCAAGTCAAGTGGGATTAACCGCTTATTAAACAAATTGGTCCATATTTCAAAATCCTAATCTATCTAATAGATAGGTCAGATTCAAAGTTACGATTTTTATAACGCTATCCATATCTAACCTGACTCATATTCGATGCAGTCCGGCTCGATTGCCGCCTGTATATAGAAGAAATATTTTGAAGATAAGGCGCATGGAAGAATTTTATTTTTACTTCAAAAAAATTATTGTTATGTTCTTTTAAGGGATGATGGGAAAAAGTTAAAATTAAAGTATGCAAAGCCTTTGGGTTTATAATAATGTCTGGTGTTTGTATTAGAAAAAAAATTATATATATATATATAATAGCTTTTTTTAATTTATTTACTGAACTCGGCTGATAATGGGTTTGAACTTTTTTGTTAAAAAAAAAGGCTTTGCTTTTCTCTCAGCTTACAGCAAGAACGGCACTTAAACCTATTGGTACATTGAAGGAAAAGACAATAATTCATAATTTTTTAGTTTTTTCCCGATGCCACCTCATTTATATGTTTTGGTCTTAATTCGACCCTTGGCATGACCTTTTAGTCAAGAAAAGGCCCAAATTAAACCAATATATATATATAACAACCTAAAACCTGATGATCACCCAATTATTTTTGGATCCATTAAAATTGTGAGATTGGATTCTAAGTGTAACACATAATTTGGATCCAGAGATGCATAACCTGAAGACAACTTGTTGCCACCCCAATTGATGCATGTGTCCTGATTTTAAATCAATTCAAAATCAGATAACATAAAAATGATGTACATGTTATTTCTCAAAAATATATTGTATTCTGAGTAGTGGCCAGTTTTATCCAACTTAGTAACGTTATTTTCTTGTAATATTAAGACAAACAAACTATCTTAGCTAAGTAATAACTAACACCAATCTAAGCTAAACTTATACTACCCAACATGACTCAAGTAAATTTCAAATAGACAACATTGAAATAGGAGCTTGCTTCAAGTAAATATTATTCCAACCTAAAGCTTTTTGACAAACTATAACTCGAGTATTTAGAACTTTGGAAAATCAACTAGCAACTGATCTTAAATATAAATGTTCATTATTTCTTTTTTTAAAAAAAAGAACTTTTTTTATTAAAAAAAAAAAAGAAGATCTAGAAACCATATTAACTTCCAAAACATTAGCTCATGGTTCTTTTAGTTACTCTACATTGAAGAAGCCATATAAATTACACTGCCATGACATAAGAAAATATCTTACATCAACATCACATTCAATTGTAAACTCTATTTATCACTGTTCTCTTGTAATCAACCACCCTAGAGGTAGGAAGGATGCAACATCTCCTTATCAACTAATTCCATAAGCAACTTCTCTCCCTGGTCTCTTTGATCAGACAAGTCATCCCCTCTTTAGTTGTTTTCTCCAGAAGGTTCAAATGTACTCGACCTGCACAACAATCACCCCTATATCAATTAATGATAAAAAGGAAGCTTAATTAGAGATGTGCATGATTGTGAAGTTACAATTTTAAAATTCTATCTTGCTTGAAGTTTGTAGGGAAAGAATAGTATTAACATACCACATTTTTGTGTCCTAGGATCTTGTGCAATATATAGCCTTTTCACTGTATTGATGAACATCCTGCAAAATTTTTAACATTAGATTTTATATGGATAACAAACATATCCCTATGAAACAAAAATGTATGATGTTTTTTTTTTTCGAAAATTGCACGAAAACTTGAAAAATGGATGCAAAAGACATACTCCCAAGGTACATCGCCCACAAGCATTCGATCTCCTTCATTGTCCTCATAAAGAAGAATATAACTAGGAGTAACAATCTCTTCTTCTCCATCTTCCTTTGATTTCTTCGAGTAATCAGCTGGATAGAAAATAAAACCAGCTTTATTAGCCTATTGCCTATTCACAATGGAGATTTAATAGGCTTTAAAGCTAGAGCACCACAAGAGATATCATTTGCATAGGATCAATGCTTATGCATTAACAAAATCATCAGAACAAGACTAGAGATTGGAACAATTAATGTGATGAAACAACATGCCTAAATGTTTTTAACAGAACAAATGTAGAAAGATCAAAGATGAATCTATCAAACAAAAGAAACACCAAAAAAAAAAAATGCATTTGCATTATTGCAATTTAGTATTAATCAACAAGCAGTGAGAGGATGCAACATTGGCAAAAATTTAAAAATTTGACTTGGATTAGAACTCACTAACCCATCAAAAAGTTATGAAACATTTTCTGAAGGGCTTGAGAGAGCGATTCATAGCTATCATGAACCTTTAAGTCAATTTTTCTTCCAACTGCATAGCCTTCCATATTCACCTTCACAAACATTGTTTGCCTTGCTACAGGCTCGTTGCTCGTGTTCTCTCCCTCCACTGGTTTCATTTTCTTGGTATCCTTTTCTGAATCCATAGCAGACTTTGATGCTTGTGGAAGCCCCAAATTCCTCCTAAATGCGCGAATTGGAGGCCAGCCTACAACTGATGGTGAAGGATTTGTAGCCCTAATTACATTTAACAAGTATAATCATCAGAATCATGATAGAACTCAGTAGAAAAACCCCAACTAACATTGTTTAGCATAAAAGACTAAAAGATGGAGAAGATGCAGCTGCTACAAAATGTTATGGTTCATAATTTGTATATGGCGAGGGGCTACATGGTCCAAGTAGTAAATTGGCTGGGCTCAATTTGAACCCTTAAAACGGCTAAGCCCAAGATATACTAAAAAAGGCATCCCAATATATGGGGCTTCTACTAGTTTGGGGTCTAGAGAGAGCCAGATATAAGCAGCCTTATCTCTATGTACGGAGAGGTTGTTTCCATATTTCAAACTCGTGACATATTAGTTGCAGTAGAACAACCTTATTGTTATACCAAGATATGGTCTCGACCCAAGATAGATAGGAAACACAAAAATTTTGGGCTATCTCTGAGCTCATTTTAGACCTAAATCGGGATCAACTTGGAACAATGATAACCCTCTTCTAGTTTGGGCTCTAGTATTGTGGCCTTATATTTTTGTAGTACAATCCAGGCAAGCTTATCACACTTAAAATATAATATATATATATATAGAAGTTTTGGGCTATTGTTGTCTTATATAGGATCTGTTTGGATGATTAAGCTGAAAATTCTATGAAATTCGTGAGTTAGGCCAGTACAACAAGCAAAATCATAAAATTATAGGCTGTATTAGACCTATATTCATAAATACTAGTAGATCTTTTTATTCGAGTCGGCTCATTCAAAAGCTATTTTTGGGTATTTATGAATGCAGCCTTGCTCCATCTATAATTCTATATTTTGCTGGTTGTATTGGCCGAACCGACGAATTTCATATGATATTCAGTCCGATTATCCAAACAAATTTTTAGAAAAGAGGTCAAAAATAAAAAGACGAGGAGAAGAAAGACGGCAACGCGTGGCTCATATACTGTCTGCTGGACCCACCACATGACAAGGACTATTCGTCACATTTCAAAAACGTACCCCACCATTCCCTGCAGCCGATACTTTTTCATTATCATGCACATATTGTCACAATCCTCTCATGAAAATCCCATGGATGCCATCGAAATCTCTCCTAGGTAGCAAATGGATTTGCTCACATGCCCAAGTATATTCTTGTTGTTATAGCCATCGAAAGGAACAAATATAAAAGAAACTTATGGTATGGCTGCTGTGCCTGAGGCAACAATGATTCTCCCAACAAGACTCTAATGTATTAGAAATATCCTGTTTTCTTTAAAGAAAAAACAAAAAATAAAACCTCTTCTTCCATATTTAGGAGAAAACTATAGTTTAGAGCTAGAGCATGTAGTTACAAAAAAAAAAAAAAGCTCGAATCTCGAGATAAAACAAAGAGTTGGAGGTGTATCTAGCGGAAAAAAAAAAAGATTAATATTTTTTTTGCCCAAATCTATCGGTGGATCACTTAATAATTATTTTAAAATTTATACAGACAGATAAATAAAAAAATTTGGAGTGTTTCGAGATCTACACATGGTACAATCTAACCGTTTATACTGAAAAAAAAAAAATGATCATTTTTTCGTGCGAAAGATACAAGCCGGACCCTAAAACAAAAAGGCACTTGAGATTCGAGGGATTTTTTTTTTTTAGATTGTTGAATCAGGATGCTAAGCTAAGATTGGTTGGTGAGATATGAAGGAAAAGTATATGAAAAAACAAAAACTTTCAGAAAGTATATATATGTCCAAGGACATCTATGATCACAGGTCGCCAAGGACAGAAGAGAGAGGGAGGGAGGGAGAGAGAGAGAGAGAGAGAGAGAGAGAGAGGTCAAACCTTAGGACACTAGTCTTTTTATGGGCTTGCTCGAGAGCTGCCTTCTCTTGCCGGGCTGCCAGACTCCAAGGGTGGACAAAACCACTAGTAGTCTCGGAGAAACATCTCTTGGAACCTCCAATCCCCATACCACTCCTCTGGTGTGTGCCATGTCCATCTTGAGGGGCTCGGAACGTTGTGCTTCGGCCTCCACCACCACCACCACCTTCCCCTTCACCAGGCTCAAACCCATTGTTCAAGGAGAAACCAAGCCTTAGCTCCAAGTGGCTTTGGAATCCATTAGCTGTTTCCTTAGCTCTATCTTCATGAACCCTTTCTCCCCCTCCCCCTTCACCACCTTCCTCCTCTTTGGGTGGTGATTTCTCAAGCAGTGTAGCCTTCATGGGCTTTGCTTCTTGTTGAGATGGAAAAGAGAGAGCTTTGGTTAGAGTGTGAGGAGGGAAGGAGAGGGTGCAGGACTTCTCTTTTATGGAGGGTCGCGGCCTTTTTAGGGGTGAGGAAAATGTGGGGGAATAAAGGGTGGGCGTAGATGAAAAGGAGGGAGGCTTTGTGGGGACTGTAGACTGTGGAGGCCACTGAAGTGGAGTGGTGGGACCAAGAGTGTGGGAACTGTGAAGGGCAGGGCTTGCTTTGTGGGGACTTGGAGAGAAGCCACACCTTCTTATCTTTTTTTTTACTTCTAATCCACACCCTTATCCTTTTGAGTTATCAAAAAAAAAAAAAAAAAAAATCTAAGTGGAGGTTGCCAAAGTTGTTTCCTTCCAACTTTATACAACCAATCTTATTGGTGTAATGGTGTACTTAACTACCCTGCACCTACCTAGGCATGATTCAAATCATCTCCCAACATAAAGGTAGTCATTTTGCACAGCGTTTTGGAGAAAATCTAAATGGACAGTTAAATAACCAATTGGTGATTGATATAATATAATAGTATATGGAACTTATCGCTGGAGGAAGTTGGGAAAAGATGTGCACTCAACTCATTTGCAATGGGACCAGAGTTACTGAGGTTGCCCAGTCAGAGTCATCAAACTCTGTCTCTCTCACTCTCTCTCTCTCTGTCATAGGAGGGAGTCCCAGCGCTACCTAATTACTGGCGCAGTCTTCTATGAGTATTGCTTGGGATGAAATTTTGAGAGATAAATGCCCTCCTATTTGTAAATGGAAGGGGGTTATGACTACTGAAGTAACACTTAGGTCATAATTGCCAAATCTATTGGAAAGAATCCATTCGTCGTTACGATCATATATACATAACATCTACGTAAATATGTACGTATATTCTTATAGAGTTGGGAAGAAAGCCAATAATTTCAGCAAGGCTCTTTCTTTTTAACCCTAACAGTCAGGTACTAAATAAGTTAGTTGTTTGCCTGTCATTGGTCGACTTGAATGTTTATCCCCCTCTAGTCCTAGAATCATTGCCTCTTTAAACCTCTAGCCTCATGTCATGATTTGTCCGACAAAAATACACTATAGTATATGAGTAAGAACAACACATTGGTCCTATCACACTATAATCACAAGAATGGGAGTTATGACAATTACCAAGAGCTAGCTAAGAAGTAATATTTTTTTATTTAATCTCCGGCTGACTTTCTTGCTGATGGTGAAGATGTTTATACACAAACATGACATTTTACTCACTACAAAAGCTAGCTCCAAAGTTGGTTCAAAAGTTCATCTGCCTTCTTCTAGATTAATAAAGCCTGTTTACTTTATAAGCAAAGCTACCCCAATGTATAACAACCCAGCCAACTGAGGCAATCCATGCTTACTCTGTAATTGTACTAAAAAGTATCACCAGACCACATGATTAAATGATGTCAGTGTATTACTACCAAGTTATGGTATCATACTCTATATAAGCGATTCGTGGCTACTGGTCTTCATCCAATTTCCTATTTTATAAGCCTTGATCTCTTTAGATATTATGGATTGCTTTACTTAGATTTGCGGCTCCTGGTAGGAATGCTATCATCATTCCTTCATGGTGTCCTCTGATACAAAGAATCTCTGCTTTACATGAAGGCCTTTTTTTAAAAGAAAAGCAGACATGTCATTCCATGAAAAAGAACATCTTTTGATCAATCAGGCGTTATAATTCAGTTGCTTATGGTCAACTTTATCCTGAACATCAATTATGGATGGATTAAGGATTTGTTAATGCCATGGAATGTATACCTATAATCCTAACCTAAGTTCGATGTTCTACCATTACGACAAGTGTGCTCATTAGAGTGTGAAAGAAATCACAATTCAGAGTATACAACCAAAGCAAATCTTTAGCACTCTATTAAGTAATGCATCTCATGAATTTTAAATGGCTAGTTTAGCCCAAAGTTTGTTCCTTTTAGTTGTGATTTTTATTAATTGTCTCATTGTAACAATCCACGACTTCACCCAAAATGGCTAGCCGGAAAGTATTATTAGGGTTCCTTAATCCTTTATAAGTATCCAATATCTACCCAGCGAATAACCGATGTGGAACTAGATACACGTCCGCACGAATCCTTACACTCATAGTTAATGGCAGATCATATTTAGCGTAATTACTATGGAGTGCTTGTTGAGAATCTGACACCCCTTGCCTGCCCCAGCAAGGAGGTGGGGGTTTAGTTAGAGTCAGCCCTTGAGAGGGTGGGATGGGAGAGTTTTATTTTCAAACTAACATCTTCTCTTCTTATCCGTTGGAAATAGTTTTATTTTGAAACATAAATCATTTGATTTCTTAACCAAGAGGAAGTTAGAAACTTTAACCGGCCACATTTTTTTATGAAGAGTCACTTCTTTCCAGTTTTATAAATACAATGTACTTTGGGAGATCTAAATAACTTTTCCTTCTCTTCATTATTACAATTATACTCTTTCTCTCCCTTACAACCATACTCTCTCTTATAGATTAACAAGTGTGGATATCAGTATGCTATACTTTGGGGCGAAGCCTGAAGTGTAGAAAGTGTGCGGACCTAGGGATAATAATTTCCACAAAGTCTACCTGTACAGTGGAAAAATAATTATCCTTAAGAAAGTAAGCCTACCCAAATTTACTTACATATATCATTTTTTGCAAGTTTTCTTGATTTGTGTGCATGAAATCCACAACAGTAGCCCCTCCTAATCTCGTAAAATATGTGAGGTAATCACAACATATTTATCGTTTAATTAAGGAGGGCGAGCTCATGGTGATGTATGACCAGGTCTCATCAAGCATGGTATGAATTAATCAGATGGTATGACACAAGCAATTATGGATTCCCAGTTAAGAAATTCATGAAGGAGTACTTAATCATCAAATAGAGCATCAAACCTAGCTTCCATTCATGGCCAGAGATTACAAAATCAGAAGCATTTACCCTAAGCAAACGTTTCAACAAGAAGTCATCTCGCTAATTACTTTGACGGAATAGGCAATTCCAATTTAAATCATTTGATCCTTAATTTAAAGTCTCAAGTCATCTCACTAATCGCCGAGCTGATGTGTTGCAATCCTTTTACTTCCTTTGAAATGGCATTGTTATTTGTGCTATAGAATGGAGCAAAGTGGAAGGTGCAAGACACTTGAGTGGCTATCTTTGAGAGATTTTTCTGTCAATCTAGCATTGCTCTAGTATATAAAATGCTAGATTAGATGTGGAACAATAAGGCCCCATTAAATTGCAGTAGCATACTCATTTGATTTATCTTGGAATTTATACAACAGAGCAGAGAGATATAAAGACATCGAATAGTGTTAGAGATGCAATTCAATGTGATTGATGCAGGACTTGGGACGGAAAAAATGATTGGAATTACAGAGTGATGGTGTTAGAGATGCAATCAACTCAGTAGAATATCTGCCTCCTGTGAATCACATCCAATCCTGCATCATTTCCAGTTACTGTCAGGTGTCTGAGAAAGCTTAAGAAACTAGTTGCTTGTCTCCCTTCTGGATCATTGGAGACACATGCCAGCTTCAGGGTTGATAAATAGACAACAAACTGTGGTTCATGAAAGGTAGCATCATAATGTCGATGCATACTATTGAAGCAAATATTGATTCGACGACGATTGAATAGTCCTGAAAGATGAATTACAATCTTGGTCCTCTAGTTGACTTGGTTGACTAAGTTGGCCAGCCAGTATTTCTGAAGTATGAAGGAGAACATTTAGACTTTGGATACAGATTCCAATTCAGTTACTGCTGCTGCAGAGCTATATGGTTAATGTAACAAATGAGAACTCATCTTGCTATGGGGATCTTCTCATTGTCTATCTCTGGTCTGACTTTAGAGACCCAACCTCACAAGTCTCCGCAGGGATTGATTAAATGGCAGACCTAATGGCAGGGATAGAATTGCATGTGAAAGCAAAGCTCTTCAAAGATTTTGTCTTCCTTCCACTTACATAGATCACCCAATTCTACTTTGTGCTCTCTTTCTCTCTCTCTCTACAACTCACACACAAATAGCCATATCTGGTAGTGAAAGAGGAGAAAAAAACAAAGAAATGCAAATTATTTGTTTCTTGGAAGCCCATTTGGTTGACAAAAGAGATACCATGAGTTCCACTCTGGATGGCTACTATAGATTAAAAGACATTCCAAAAGGCTAAGTGGCAGCCATCAAGTAGTAGCCTTGTCATATGGCCCAGAGCAAAGTGGTAAGGTTCAGACAAGGAATAAATAGACTTTGCTCCATACGCCCCTCACAGGTGTAAGAGTGCCAAACTTTTCCTTCGGCTTTCTTACCTAGATTGAAAGGCCCTCTGAAAAAACAAGAATCACTTTTAAGTTGAAAGAAGCCTTCTTGGTGGATAATAAAGGTGAGATGATATGATGGAAATGCTAAAGTGCAAAGGTGAGTCATGATGGCATATAGGTAGGATGCATCTGAACCACCCTACAACAATCATCACGGATCAAGTGTGGATCCTCATCCAGTTTTCAAAGATGATGCCCACCTTTGTTTCCTCACAAGCCAACTTCTAAGACAACAATGCAACTTCTAAGAAAAATACTCTTTTTGCAGTATGGAAAGGTCTGCTGCTCAACACTCTTGAGGGCATGCAACATCCTGATATTCTCTTTCTTTGTTTTTTTTTTTTTTTTTTTGTTTTTTTTTTCTGGTGGGCAGAGAAAAAAGTTGAATCAAATTGATTTGCCTTAAAAGGGACCAATAAGAGAGGCAGGTTACATATAGAAGACTTGAAGAAAATTAATCTGGAATCAACCATATAGATTTCATATACTTATTGGTTTCTCATTTTGTGCTGCATTCACTTTTACTAGATCCAAATAAACATCATTGGCCTCTCAGTTTGATATTGTCGAGAGTCGGAAAAATATGAAGCATATGAGATTCACCAAATCTAAGTTCAGTCTCAAATGAAAGAGAATCTTTTCGGGAAGCTGGAAGACCAGAGACTGGCAGACCAAGCAATGGAAGGTCGTCCTTCCTGAACTGCCACTGGATTGAGCCCAAACCGTGCTCATCTGCACCTGAACACTCTTGAGCAAGTAACAGGTCCTGAACCATAGAATTGCAAATGAGTCAAGTCTGGATCGCGCTTTATAGTGCCAGTTATGCTTGCCAATTAAGATGGCATGCTCTTCAAGAACATTAAGCCATAATCAACTTACATATATCTAAGACCCTCATACAAATTATTTATAGAACTACATACTACTATGGAACCACCCACTCCATCTTCATTTCACTTGGGTGCTTCCTTCTGTTTCATGCAACATATGTGGTTCTTAGTAACTAGGAACCACTGAGAAACCAAGCCCCCAACCTCAGGGCAATATGCAGTGAACTATCACCTGTGGGGGATCTCAGTAAAAAATGATTGAAGTACTTTGTCATGGACCCACATTCACCAAAGGAGAGACCAAGCTTGGGGCGTGAAGCTAGATCCTGCTTGATGGGAAATCTTAGTGTCACCCCAATGGGAAGAGCACAAGAGTGGGCAAGAGCCTGTTGCCAAGAAAGAGCCATCATTTCAGCCAACATAAAAGGAGAAAAGATATGCACTTTTGGCTCGTGCAAGGTCTTCATCAAAGGCACTATGGCACCCCTCTTGGCACAAATGATGGGCTTTTCTTGTCTATCCTTGACTTGTGGGGGAGGCTTATCTTCTGCTTTATTGTGTTCTTCTCCCTTGGTCTCTTCACAGTGCAGCCTTCTCTTTCAACTCATACCGCATTTCAGCTTATGACAATATAAAGTCGAAGAATTAGAAGTCATTCAAAAAAAAAAAAAGTAAGAAGAAAAATGAAGAACAGAACCATATGTAGATGTAGAATGCAGACACTCTTTGGCTCTATGGGGAAGGAATGATAAATTGAGCTTGTAATTGGAAAGAGATGGAAGAACAAGCTAAATTTCCTCATCATACATTACCACTGATCTAGTTGTACTGCTTCTGCTACAAAATTTTCTATGAGACTGTATTTCCTTCCCCTTTTTCTTTTTTCGAGAAAAGATTGTAACAACATTCATTCTTTCTTTTTTTTTTTATTTTTTTTAGAACTGAAGCGACATTCTTTTGAGGTAGTTAAAATATACATAAAACGAAAGCAATGCACTCCAGTGTTGAGATCATGAACATTGACTTGATAGGTACAGTGCTCCAAAATCTTCTGCAAACTCAAAAGTCTTCTTTGGGAGACAGTGGGTTGACTTCCATAATGGAAGCCCTCCAAGTTGCTGTCATCATTTCCATCTAGTACAGAATTTCTACAACTTCTCAATTGTTGATAGAAAAGCCTAGTCGACAACTGACATGCATGAATTGATTGGCATGTGATAAGCCAGGGGTAACAAAAGAGTAGCTGGTCAACTAACTTGCCAATCATCTTGAGTCACCAAAGATCATCACAAAAAACTGGCAATTACATTGCAGTACATGGAAATCTCTGCTATGTACCTATGAGTCTATAACACACATGAGAACTGAGCATGTTAAAGATTAAAGTCTAAACTTGAGATAAGTCTAGCACAAGATCAAATTTATCTAGGCTCCATAACAAAAAATTAAAAGGATGCTCTGGTATCATTAGCATCCCACAACAGAAAAATTAAAAATACTGTGAGAAAAGAACGGGGCCAAAAATTTTCCTCAAGAAAAAAAAAAGGGAGAGGAAGATGAAGAGAAAGGAAAGAAAATAAGGCCAGTAATAAATGGATGCATAATTTTGACTATGAAGGTCTCTGCAATCAGGGATGATAACTCAAATGTTGAACTAGGAGCATTAATGTTTTTCTTGATTATTTTAATGAAGTTGGGTATCTAATAATAATAATAATAATAAACTGAAGTTGGGTAGGTTCCCTTTCCTTTTTCTCAAAAATAAAAAGAATAAGGAGCATATTTTCTATTCAATTGTAGGAATGCTTGGACGGCTTGAAGAATAAAGCCACACATTTTTAACACGCAAATCTCGACAATTTTTCACGCTCTGATTTTGAATGTCTTCCAAATTTCACCATGGAGCTGCATAAAATAATTTAAAAAAAACTGCGCTTCTACAGATTATAAAGCTAAAATACCATTTTATTGAGGGCTTTTCTTCTTTTTTCTCTGATATGTGTGTGAGTGTGAGTTGTTTCTATCATTTGCAAAGTAGTAAGGCATGCTTCATGAAGAAAGGAGCAGTGACATAAAAAAAAAGAAGCTGCGCAGCGGTTCGAGACACGGATCAAAAATAAAGAAGCTTAGCCAAAAAGAAAGGTGAAGGGATTCAATCCACATGTTAAAAGGCTCCAAATATAAAAGAAGCTTGTCTCTCAATCATGGCAATCCACATATTGTGTGATGGCCATAATTGAGAGGGCCTCGCAAAATGTAATTGCTGGACATAACTTTCTTTTTTGTTATTAAGTGATGAAGAAGATCACATTTTGATGATGACAACAAAAAAACACGTGAGGCATGGATCAAGGCTCTCTTTGTCACAACCCAGAATCTTACCCAAAAAAACTAGCCGGAAGATATTTTTTAGGTTTCTTAGTCCTGTATAAATATCCAAAATCTTCTCGACGAATAACCTATGTGGGAGTAAACACACGCCTGCATGGGTCTTCATACTCTTAGCTATGTATCTTATGAATATGATCTAATACTAGTGTCCCCCTGGAGTGTAAGTCTAAGCCTTTCTAGACTTGTGTTAAGCTGTTAGGTTCATTTTCCACTATGTTCTATCTTGATCTTCTGTTATTTAAGAAGTTGGGATTTTCTGTTGTCTTGAAATGGATGAATCCCTTTATGCATCCCTAATTATTATGCCACGAGCATCACTCTATGGATAATTATCACTGCGAACCTTTTCTTCGTGCATTAGATAATGAAAGAGAGATTCTAAAGCGTCATACTCTACTTAAAACATGGAATGATTTCAGAAGTCAGTTGGAGGCAAAGAAACACCAACATATTCGTGTCAGCTCAGGATGATCAACATAAACACATCATGCAAATGCAAAGCAACATCTAGATTCCATCACAAATGTTAAATTCTCTTCATTGAGGCATGCAAAAATCCCACACTGCCACACTTGATAACACTTTCAAAAAAGTTTTAGCAGCAAACAGAATCAACCCCATAGGCTAACTAGTTAGTCCAGGTTTATCCCTTTCGATCGAAAGAATAATACGTTGTTAAATTGCATTACTAGGAGCGCTAATCTTAAAAAGCTGATCGAAAAAGGAAAAAAGAACCACCAGTCAAATTCCTCTGAATTGCTTAGCATATCAATGCATCTACTTGTCTTGAGAATTCTAACAGCTGCAACAGAATCATGCTAATTTACATCATCTCAAACCCATAATTATCTCAGCATGCAGTAATTTTCTTCAGTCTTTCCAAGATTTCCTGATATCATATAGTATCCTGCCTGTCATAAATATTCATGATCAAGCAGTAAGAAACTAGTTTAAAATTAATCCGAGCTCGGCCGTTCCTGCAGAACTAAAAGTTAGTCATTTCAGCAGCCTCATTAATCTGATGTAATTTAGCACGGCATCAATAACAAATTTATTGCCTTCTCTAAAAATCTTCTAATTTAACTAAATGTCTTTTCTTTTGCCCTCAAGAGTTTCAGACATCAGGATCTCAATAATGACTGCCCAGATCGAAGTGGGTGGCCTCAAACCTCCCTTATTATCATAAAAAGAAGAAGAAGAAGAAAATAATGACACTGTTGCACTGTGCTCCAGTGATCTAAAAATCTTTCATGAACAAAAATAAATGTTCCAACCGATGAAACATTATGGAAGTTCATAAATAATATTTCCAAGGTAGAGACCAAAATCAAAAAGCTCAGGACCATTGAGTACTCAGAGTCTGTGCCTTGAGTTTCAACTGCATCACTATTAAAGTACTGATGAGATGAAGTTGGATGAAATATATGCGAAAGTGAATCCAATTTTTATAAGAAGTATGCGCAAGGTATGGAGATGGAAGTTAAAGACATGACCAACATTGCTTAGCTCTCTGGTCCTAGCAGATTGAAGAACACTAACAAGCTGTGTTAGCCTACAGATCATCGACATCCGCAGTTTGATGGGCTCTAAAAAAAATAAAAATAAAGAAGCAGAAGGCCACGACGATAGCAACAGCAACAAAAAAAAAAAAATCATCTGCACTAGTCTATGACCTAAAAACACTACGTGTACCATACGGCAGTGCACAATACTAATTATTTTCTATGATTTGATGAATGAAGGCTATAGAAATGAGCGTTTGTGATTGGTATGGTGCACCATGATATAGTGCATGCGGTGTTGGATATAATTTTTGCGAGCGAACCCAGCCCGGGTCCTATTGAACTAAAAGGTATAAGAGATCCAGCTACCTTCTCGCATGGCCCCATCTCGACGCCTGTAGGCCGAGGTAGGCCCTGAACGGACATCCACCTAGCGCTGATCATGGGGAGCATTAAAAAATGTTAAATTTAAGTAAGCCTGGCCCAAAGCCCGACATAAAATGGGTATTGAATAGAATTCCACCCCTATGTTGGGCCCAAATCAGTCTGGGTGCCGTGTTCTCCTCATGGGCCGGTGACGGGATCCCGGCTCCCGCCTGCCCTTGATTCCTCACCGTCGGATCCGAGGCCCCATGAAGGGCCCGAGAGCGAGCGAGAGAGAGAGAGAGAGAGAGGGGCGATGGGTTCGTTGGGTCTCGCCTTGTCGTCTATGGCGGCGGCGAGGCCAACGCCATCGCTGGCCTCTTTTCCTTCCGTTCCTCTCTCCAACAACAAGTATTCTGCCTCTCTCCACTCTTCTGACTCTTTGGAGACTTCAAGGGCTTCTTTCTGTCTTGAAATCAGCTGTCATCGCCGTTTACCCGCCGAATTGCGGTGGAAGATGTCGGCCGCCACCCGTTCAGGCCCGGTTAGTGTTCCGGATTTCGATGTTTTTGTCTCCATTCCTTAGATTTGGTTGGAGTTTATTCTTTTTGATGGCTATATCAGTTTTAATTTCATAAATTTTGCTTTTTCTAATTGAAAGATAGTGTGGGTTTTTTGAAATTGGAATTTTGTCTGCGGGTGCTTGGTTTGCTCATGAGCTTGATTCCAACTAAAAATTAGATTTGTTCTCTCTATCTGGACGAGTACTTTGGAGCAGAAAGAAGAAAGGCAGTCTTGGAATTGATAAGGGGGGCCAATACTTTGGAAAAAGAAGAAAAACAGTCTTTTTAACATCAGTTTCTCTCTAGCTGTTGTTAGTTCTTGACTCTGTTTGTGTGTGTGTGTGTGTTTGCAAATTTTAGGTTGTAGCAGTTGCGAAACCAGAGCCCCTGAAGATTATCATTTCAGGGGCTCCTGCATCTGGCAAGGGAACACAATGTGAGCTCATCAAAAAGAAAGTAAGTTAAATATTTAATATTGCGCTATTAAGTTTGTGCTCCTGCTTGAATCTGTTCTTCTGCACACAATAACTCATCGACGAGTAAAACACTTACTCATTGTAATCATACTTGTGCTTGTGCATTATGAACTGAAATCTTTTAACAAGTGTGATCGAGTAAATTAATTTTGGTCACTCCAATTCTGTAATTCTTTTTCTTGGGCATGTTTCAGTTTAATATGTATTAAAAAGCATTTACTGCCGCAATTCATCTGCTTTAGGTAGTCAATACTATCTGAAAAGTTTTTTTTTCTTTTATCAGAATTTCTATTTCAAGTTTGATTATTTCATTGCTGATCAAAAAATCATCTTCATAAGTTTATGAAGTTCCTGTTTGTTCTAGATACCCATTGTCCAAGTAATATTTGGTGATAATAATGGTATTTGTTTTGAATTGTTGTGTTATCACCATATTTTGTGGTAGATGTAATTTATAACTCATTTGCACATGATTAATTCCACATGCTCGAATTTCCCCTTGGGAAAGACAGATTGAATCAAATGGTGCTGATATATGCAGTATGGGCTGGTTCATATTGCTGCTGGAGATTTGCTAAGAGCAGAAATTGCAGCTGCAACTGAGAACGGGAAGCGTGCCAAAGAATATATGGAGAAGGGAATGTTGGTTCCTGATGAAATTGTTGTCACGGTATATTGATCTCCTGATCTGATGCTTTCTCCTCCTTTCCCTATTATCATGGCTCTTACTGGAGTGTTGTGACTTGTGAATATCAGATGGTAAAGGAACGTCTTCTGCAACCAGACGCTCAAGAAAATGGCTGGCTTTTAGATGGATACCCAAGAAGCTTATCTCAGGCAACTGCTTTAGAAGATCTGGGAATCCGACCTGACCTTTTCATTCTCCTGGATGTGAGCTCTTCATTTTACTAAAATTATTACTTTGTCAAACTGATGTCACATTTGATGCATGCTCTTAGTGATAGCATAATACTACTGATTTATTCTTATTTTCTATAGGTTGTTTGTTTCTCTTTACATCCTAAATTCTTACTCCAATCAGTTCAGTCTCACTCTATGGATTAAGATTTATCACTGTCTAAGAACATTTATATATCAACCTACTAATGAATTGAATTCTTAGCCAACATAAATATGTGAAATAAATATTAAGAAACGTACCTCATTGTTACCCAATTCAGGCTTGTGCACCCAAAGAAAACTATGCGACAAGGTTGGCAGAACCATCCTGAACCTGGCGGTTCTCGTTGATCTGTGCAAACTTCACTTAAAAATCGCAAAATTTTTTAAGCCTCGACCGGACCTTTGTTTCGTTCGAAATAAGAGAACCGGCCGCGGCCTCCGCCACCCTCCCTCTCTCCCCATTCTCTCTCTCTTTTCCTCTCTCCCACGGTACCGTGCCCTCGCCTGTCAGTATGGGCCCGGCACGTCCCATACCGGCTTATGCCGCCGGAGAACTGGTACGGTGCCCGGTACCGGTTCCTCCGACCTTGCTATGTAATGTTCCATTGGACTAATCAAGATTCTAGACAAAGAGGAAAGAAAGCAAAAATTGATGCAAGAAACAAAATATACCCACATATGCACCACCAAGATTCAAATTATAAGCTAAAAAGACAATTTGCAACACAAATCACATTGCTTTCCCATACCCAAATGACTTAATTCTAGTATCTCTACTAAAATTAGTCAACATAGTTACAAGCATGCTGTTCGTTCCTCCTTCCTTGCCTGGTCTTGAACATATCTGCTGTTTTGATCTAACAAAGAACAGGGGATAAAATTTGTAACTTATGTAAAGCATGCCTCTTAAAGGAAAGATTAACTTTTCTACCTTTATTTCCTCGTTAAGCTTTTAGCATCAACTTCTGTTGAAAGCATCATATAATTGCAATGTAATGCCAATTTCTATAGATCAAGAGACTAGATGAGAAGTTTTATTGTCCTTATAACTAATTTCTTTTGCAGGTTTCTGAAGGGATACTTATTGAGAGAGTGGTTGGTAGAAGGCTTGATCCTCTTACTGGAAAAATATACCATTTGAAGTACTCTCCTCCTGAGAATGACGAAATTGCTGCAAGACTTATCCAACGGTTTGATGACACGGAAGAAAAGGTACCCCTTATGCCAGGTCATTGACTTAATTTCCCTCTTTGATTGTTCAAACTCTGATTGAGCCACCTGAACCATTTGCTTCCATGCATCATTATATACAGATAGATAACCAGAAGAACAAAAGAAATGTTCACTTCAGAGGCATCTCTAACATGCGACATTTTGCCATTTTTCTCTTTTCCTTTCTGAAGGTAAAGTTGCGATTGAAGACTCACCATCAGAATGTTGAAGCTGTCCTTTCAATATATAAAGATGTCATGCTCAAGGTATGTGACATCTCTCTCTCTCTCTCTCTCTCTCTCTCTCTCTCAGATACACACATATACACAGACACACGAACTCACTCACCCTGAAGATCAAATGAAAATTTATATGCGGAAATACTGATAAATACTACAGGCAATGCAATTCATATATCTGTCGAACATCACATGGCCCTTTTGATGGAACAGAAAAGGCAGGCCTTGTGTGCAGATCTATTTTTTTCCTCTTTACTGATGGTCACTTGAATATTTGTGGGTATATATAATATATCATAGATAATGCAATTTATAGTGGTAAGGTTATTATTGCAGTTCGTATAGTGCTGCCTATCCTCTCTGCAGGTGGGTGTAAGGCTGCTTAAGTCTATCCCTCCCTAGACCCTGCAGTAGCGGGAGCCTCGTGTACTAAGCCACCCTTTTTATGGTGCTGCCTATGAAATTTAGAAGGACAACTCTATTTGTGAACCCTGCTTCGCTTATATCTGCTTGATCACAACAAGCAAAATAGATCATGTGGTGTGTGGTAAAGAAGAGAGGAGATTTCATGGGCCGCCAAAAATTAAGAACCGAAAGTGGAGAGTAATGCAATGGTTTGAAGACCTATGACCTTGCATGTGCATCCAATTAGAAAATGTCAAAAAAGGGTAAATTTCTTTAACTTTGATATTTTTAATCAAGTGAAGAAGGATTCAAACGGAAGCCAAGTAGTGGGTGCAAGGCTTGTTGCTTGTGGTTAGGGAACATTTGCAACTTCCTTTGTTATCAATTTATTCTATTGGTATATGAATACAAGAAAGATTTCCTCCTCTATTTAGTATCACTAACAAGGAATAAAGAAAGAGCAGGAAGAGCACTAGTTCTTGGTGACTACAATCAAAAGCAAAAGCATTAAAAGATGCTCTAAGAAAGTTAAAAACAAAGTAGAATTTGGCTAAACTAAGTTTCTGACTTGTCCAGAACAAATCTCTGGAGGGATGTAGTTAAACACAGGAGCATGCTTCTTTATAATCCAACTACAGATCGTAGGCTGGTCTGGTGTTAAGAAAAGCCATCCCTATGCCACAAATGCTTGGCTTATATTTGGGAGAGAAGTTAAAAAAGAAGGTGGTAAGGAGACCCATATTTGGTGTGTAGGGGATTGGAGTTTGGCATAATGGAAATGCTGTCTGAACTGTAAAGCTTGGGTTGCAAGGGAATTCTCGATTTTTACCACACCTTATACATGCTATCTCGTAACGGAAACCTATATACAAATTCAGACACATGACCCTAAGCAAGCATGCCAAAAACCCAGTAGTTTTAGATGCACACTCTAAGGTGCTTCACCCTCTCAGACAACCCCTTCTCAACAATCCTGCTTAGAATGGAAATTTTAACGTTCCTCTAATATCTACTGGAGTATTGGAGTAGGTTCAATTTGGGTCTTACTGGAAAGGTTTTGATTCGTCTGTTCTTGACCGACTTTAGGTTGCTAGAAAATTGCTCCTAATGAAGCAGTGCAATGTCAAAATCCTGACCTCAGTAATTTGCAGTGCCAACATCTATAGGTAATATGAGACTTAGCATTTCATATTTTTTTAGTAAACAGGGACTCTAACACTTGCCCTTATTTATTTATTTATTTATATATCTTGTATTTCTGTATGTTACGGTACAAGAGAATTGTTTATCTATTCCAGGTGTCCAGAAAAGTTGAACTTTTGCCCTACTATTCAAATAGTCAAAATGACTTGGTGCTTTTTAACTATACTTTGCAAGGTTTGCTTTACAGTGCATACCACCATCTACTGAGCATACCGTACCATACAGCTGCTGAATTGAGAGTTGGTACGCTGAACTGATCCCCATATTGGGCGTACCGATACTCTGTCAGCATGATACCATTATGGGATCAAGTATCAAGATTGTGAATATATGTTCCTTGTCTTATAACCATCTCGATGGATGACAATTTGACCTTTGGAATAAATTGTCGTTCTCTGACTCCTCATGCAAATGTAAGGAAATATGTACTGAGTCAAACTGCAGAACTTCTTACACAACGATCACCATGAGGTCAAATTTGTTATCTTATTTTGAGCAGCTTGAGTTTTTTCACGTTCAATGTACTCTTTTAACTATTCATTTCAGGTCAATGGGGATGCCCCTATTGAAGATGTATTTGCTGAAATAGACAAAGCATTATCTTCAATTCTTGAGAAGAAATCAAAAACAGATTCATCATCCATGGCTGCTGGTATGACTCATTAGATTTTTTTCTAGCACCCAGTCATTATGGATAGGACAGAATGATTGGCATGACATCACAGTGCGTTTTGATTTATTTGGTGCATGCATGAAGGTCCCATTCTACATTGCTGTTGATTACAATCAAAGAAAATCTTTAACAGCTCTATGCATGTAAAGCTCATGTTGTTTTGTTTAAAGAAGACTTCAATTTTTCCATAGTTGTACATTTTGAGTTTTAGAATCTTTTCTTATATGACGCTTAATGTAAATGTAACAATTTTATTCAATCACATACAGGAGCACCTCTTAAAATGAATGTATTCAAAGGTGGTACAATTCTTTATCTAGCAGTCTCAAGATCAGTCTATTAGTCATGCTTGCTTTGGTTTTGGAACTGTTAGTCTGCTTGTGATGAATCTGTTGGTCTCTTTTTGGCCAGAAAGTGTTTTTTCCTGGTGTAATTGGCCCTGGAGCTGGCCCTAGAGTACCTTGAACGTTCCCTGCAAATGGTGGTCTTTTATGCATGGCTTTCGTTGCAGCCGAGATAATGGCTGGAAATCAGTTTCTATAATGTCAGGACTTAAGAACTAGCCTCCCCTTGGAATCTCCTTGCACCAGAATCTTCCCTACCCCAAGTTCCTTAGCCAGTTGCAGCTCCTTCTAGCTAATGCTAAGGCCTGGCATATAAACTCCTCTGGTAGCCCAGTGGAGATGAGAAGTGGGAGAATTTTTGGCCAAGACTAGGAGTGCCTTGAATGAGAATGAGATGTGGGAACTCTGTGCTCCAGATCTAAAGAGATCAACATGTAAATGGGTTTACAAGGTGTTGAAAGGGCCAGACAGGACAATTTATCCTTGGTGCCTTTGGTGAGCAAACCATCTACATTTAACTAAAGAGCTGCATAAAAAAGAAAGCTGACCACAAGACAGAGCGATAATAGCAGCAGGTTCATCATCAAATTGAAAACTTGCCTTTGTTTTCTCTCTTCATTGTCACAGCACCCTGCCCCGGGACAGTGGAGGAATATGCGGAAGAATAGATAAGAGAGACTCTTTCTAAGCAGTTACGAGATTATATTTAAAATAGTGACTTCGATGGGATCGTTTCATGAAGCCAAACTATTATGTCTACTAGTCAATGAAGCTATGTCTGTAAGCAGTGGAACAAAATCTTTGGCTGAACGGATATGGGAAGCCTTTTTGTCCACTGACTGAATGCAAGGCATTCCAACCAATGGACAGGAGTCAACTTGTATTCCATTCCCATAAGAGGCAGTAGCAACCAGCTAGAGTTTTTGAGTCGGTAATAAATTTAGTATATCGTTCGCAGCCCTGTATTCTGCATGGTTGCCTTTTCCATCTTCCCTTCTATCAAATATATTCTGGTGCTTTATTTACCACTAGATGTGCAAATCTTAGCATCAGAGGAAGTGATAAAAAATCTTTTAAATAAGTTACATGAGATGGTCAATGAGATGATAAAATCTCCATTGCTTTAAAGAAAGGAATTTACTGACATTCAGATGCATCGGATCAGAGAATTTGGAAATCACTCGCCTTGTCTCAATATAATTATCTTGTCAACATTCTGAACAGATCACATTACATGATGAATACCTTAGCTCTACCCCTTGCCTTCAAGTTCATTTTATTTTGTAAATTTGATTGCAGGATCATAATGTAAGGTTTACAAAAGCTTCCTGTAACTAGCAGTCGGAGTCCAGCTTCCATCAGGTGTGCTACATGTTCAAGTCCATCTCTGTGACTGATGTGCTCCCTGGAATGCCTGTTTTCTTCTTGTGGAGAGGAACGGATAATAAAAATATTGCACAGGTGCAGAAAACTATATTGGTCTTAACATTAGAAGGTAGTTGATCCAAAACAACAATTAGTGACTCGCATATTTCGTGATGTAACCTTCATCTTAATGACTTTCCCATCAACTTGTAATTCTTAAGATGTCACCTTGAAGATGCTAGCTTATTTCTGGTCACCCATATTTGGTAAGAAGTTACAAATCTCTTTGCCTATGGGATTAAAAAAATTGTTCGGCATTGTTCGATTCCATAATCTGATAATACATTTTTGTAGCAGATCTGAAACGCATTGCAATTTATCTCCATGTTTTTTCTGACTTCATATATTTCTGAAGTCCCATGGTGTTCATGTCAGCCAACAAGAACTTGTTATCCATGAGTCATCTTTTCGTCCATCATCTTGTATAAACAAGCAATGAAACAAGGTCACCTTGTAGCTCCTTAAACTGACATGGCCCTGGTGAGACACCTTGTAGTTTCTTGGTGCCTGTTAGATAAGTTGTTTTCCTGGTTGTGTCAACTATTTACATGGTTTTTGGTTTGTTCAATGCGATGCTTGACATGCATACAGCTACATGCCTGGCCAAAAAAACAAGTTAATGGAATTTCGCAACGTTGTCAATTTTTACCGACTATACAAATCTATTTTTGGTATGATGATTAGTTTTGGGACAGTGAACTAAGACAGGGTCACACTGAATCTCACCATATGGTTGTGAACAAATTGGAGGATCTAAATCCTTATATTCTAGCCACGGTTTTACTACAATGGAGATAAAGTCCCATTGCAATTGAACCCTAATGCAATTATACATACATCAACCAAAATCCATATATTTTAAGTATGCTTTTGGTATTAAAATATATTTCATTGCACCATCATGCAATTATAATAAGAAAAATGCTCTGCAAAGAAACAGAATCAGTGTTGTAAACTTCACATGCTAAATTCAAATGCCAAAGACTATGGGTCTTGTTCTGCTGAAACTCTTATATCCTTTTGCTTGTTTCACCTTAGTTTTACTGTTTTTCCTTTTTTTCCTTTTTCTTCTTTCCTTCTGTTTGTAAATTCTTTCTTTAATAAATCGGGTGGGCTAGTGCTCCCCTTTCATCCCCCCACCCCCACCCCCCCCCCCCCCCCCCCCCCCAAAAAAAAAAAGAAAAAAAAAAAAGCTTGCATGCTAAATTCCTTCCAATTTTACCAATCTAAATGCTTCCTAGCAGAGATCCATTAATAGCCTCTTAAAATTAAAATCAGCATTGTTTATCATGATCCGCAATACATAAAATAGCTATAAACCAACAAATCGAGAATTTTTGAGTTCTCTTACTCATGCATCAAATGAAAACAAAATTGACAGTTTCAAACTTTGAGTAGATTTCAAGCTTTCATGCAGTAATCCTGAATTGAATATCACCGCTATGCCCGGGGAAACTATGACACTGCATGCTACTTGAATGCATTTGTTTTGTATCCTAAAGCCAAGACTAGATATGAGCTCTCTTGGTATCTTTGGCAGCATGAGGATCGATTTTGCACAGTAGTAGTCACAATAACTTGAAAAACTGTCTCACACCTCCTCTTACAGATTAATCATCCAAAACAGCAACAATAATGAGATGAATCTATTCTATCCAGTACAAGCTAACTCCATCACAAGTGTACCACAAACTCATACATGAAGCGAAACAAACATCAAAAGGGAATATATAGAGCTTCAATTGAACCGATGAAACATAGAATTACTAGTAACCATAATCCAACTTGAACATAAGAAGAGAGGTATACCCAGCCCTGGCTTCTCTTACTAGTCTTGTGCAGCTTCTAAACATTATACTGAAGTTGTAAATCGATAAGACGCATACGAGATTGTGCAGTTGGTCCAGCTATGATGGATTAACTCAGCCCTGGCCGTCTCACCTGCAGCACCCAGAGCTACATGTAAAGGGTAGAAGTGGTCTGGCCAAGGGTGTGCCATCTTTCCACAAGGTGACTTCTCCTCGTAGTGGTTCACGTCATCGTATCTATCGCAACAAGGAATTATACAACAAGATGAACCATCGACCAATGCAACTCATGGTTGTTCGACAATGTTAAGATAAATACTTAAACAACTACAAGCAACCCTTGAAGTAACAAAGTGATGGATAATGGTAAGGTACCTTCCATCTAGGAGTGAGTCCTTAAGCCATGTGTCGAAGTCCAGGGCCCACTTGACTATAGGTCCACCATCACGGCCAATTGTCCTCAAGTTATGTGTAGCATTCCCTGAACCAAGTATAAGGATCCCTTCATCTCTGAGAGGGGCCAATGCTTTCCCAATGTTATAGTGGTAAGTTCCATCCCTCTCTGTCTGAACAGAGAGTTGACAGACAGGGATGCTAGCCTCTGGGTACATCAGCATGAGTGGAACCCAAGCACCATGGTCGAGGCCGCGGGTTTTGTCCTCTTTTACACGGCCGAAACCAGCTTGTTCCAGCAGCTCTTTCACTCTCTTCGCTAAATTTGGTGCACCTGGTGCAGGATACTTGAGCTGGCACAACAACAATGATTTAGTTAGTTAGATGCAGCCATAGATTTGTTTTGAGGAGGACATCCTTAAGAGCAGTTTGACCACTCAGCAACATTAGTAGTAATATAGAGCTGTAACTACTTTACCTTTATACCAGAAGAAGAGTATTTGAGCAGCCATATTTATAAAGACTGAAAGAATTAAACACTTCTGACTGCTGTTCGATCTCCATGTTAAAAAAAAGGCAGGGGGGATAAGTTTTTATCATTTGACATCACACGTGCTGAATGCCGAAAGATTTGGGTGCCTCTAGTGTGGAAACATTTGTGAAAAAACACCAGCTAAAGAAGCCCAACACATACACAACTATCCATCAAAGTATAGCCTCATGCATGCGTAATGATATAAAGACCAATCCGATGAATAAACAGGCACCTTGATGAGTGAGGTTTTCACTTTTCGGTTACCTAGCAACTAAAAGATGACCATTTGCTGCAAATAATTAAAACTACTAGAAAATTCCACCTTTAAGATATACTTAGCTTGTTCTAAGTTTAACGGCAAGTTGCAGTGCAGATATGACCACAATAAAAAGGAAGATATCAGCAATAACCATCCATTTGCTTATGCATGGTTCAATGCTTTAATTTGCTTTGAGATGGAGTCTCTTAATTCCTTATAATTTATTGATTTATCTTAGTCAAGTACTAAAAATGAATACCACCACAAAAAGAAGAGTAATTCTCTTCTTCTGACATGCTCCATCAATAAATACTAAATCACCATTCATCATGACTCTGACAAGTAACTTCCTTGAACAATCAAAGATCCTTGTGGATTGTGTGCCTAAGTTTCCATCAAATGCAAATGCATAGTTATTCCTTATCATAGATCTCAGGGATTGCCAAATTACTCCCAAATTACTCCTTCGATAGCATAGATCCAAGAGACATCTTATACATGCTTAACTCCATAAATGAAAGTTCCAAAGTGATTTGAAAACATAATTCAAGTTTGTTATGTCATTTAACTTGATAGTTCAAGACAGAATAATGGGGGATTCTGAGGAAAAACTCAATAAGCATCTACCAGTGTTTCGGATAACTCACCCAATCAAACCCATGAATCTCTCTTTGACAGCAGCTGGTGCATCAATTCATAGACTCCCCACCTATCTCTTCCAACTAATTCCTTCATATGAAGTCGGCGGAACCATCCCGAACCGCCTGGTTCGGAGCATCCCGAGCCATACCGGCGGCTTACCGGGACAGTTCCAGCAACCAAATCGAGATATCGTCGCCGGAGGGAAAAAAGGAGAAGAAAAAAGAGGAGAGAGAGAGAGAGAGAGAGAGAGAGAGAGAGAGAGAGAGAGAGAGAGAGAGAGAGAGAGAGAGAGCAGGGGAGGGAGGGAGAGGGAGAGGGAGAGGAAGAGAGGCTAGCCTGAGGCCAGCCAATGGAGGCCGGGGAGCCTCCGCGCGGAGGAGGAGGAGGGTAGGAAAGTGGAGGCAGGGCTTTGTCTCCAGTCCCCTATTTCTTTCAAAACAGGTGCCCGGAGGGGGGCCCTTTTATTTTTGCACATTTTAAGTTGAAGTTTGCCGACTTCACTTAATTTTTTTAAAAATATTTTTTTTTGAATTTTGTAATATTTAAGTGAAATCGACAAATCGTTTGCCTCGCAAAAAAATTTAGCGATTGGACCCTATTTCGAACGAAATAAGAACCCGGCCGCGGCCCTCCGCCTCCTGCCCGGGTGCCAGCCCTCCGCCTCCCGCCACTGGCGGGCACCAAGATTCTCTTATTTGGAATGAGGCCCATAGCTTTAATCAATTATCAAGGGTTTTTTTTTAATATCCAGATCAGGAAATGGAAATTTCAGCAAGTACCCTAATTTTATATATTGTCTCTTGTACAAAGCAGTCGAAAGTGTGAGTTATTTTTCCAAAAGATACAATCTAAGTTCCTAAAAATCATTTTACTTGACCTTCAACACTATCAAACTGAGCAATGATCTTCCAACTCAAAACCAACCAACCAGGCAAGATCAAATTTTTATAACCAAAACAAAACATCCGGACCAACCCTTTCCTCTCTAGCCCCAAAAGATTCAATCTTGATGAGTTCTTTTTCTTTTTCCGCAACGATCACGATGCAACAACAATAAGAGAAAGGAATGTGGGTGGGTGGGGGTGGGTTTCACCTGGTACATAGGCTTGGGGAAGCCATAGAAGTCATAGATGGTGTCGTTGGTGCCCTTGATGACGTTCACCGTCGGAACCGCCGTCTCCCAGTGGCCGGAGACGACGAGGATGGCTCTGGGGACGGCCTGCAGCACCTTGGACTGCCACGACCTCAGGAACGGCCTCGCCGGCAAGCTCTCGTCAATGGACAGCGTCGGAGATCCATGTGACAAGAAGAAGGTATCCATAACCACAACTCGATCCCCCAGATCGAAGCCCCAAAAGCGAAGGAAATCAAAGCCCGGATTAGAGAAAGGGGAAGACGAGAAGATAAAAGTCCTCTTTTTTTATTTCTCTCTCGCGCGCGCGGTTGGTAAGACGTCGAAGGCCTCGGTGCGTGCCGGAGGAGGGGTTGGTTTGAGAATTTTATGGGAAGCAAACATTTGGTCACTGCTGACGTCGAACATACGTGGACTGGTAATGCCGTATTTACGCGCCTAAGAATGAGTCTTTTTTGATGGCCGGCATGAAGAGCCGACAAGAATCTAATCAAAACCCCCCAAAAAAACCATGACACCTGTGATGCTCTGTCATTTTTTTAATTAGAAATAAAATTTAGATAAATAAATAATAAACAAATGCTAAAAAAAGAGAGTCGAATCTTTGGTGTTTATTTTATTTTGTAATAAATATTTATATAAATAATAAAAAATATATGTAGAAAGAGAACTTGAATCTTTGATGCATGGGTAAAATGAGAAAAAAGGGATGGGACAAAATTGGCATTTTGCTCATAAATTAAAATCTTATTTTCTTTCCTATGGCACTAGAAATATTGGACTTTGATTGTCACCATGATTTTTTTATTGAAAATGTCCTCTTTCCAATCCTCTAATCCTATGGTTATATTGTCCTTTGGAGGATGTTGGACATCAAACTTCCTTAATTCTTTTCTTCCCATTTATCCTTAGAAATAATAATCATGAAAATTTTTATATCAGTCAAAATCTGCTGGCGTAACCTTCCATATTTGTCCCAAAAAACCTTCTACAATATGGCACATATAATATGCCAAAATTCAATACGGTACACCCTGCAAAATTTTCTATTATCTAATTTCCCTCCATGCTTGAACATCTCATTCCACTAAATATCTTCTTAAAAATCTAGATCTCCAAAGTACATAAATTTTATGAAAAAGGATGAGATCACTATCTTGTAACTAAGAGCCTAGAGATAAAGCATCATTTTTTGTTTTATACAACAACAAATGAGTTTTTGCATCTTTTTGTGTGTCTCTCTCTCTCTATATACATATATAGATTCATGTACTTTTGTTTGGAATGCATTGCACGTACCTCTTTGTTAGTTTTTAGACTAATACTACTCTCTTAACTGTTCCATTCAAGAGCACCTAGGTCCAACGTAATCATGATCTCATTCAAGCTCGACATGCTTTAATAAATGAGTCAATTTCAAACTCCAATTTTAGGCATGGTTAATAGATGCCAAATTGTGGAAATGAAATTCCAATGCGGGCTCAGCATGCAACTTTAGCTTTGAGTGGCTCACAAGCCAAAGTTTGAGCCAGGCGAGCTTGGATTGAGCTTAAATTTGCTGCTCGCATGACCAAGTGGAGCTCAACTACAATATTACCTTGGTTTTGGCAGGCGCATGGCCTTAACAATAGCAGTTCCATAACTCGTTTCTTGCTCTGTTAATGTGACTTGGCCTCAACAATAAGCAACAAAAACTACTGATGTTCTCAGGAAAGGAAATCAAAGCAGCTTGTATTGAAGTTCACCAGAACTTCTCCATTGGCTGCTCCTGCTTCAATTTCCAGCACCGTGCATGATTTGGCATCCCAAAATTTTTGATATTCTCAGGAAATGAAATTAGAGCAGCTGATATTCTCTTGATAAGGAATTTTAGAAATAAAGTTCTTCAAAGCTTCTCCCATGAGCTGTGCAATATATCCTTTTAAGATGCTATATGACTTTCACCATTAACTAGCCATAATTAGTTTCAACTTCCTATGTCCAGGACAGCAACATGTCCTTTTCCTTGAGAGCATACCATGTAATCATCCACTGAAAAAATTATAATAATATCAAGGCAAGTAGCTCCAATAAAATTTTTTTTTGAGTTGCAGATTTGCTACCTCTTCCACATAAAAAGAATAAAAACTGAAGAGCACACCTGCTTGCCAAAGCATGAAGTCGACAAACAGCTATGTGCATGTCTTCTTCAGCCTTGCAGGAGGCCAAATAAACATCATCGTCCAAAAGAATGATCAAGACATCAGAGAACGGCTTGAGCTTTTTTTCCTATATTACCTAGCTTTTTGGCTCTTTCAATTTTCTTTTCTTCCTTTTAGAATATCTGGAAGCATATGCTCTTAACCTTACAAGTATTGTCCTCTCGCTCACCCGCAACACCAGCGAGTGATACAACTTCCTCTCCTTTGTATGACAGCAACTCCTCAACCTGTTTTTATCATCCTCCAAGGAATTTGAACCGTAGAGGCTCTCTCTCAAATCAGCTAGCGAGACAAGTGCAGAGCAAACATTCTCTGTCAGCATTAACTCCTTAACATCCTCTGGTGCTTCATGACACAGATTGTTCCCAGGTGTTTTACTGCATTTGCTTTTCGTGATCTTAATCAAATTAGTGATGTTTGAAGATTCATCAGCACCCTCAAAAGAATCTATTAAATATCTCAGTTTCTCATAAGCATCCTCTGCTAAGAAAATGATGTAGAGAAGAACTAGAAGCTCTAGCTGCGGTTCCCCATTAAATGAAATTTCAAAGTATTCAGAGTTCTGGCTGGTGCAACCTGAATACTTTAGTTGCCTCCACAAAGATAGCCTTGATCTAGCATAGCGATTGGAGAAGCAGGCGGCACACCATTTAATGACCAAGCCTAGATCAATGTTAACGATGTCGTATGGATTGTCAGGTTCTGTAAAACCATATCTGTGAAGAAGTGCAGCATTACCCATAGAGCCATAAGTATTGAAAACCTGGAAGAAAATGATTACATTTTAGGTAAAATGAACAGTGGCTCCAAAGAAAGCAAAATAGAAAATGAGAAAATATGAAATGCAAATCTGATGTTTAACCTATCAACCAGACACTTGAAGGATGAGGCAGAGAGACGGAAAAAAAAAGTTGCATGATTTTTTTCTGAGGCTACAACAATTTTTGATTCAAGATGATAGGAGGGATTTTGCTGTAAAGACATGGAACATATAACAAGGATACGTGCAATAGCAACATATTAGACTATGCAAGTAACTTGAACTGATACTAGTCAGGCTTGAAAGCTAGCATGAACTGACTATACCAACCAAACTAAAATACCAAGGCATTGAAAGCAACCAGCAAATTTGGAAAGCTTAATGGCAACAACTCCCAATTCTTGTACATATATAAGTACAAACTTAATCACAAAAATTGTTCCATATATGCATTTAACACAGCTTTCTCAGACATTGGACAGTGACATTCATGCCCAGTTGATGGTAAAAGTCTCGGTATCATATTGTATGATAATTTCCTTCTACGCCTGATAGAAGACTTTCATTGCTAAATGTCTGCAAGGATTTTGAAAACACATGGCTGGTGAACTTCATCATGAACCTATATATTGTTGCTTAAACTCGATCTAAGGTGTAAATCATTATGCAATGGAACCACAAAAAGTGAAATTTCGCTTTTCTTGGTATAGATATGGAGATAACTTATCTCAAAGAATAAGAATGGAGATAATATGTGCATAATAACCTGTCCTAATATTGTAGATTATCCAATTATTTGAATGCAAAGATTGTTCAAGTAGTAAGTCATATGCACCATTCCATGCCCAATGCAGCCGGGACACCCCATCAGTTCCCTCACATCAGCTGTTCACAATTTTATTTTCATGTGAAAGATAAATGTTCATTCACAAATCAGCAATACCAAGGTAAGTATGGATGATTTGAGTTTGTCTTAGCTAAGTGCTAAGGGCGTTATATAATTACAACCTTATTTCACATACTTTCCTCTTTTTTCTCTTGTGTTTTTTTTTTAAGAACAATTAAGCAGAGCATAATCGTTTTCATTGAGCAAATGAGCAAACTTATTTCACATACTAAGTTACAAACAAATATGATCCCCACTTTCGAAGTCCTCCAAAACAAATGCTCCAACCAACTTGGTCAATGTAGTTGAAGCTAGGGAAAACCAGGCAATCCTAAGTCACCCTAACCAGCCTAATTATCTTATCAAGCTTCAAGGAAGAACAGGTCCTCATATTATGCAAGTACTGAGTAAAGCATATAATCATTTTATAATTTATGTATGAAAGAAAAATCAGTTGGAACTGAATACTAGCCTCTGACCCTGCCTCAACATCTCTCACAATAATAATTTCTAGGACTGTAGGATCCTCCCCTGATCAAGAGAAAGCAAGAAAGTTAAGTTTTTTTCCAAGTTAAAAGCTCAATTCCTTGGGATGGGATAGAGTTCATATGGTAACCTGAAGATCTAGTACTTAAATCCACATCCGATGACTTATCATCAGCAGATGCATCACAAGTTCCCCCATTGCTTTCATCATCTGAGCCAGAGGGAGCCGATATGCATGTAAAGTGAACATTCTCAGCTCCAGTCTTGTGATTGAAGCTGAAACATATAATAAATTAATTATACACCTACAATACGAAAGAAAAATAAAATTCTCATGAAGAATATATTACATGTACAAGCTTACAAGAAAAATAAAGTTCACATATCATAAAAAAAAATCCAACAACGACGATTACTTACAGATCAGCTAAAGGCACCATTCCAAAGCCATGATAACCATCTATCTCAAAGGATCTTGATGAGACAAGACTCTTTGCAGAAAAATATTGCTCAACACCAAAACTATCCAGGTCAAGCTTTAAAGGTCCCGATAGAATAAGGGGCTCAATAGATTCTTTCCAGTCCTCATATAAAAAACACTTGTCTTGCTTTACTATCTGTCTAGATATTCACCAGGACAAAGAGAAAATAAAAGATGAGAATTCAAGGCCTTCATATAGGCTCTTAAATATCAGGACATATGAAAAATTGGACACAATGAAATAATGTGATCTGAAATTGATTAAGAAAATGCCTCAAATAATTAAATAGTTACATTCTGAAATAAACGATAAAAGAAACATTACAAAATTATCTGAGAAGAATCCAAATGCAATTTGAGATTTTTTAACAGTCCAAATCATTGGACTGAAATTACGGTAGATAAAAAAAAATGCATTATAACTTTGTTATGCTACATTGGTCTAACTCTTATAAAAAGAAACCAATAGTGCAAAAGGTATAACAGATAAAATCAAAGTCAGACCCTTCAGGTGAATACCACATAGCTATTCAATTCTTTTTTCTTAAATATAAAATTATGTTTGTTCTTTGAGACAAACTGCTGAGCTAAACTTAAATGTGCGCGAACGATTTCTCCACTTCCAGAGCAAGGTCTGCAATTAAAACTTCAAACTTAGATACATGTAATGCAGCTACGAAACATGTTTAAAATCAGGGACTGTTGGGTTCTGATAGAAAATTATACTAATTCATCTTATAGCAAAATTTTGCTCATATATATGTAAAATATATTCTGCAATAATAGAACCAATCCTCCAGTACTGTATAATTAACCATTAGAAACATAAAGAAACTTCCAATGAGAAAATAGTGCAATCAAATATTTAAGAAATCTGCACCACTGGCTCCTTTGAGGTTAAGTCTACATTAAACCCTACCACCTGACTGATGTGAACCAAAAGGCAACCATTTTCTCTAAACCCAGATGATCCAATTACATGTCAGCATGAAAAATGCCCCATGGTGCTAAAAAATAACTTAACTTGTTCAATTAAGCACAACTGCAACCTTGTGGCGCTCCATACATCATCCCAGAGAGAAGGCCTATCTAGCTTAGATAAGAAGTTAGCAATACAGAACTTTACCTTTTAACTGGCAAAATAATTGAAAAAATGTCCCATCTTTCCCTGATAACTCGGACGATCTTATTTCCATGGCAACATCAAAACTCCCTCGTTCTACTTAAAAAAGAACTTAACTTGTTCAAACAAGCACCATTTAAACCTTGTCAAGCTTAGACTAAAAGTCTACTTTCTGACCGGCAATACTCTTGAAAATCCCATCTTTATATCAATCCAGATGAACTTTCTGCCATTACAGCACCAGAATTCGGACCGGGGTCTCAAAGGCACCATTTTTACCTTGTGGAGCTCCGTCCCGACGAGAAGGGAATCGACCTCCTCCAAGCTCCATACGAGAGGCACGCACTCCCTCTCCGGCAGCAGCTGGAGGTATCCGTCCCACGGAGACTCGGGCCCCAGGCTCCTCTCGTACATGAGTGCCACGGTGAGTCCGAGGAAGCCCACGAGGCCGGCGCCCTCGATCATGTCGCGCGACCTGGAGGTACGGATGGTGAGGCAAGCAAGCTTGGGTATGGTGGACACGAGGTCCCCCTCCCTCAGGTCGCAGAGGGCCCGAACCGAGACGCCCTCGACGGCGGAGTCGGCGAGCTCCAAGGCGTCGCTCCAGTCGATCCCCTGGGACCTCATCCATCGCTTGAATGCTCTCAATCGCCTACCAATGCCAAGGATTACGCCATGGATGCAGCTCGATAGAAAGGGAGTGTGTGTGAGAGAGAGAGAGAGAGAGAGAGAGAGAGAGAGAGAGAGAGAGAGAGATTACCGGGTCATTGGGGTGGCAGAGAGGGAGGAGCGGCGGCGGCGGCGGCGGCGGCGGCGGCGGCGGCGGCGGCGGCGGCGGCGGCGGCGGCGGCGGTGGCGCGAGCGAAGAACCTGTTTCTTTACGATAGGGCAAGAAAGAATAAGATTGATATAATGGATTGGACCGGGAATGGTGGTTTTATGGTTTAGGATTTTCAGAGTTTCGTGGAGTCTAAAATAGTCGGTTTGGCTCAATCACTTTTTTTATTATCTTCCTTATTTATTCACTATAATTATCATAAAATTGAGAACTAATTAGCAGAGCAAATGGCATATACTTCTCTCACCTTAGCAAGAAATCAAAACTATTATCCATGTAAATCCTTATTTTCTTACCCACTTTAAACGTGATGCCAATTAGATTTGTCACTTTATACACTTCCTCTTAGTTTGTAACCTTTGTTTGCTTAGAGAACCAATTATGAGATATTGGAGAAGTTGAAATGGGAAAAGACACAGAGTATGAGCATGCCTTCTGCATGTGGGTTCGACCAAGAGTTTGCAATTTGGCATTGTGACTTTTAATTGACGGCGGCAATAGATTAGTGTTGGTCGAATATCAACCTGCTCGATTGAAGACATAGTTTTAGAGCAAACATATCAACCTGAATATGATCCGTTTATCAATTGGTCAGAAATTCAGAATAGATTACAGCCTCTTTATTGATCGAGTAATCTTACCCAATTATGTAACCTATTTAATAAACAAACAAGATCGTATTAGGTCTATGATAACAAGTTAAGTAGATTTTAAATAGGTTGAATAATTTTTAAAATTCTAAAAGGGTTTAGTTACAGTGTATTAGCCTAATCTAATCGTTACGTGGCTTGGACGAGGTTATATGAGTCAAAAACTTTATTTTTGAATCCAGTCCACTCAGTAAATAGATCAACGCTATAGCTAAAAGGGAAGAGAGGCAGCAATTGAGAAAAAATGGATGGTAGTAACAGCAAGCAATGAAGTATCAAGCTCTCCATCCCTACACATCTCTTCTCTCAACCAAACTAAACTAAGCAAATGATGAGAAGGTAGAATATCGTGGCTACGATGAACAATAGCTTAATGCCCTAACACCATCTCCATACCACTTTACTCCCTTGCCTTTTTTCCAATGAACTAAGATGCAGAACAACCATTGAAAAAGTTTGTAGTCCATGAAATGTTAGTTTTCTTCTAATACTAATAATTCATGTTTCTTTTTCTTAATTGTATGTATCCATGGATGAGATCTGGAGGTATCAGCATTATTTTCTTTTTTTTATAGGAAAAAAAGTATAAGCATTCTTAATAAACCATCTACTCAACCAAAAGATGTTTAAGAAGGGTGTAAATTTGCTTTTCTAGATGGAATGCTAATTGCCAAGGGCAAAATTAACAATTCATCCTTTCAAATGAGCTGAACCCTTTTTAACAGCTTGCAACAAGCATCATATTTACACCAAGGGATATTGATGGATCAACTATAAATCAACTATTATATATCCTAGATGGTGTTTTTAAATCAAGCCTATTCAAAGTTCTATTAGTGTCTTTTGCTAGATCAAGCTAACCGGCATCTCCTGCTTACCCTTTTTTTTTTTTTTTTCAATTTTAGCTTATTTAGAGTACCAAGCTACCAGGAATGATCTTAATATCTATTCCAACTAGAGTTCCACATTTTTCTAAGATCAAGAACATCATTATTATATTTAGATAACAATATTAAATCTTCAATTACCATCACACCCAAAGGACCACTTCTCACGTGCTTCTCACGTGCCAAGCCGTGGTGGCAGAGAAAACGGGAAAGAAACTACCAGCTGTCATGCGCTTATTTGTTGCCTTCGTTGCCGCATGCGTGCGTAATCCCCTAAACTACTGTCGCTTTCTCGTGCATGCCTCTCTTTTCTGCTCTCAAACCCTCTCCTGTAGCGAATCCACGGCCCTTCCTCCCTCTTCGCCGCCCTCCACTTGAACGCCATTTTTTCTTCTCTAAGGTAATCATCTCTCTCGCTTATTAATTTCACCATAATAGAGTTCTCGACGCTACGAGAGTAGCTAGTGACTCCGTTTCTTGGTTTTCTTGCATAAATGACGCAGATTGTACTTGTAGTAAATTCTTACCAGATTGAATTTTTGCATGGTTTTCGGCCAAAACACTCAGCTTCTCAGGATTGTTTTTTTAATTTCTATTTGTTTCTTTTCTCTGGTAATTTATATGCAGTACTCCTTGTGTTCTTGACGATGATTTCATCGTGTGATTGTCGCAACGCCATTTTTTCTAAAAGAGATTAAATTTACGCAAGATGAGTGTGAGGGTAAGGGCCGGTAGGGGTATCGGCGTAGAAGAATCAAGACTAGGACTTAGATGTGGCATTGCATAGGTGATGATGGGGGTGAACAAAGTGGTGACTGAGATGCTAATATAATATTAATTACCTTATGCTGATATAACATCACCTTTCTTTATTTAAAGCTCGAGTTTGAGGCTATCAGACTTGTTGAAAGTTTTTTTTTTTTTTTTTTTTGAGCATAAATCCAGTATCAGACTATCAGATTAGAGGATTGATGTCCAGTTCGGAACTGGCCATGGAACATTCTTGTTTGACTGGATTGTAAATTGATGTAGATGGGTTGAGGCTTTTGGTTAAAGGTTAAGGTCGAGGAATCTGTTGCAATCACTATTGGAATGATACTGCTAAGTATTGGGCTATGTTAGCGGAGGAGGAACAAGGAGAAGAATAAGGGAATTGGACACAAATAGGACACAAATAGATATAAGATCATCATCTTGCACAAGCTATGACATGCTGCTCTGTCCATGGAACCAATGTCTCCTGCAGCTCGGTGAGACAGAAGTGACATCGGGCCTCACATCTTGAACTCGGTTCAACTGAATACTCGAATCCTGTTAAGATAAATAAAATAAATCATAGACACATCCCATGTCACACGTCGATATGTCCGAGTGGTTAAGGAGACAGACTCGAAATCTGTTGGGCTCTGCCTGCGCAGGTTCGAATCCTGCTGTCGACGGCTTTGGTTTTTTTTTTTTTTTTTGCGATCGAACGGTCTGCTTCCATGGTTGGGCATCAAAAATCGTACAATATGACCACATAAAACTAAGCCTGTGCTAAAACTCGCACTAATTTTTTTCCGAAGGCCTGTTTCTTGGATGCCCTCCCCGCAAAGGTAAAAGGAAACCAAAGCGAGACGGAAGAGGAGCGGCCGAAAAGGAATAATAAAGAGGCTGAACGCCGAAGCCCGAAGGAAGGTCTAATCGATCGGCAATGGCGGCAGAAAAGAAGCAGGCCGCGATCCCCCCTCGCTACGACCTCGATGCCAAGTGGGACGCCTGCCTCGATCTCACCATCCGCCGCTTCTTCTACTCCTCCCTCGCCGGCGCCTTCAGCGGTCTCCTCCTCTTCCGTGAGAGCCCTCCCCTTTTTTCTCCTTTTTTTTTTCCTTTAATCCGATTCGATCGTGAGACCTAGTTCGATGCTTGTTGATGGGTTTTGAGGGAATTTTGGAATTTTTTTGTGATTTTGTTGATACTTATTGACCCTTATTGTTGCGTTTTCGTTTTTCTTTTTCCTTTTTTTTAGAGGGGGGTGGATATCTTCAGATGGTTATGTATTCTTCTTGTTCTTTAAGAATGTTTTTTAGTAATTTTTTAAATCTTTTTTGTATGGACGTGTTGAGATTGATTAATGATTTATGCTTGTAGCTTTGCTGTTGGATTCTTTGATTATTTAGGGTTTCTAATGTTGGTTAGGCCAATGGTGATTTAGGTACCAAGTTATAATTTTGGTAGCTTTATCGATGTTCCCTTCTTCTTGTTGGCTAGGTTTTTGGGGGGATTAGGTTCTGAAAGTGAGAGGGTAATGGGGTAAGATATCATTGAAATTGATGCTGTTATCATTGGTGGACCTGTTCATGAAGAATGTGAGTGAAATGATGGAATTAAGGATCAAAATAGACAGAAGCTATCTTCAATATGTGAGTTTTTTGAAAGATGAGGTGGGCATCAAGGCCCACCCTTGATTTCATTAAGTATTTGAAATCAAAGGTACAGACAAGGGAAAGGGAAGTGGAAGAGGGAGGAGTGAATAAAATACAAGAGCAGTAATAAAGTTATAGATCAGCTCCCTGATGAAGCAAAATGATGATTAGCTAGTTGCTGCCGAAGTGGATCTATTTTCTTCTCCTTCTTCTCTTTAATAGAAGAGGTCCAGCTTAAGAAGAGGCCAATGATTTTGAGTATGGCGCACATTGCAATATCTTGTTTTGTCTTTATATTGTCTGTCTGCTTTTCGAGTGGATGTCGCTCTATACCTTTTCTTTCTTCAGTCACATACTTGTATATGTTCCTCATCAAATGAAGCTTTTTCCATAAACTGCAAGAAAATAAGAAGTATGCAGATTACCATGGAATTAACAGGAAATCACACCCTCAAGTTTGTTATTAATGGATTCATCACATAAGATCATAACTTGCTATATGTATGGAGGTCCAAAAACTCTCTCTTTGGTTACCATTGGTACTCCAGAGGTACTTTAAAAAAACAAACTTAGGCATTCATTTTGCCTTACAGTGACTGCTGGTAGCTAAAGGAAATGCAACTCATGTCTGCCCCCGTCCTTTATTCAGTTTATTTCTACCCAAGGATAAGCTATGAGGTTGATTTTGTCTTATGCTTTGCTTGTTGAAATGGGACCAATCAGATTCCAAATTCATTTGTTGGAGGTACCATTTAGGATAAAACAGAATTTGGTTTTACCCACTTTATTACACTTTGCACAATTATCTTCAAATCGACCATGTTGAAAAAGGTTATCCATGTACAAATAAGGATTCTCTTTAAGACAAGTACCTGAGTGAAGTATGACTTTCTAAGGGATTTTCGGTTTCCAATAAAATGACTTGTACATTCAATAACTAAGGTCACTTTAGATGTGAAGGACATGATTTTACCAAAAAGAACCATTGGCCTCCACCTGCATCATATCTCTGAAAGGAAGAGTTCGATCAAAGTTGGATTGGTCAAGAAGGATCCTTCAATATAATGTAATTATTTCAGAACAAACATAGATACGGTAATATGTGACTCAGGCTAGTTTTTATCAATATACCAACTAATGTTATTACAGAGATATAAATGGTTTGTACTTTGTAGCCAAAGTTCAAGTTCAATTGTTCCCTTTGGTGGGTGAAGCAAAAAGGTTTTGTAACGCTTCTTACTTTGTTGATTAGCTTGAATTTTCTTTTTCCTTCTTTCTTCTTTTTATAAGATTAGAACCTTGCAGATGCCTGGGGCATTATTGAAAATGAAAAAGAAAGAGAGTCAAATACTCAGGGTTTATTTGCATTTATAGTAGATGTTTATCTTTGCCTTGGTCCACCCCTTCTCATATTCTTGAGGAGATTTTCCAATGATTGAGTCATCTGTATATGATATTAATGAGTGGTTAGTAATGCTAACAAAAAAAGAAAGAAGAAAAAGAAAAAAAAAGAAAAGAAAAAGTTTCAGAGTACAAATGTTTACCACTTTGCCAATTTTCTAATGTGCATATTTGCTCTCAGCTATGATCAGTGCATTGGAGAAGTCAATACTGTAAACTTGGTTTTTGTCTAATCTTTAAATTTCTCATTGAACTGGTCATATCATGCATATGAGGTTATCAATATGGCATGCAATGGATTTAATACAAATTTTAAAGGGATGATCAAATCGAGCATATGTAAATGTAATCTGAAAATGTAAATGTGGAAGAAACAAATACCTTATTCACTTCAGATTTGATTTTGTCTAGGACTCTAGATTGATTTGGAAACCTAACCCTGCTGTTCCACCAAAAAGAAAAGGGAAAAAAGGAACCCCCACCCTTCCTCTAGTTGTAAAGTCTTGAAATTTAACAAGTTGCCATGTTTTTGTTGGTGCAATGCTTATCTTCAGATACAGCAATTTGTCTTGGTTACTTGTTTTCCATTAAAATATATTTTTTTTCTTGTAGCTTTCTTTCCATTCCAACACTCTCTTCTTCATTCTTAGTGCATGTTGCATGTGCCTGGAGGCTATTATCTGTGTGCCCATATTATTGTAATGCAAAGAAGATAATGTTTACTGAAAGAGAGAAATATATACAAATATTACAAGAAGTTAACCTACATGCCGAGGGAAGTGTAAATGGAGATCAACTAAGGAAAAAGCTATAAAGTTTTAACTCTCAACTTCCAAATTGATATAATGAAAGTAAAGCTGGCAATAGGTTGGGCCAGGTCTGGTTTGGAACAAGTTAAAACAAATTTTCCTGCAAGCAATACTCAACCCGACCCAACAGTGAGTCAGGACTACTTGACCTGGTTGACCAAGTGAACATCATCTAGGACGGTGCTAGATAAGCTGTATTTGCCTACCTCACTGAACTAATCCTAGCTGGATCCAACCCAGTATGATCCAACCTGACCCATTAGTGCTAAAATTCCTTAACCAAAGAAAGGAAAATCATTCTTTTAAAATGTATTGCACATTGCCGCACATGGGCCTGCATGTTCATATACGATCACTTGACTGCACAACATTGCCTATGTACAGTTATTATATGTGGTCATACTGCAAATGGACTGAAAAGGCGGTCCATGTAGCATCTTGCGGCTGCATATATATGGCTAATATGTGAGCTTGCTTAGCATTCTGAAGTCACATATACAACCCATTCTTACGTGGGCCCGAGTAGGGGAAGCGGGTTTTAGCTGATGGTGAGGTTTCATGTGGGTTCCAAGTGGGCCTAATATGATTATTGGTAATATTAGAATGTTTTTATAATTATTGGTATTAGATATTAGGTAGTAAGCAATAGGCAAAATTGTTAGTTATTATTGTTGCTAACATTGTTATTATCCATCCAAAAATAATTGCTATTATTGTTATTATACTTAATGTAATGTGTTTTTATACAGTTAAAAAATAATAACCGCATATGCGCTATCTGGTCCTTTTCATTTCACTGCTCGCATGCTAGAATTTCCTTTTAAAACACTGGGAAAAACTAATGAATTGACTCAATTTTATTAGGTCTAAAGACACAGGTGTTGGGCCCTTGTAATTGATGCATGGAAGGTTATGATCACATGATAGGAAGTCCCCTCCCTCAAATTTGATAAATGTACTCCTGCTTTTAGTTGGTGCAATTTTCTTGTTCCCCTTGAGCAAGAGTTGAACTAATGGGGTGCATTTTTATTGTACAGAGTGCCTCAAGGATGAAGGCTTAAGACCTTGGATGAATTATTGGAGTAATTCGTCTTATAATATCAAAGACATTATAAACTCTGTTCTTGATAAGAATAAAATTACAAACAGAAATGCATGTTCTGCTTAGAAATGTGAATAAAACATGTCACTGGAAAACTCCTTTTTGTTCTTTTCGGAAATCTTAGTTGTGTTTTATTATCATGGAAATGCTATGATCACCTAGCATCGACTTTTGTTGGTTATTGATTTTCAGGCTACTTTTGTAACATTTGAAGTAGGTGTCGCTTGTATCTTTTGAATAATTACTTGTTTTCCATATATTATACTCTTTGCGGGCATTTTGCTTTAGTTAAAATGTCTATATCTTGCTTGTTTTGTTTGCTTAGGGAGTCCAACAACTCGATGGGCATCTGTAGCTTTTGGTGCTGGAGTGGGGATTGGAACAGCATATACTGAATGCTCTTACATATTTGATGGTTCACCTCCAAAGTTGTCTCCAAAGGTTTCAGCTGTTCCTTCTGGTTCTACACAAGTAAATTATTTTTCATTTCTCTATAAATGCTTAATTTAGTGCTATAACTATGCACTATTTCTACATTTTGTTTAAGCTTTTTTGGTAGGAAGAAGACAACAATCTGTTCATAATTGTGGCAAAGTGACATTATTCTCAAACTTATTAAGTTCTTGAAATCTTGAATTTAATATTGGGAAAATGAGTTTCCTAATTATTATGAGGTAATCAATTTAACTAAAAATGATACAATACTAGATGAATTCAACAATTTATTCACAAATTATAGACAAAGCAGTTGTTTTGAGAAATTCACGAATTATGAGCTAATGGTGCTATATGTTGCTGGTGATAGGTGTGTTTACGTTATTGCTTCTCTTTCCCCTCTCTCCCATATTTGTCTCAACATGAATAAGCATTTAATGTCATATACATTCTTTATTTTTATTTTTGTTTTTCTACAGTTATAGTTATCTGTATTCTTTTTGGGATCTTGGTGGATATTGTTGTATTATTTTTCAAATCAGGATCTTTGCCTCTAAATATGTTTTTTTCTGAATGCCATGGTTTTGAATATCATATGGTAAGATAACATAGTTGTTGATATAATGGGTCATAGATTAAGACTGTACCAGAGCTGTATTATTAGAACATGAATTTCATTTTTTACAATCCCTTCTGCTATCACTTACAACTTCTCATCACGAAGCTAATGTTTGGAAATGTTCAAGAAAATGCTTTCAGAAAGGAGCTGGAGTTTCTACCAACAACGTAATAATTCTTTTCAGAGTATTGGTAGTGTGGTGCTTGCTTTTCTTTCACTCTCTCAGTTGTGTTACCCTGAACTAACAATTAGGAGCCTTAACCTCAAGCATGGCCTCAGTGCTTGAGGGTAAGGCTCATTCTTGTTCATAAAGGGATATATGACATCCCAAGTTATCATTTTATTTCTTTTATTGGCAATTTAGTTTCCTGTTGCCTCTCCTCTGGCTTGACTCAGTTTATCCATTTCTAGAGAAGCAAAGTTGAATCTGTTGCTTAAAACTTCTTCCAACAAAGTCTGCTTGGGCGAGGATGTGTTTTCCCTGTAACTTTGATTGTTATACCCATAATATGGTAGGAAAATTTGTCCTTTTTGTTTCTCCTGCTCTAATTTTTTCTTTCTGCTGGGTGCTTTACCCTTTTATTTGCATTTGATAATGGTTTTGAGGGCTTTCTGTACGTAATGGAAGATGTTTGTTCCTGTGACATATGCAAGGATTTACACTTTGACTGTGAACTGATTCAAGAATAAATAAACATAAGGACTCTAGATCATTCAAAAAAATAGAAGAATGAATTTTTTTTCATAGGCAAAGGAAAATTACAAGATAAATATATAGATAGATACGAAGCACGAAACTGCTGACTTTTTTATCAAATTGATATGAGAGAGTATATCAAGTAAAAAGGAACATAGAATGAAAAAGAACAAATCTACTAAAAATTAGAATTTTGAAGAAGTGTTCAAATGATGAATTATGTATTCATACAAACTTCTAAAAGATAGATTATTGTTTAGATTTTATTTAAGGATAGACTTGGGTGTCTTGCTGTTTTGAAAGGAAAGGTAGAAGCCTGTGGCCTTTAAAGATTTGAGCATACATCATCAAATCTAAGTGAGAAGTTGTGGAATCTAGGAACTAAGGTTTAGGCTGTGAGAAATGATGAAAAGTAGTGAGTTGTTAAGAAAACTTCCAGCCTGCTGGCCAAAACAGGAATATTAAGGTTCTGATATTTGGGTTCGTTGTGAAATCATGGAAAGCTATCTTCTTTTTGTGGTGTTGCCTTTCTTTATCAGTGGATAATCATCCATGTAAAATATGCAGCAGAAGCCCAAACAAGAAAATCAGGCCAACCATTATTATGACCCAGTCCAACAGTTCCAATATAGATATGATATAAAGCAGCTAATCTCTATTCTGATTATGTTAGAAGGCACATGCTAAAACTCTAGGGCATCTAAATTTCCAAATAACTCACCACATGATCTGCAGTGGGTACCTCAACAACACTGACAGTCAATAGGTGATGCTTCCAAGAAAAATTAATCAACTTAAAAGTTGCAGAGATGGCGAAAGAAATGGATGGTCAGATGGTTGATATCATTTATGCAGTTGGTATTACTCGAGCAAAAACGGGTAGTCTTTACTGAAAGGTGTGATTAGAATTTGTAGATTATCTGGGGACTAAGTAATGCTTATCTGAGTTGTGGATAGAGATGCAAGGTTAAATTGGCTACTATCATGATCAAAACTTGAATTGTATTTGAGTGGGTTCAAAATGTGAACCTACGCCTGATCCACTTCAACTTGGATCATGTTGATCTTCACAGTTTTATTAATGACCCATTGATTTTTCCTAGTTCAATCAGGTCAAAGAAATCCAAACACAAGCCATGAGGAACATGTATAAATTTTAGCATATTAAATTATATTCTACAAATATTGTGCATGAAAAGAACAGATATAACAAATGTACACACTAAAAAAAGATTAATTCAGAAAAAACATTTGTTTTCTTTCTTTTTTTCAAGAAATGTGGTGGAGGTGCCGGAATCCTAGTTCTTTGCTGATGAGAGGGGCGCCAGCTAGCTGAGGCAAGTCAGATTGGCAACAAAGCTGAGTTATTATTAACAACGTAAACTGATGATTAACTACAGAAAGTTATGGATAGTAGCATTCTAGGTTTTTAGAATCCCATAAGGTTCAGGGTGGGCAAGAAAAGATATTGTATTAGTTTTCGGTCTGTTCAGGTTTAGATCAGCTTTCTTATGATAATATCCCATCCAAATTTGAAATGGGTCCTTTTGGATCCAAGCTTGATGTAGATGTCATTGGTTTGGAATGGAACAAGTGATTTTCAGGTTGATCCCAGAGTGGAAATGGGTCAATCTGATCCATTTACAACACCGGTTGTGGAGCTGTGAAAAGAATGCAATTTGACTACGAACTGGTTGGTTAGGATGTCAAGGAGTTAAGATGTAGCTGATGGATGGATAGAAGAAAGTAACAATGTAGCAAGGCTTGGGAAAATGGATGTCAATAAATTGGGACATCAGAACAAGGTGGCCTAGAAGATTTAATTCCTTGCACCTTGAAGATGATAGCTCTGTTATTGTGCCTTTCCACATAAATGGGAAAGTTTGATAGGCCTTTGGAGGTTAAATAAGTGGACCAAACATCATGGAGTACTCCAATACATGATTACTTGCTTGTAATGTTGCTTTGTTATCAAATGAGCATTGTTTAGCTTCTTCTTGAATACCGGGCACATTATGCATTTTGTGCTTGCCCATAGATGTAGCAGCTTGCTTCGATGTAGCATGACTCTTATGTACTATGATCACTGATAACCTCAACAAAATTATAAAATGCACATATTAACTTCAATCTGCTAATTTTCATTGCTGTTCATTTGGTCACAAAATAGATTATCTATTTTTGTGAATGCATAAGCTTATAAACCATGTGAATCCGATAAACTTCAGCAATTGATTTGCCTGACTGCCTTCTTTGTTGTCCTAGGAGGAAAAGAAGTGAAAGCATGCCAATGGAATGCGAGAACCATAGGATGGAGAAATTGGTTGGCATTAAAGAGCTTGCTGTTGCTTTCTTTTTGTTTCTCGTGTATCTGCAGCATTTTTCTATGGTTCCAATACATGTGATACTCTTTTTGCTGATTCTACAAGAATACTGTAACAGTTGTGACTTTGGTTGATTATGGAGAGCAGATAATAAATGCCTCCCATGTAACCTGGTTACTGGTGGTACCTATCTCTGCAGAGAATATTTTTGAATATTTATGCCACATAATCACAACTCTACAATCTTTTTTCTTTCTTTTTTTAAATAGAGAAAAAAGTCATTTCCTCAATTTCTGATGGGAATATCAGATGGAAATTTCTTTAGTGGTGGATAAAATACCCATTGAAGGCAATTAAAATCTGGAACCTGGTGATCAATTTTTTTGATCAGCGCCAGTAGAGGATCTCATACCTTGAATTCCTTGTAAACTTGCAAATTTGGGTGCATCAACCTTCAGCAACAATTATCCTCTCAAGGAGATAAACTCCTTTCTCCATTTTTAGTGATGATCATGTGCAGAAAAAAGCCACATTGGAAATCTATCCAGTGATTTAACCTATGAAAAAATCAGCCCGTTTTCTGGTGCGGGGGAGCTTATGTTATGGTAATACAGACGCTCAACTTGGCATTACCTGAGACTTGTGACTGATGAGCACTAGTAGGCCTCACTGACCTGACACTTGCGAGAGCTTATCTCAAGGAGATTTTTCTTTAGCTCAAATAAATCTGACCCCCTGTGGACCCAACCTGGTTGGATTTTGGTTCGGTGTCTTGTTGGTCGGGCTAGATTGATCATGTCGGATCAATTGATTCAGATCCACACCAAAAGCAGGAGTAGATGTATCAAATAATATAAATGATAACAAATCTTCAATTAAACTGGAGATCGCATTCATTCTTTTCTTTTTCATGCACTACACATGCCAAAATTTGGTATCGCATTAGTTCTGTCCCTGCTATTTTTTAAGTTTCAACACCTCTGATTCTCTTGGGCCAAGTTCATTATGTTTTCCTCGGAGTAATCCTTCTTGAGATTCTAATAAATGAATTTTCTATGGAAATTTCCTAATGGTATATTCTTCTGAGATTGGATGAATAGAAGAAAAAGGCAAAACTCGAGCAAACGAGAATATAAGAGCACAATAGGCTTGCCCATTATCACTACAACAATGGCTTAATTGGAAGAGCAGACAGATTGCTGGCTGAAGAAAACCCATAAGTTCGCAACATGAGATGTCCAAAGCAACAGTAAAAATAATTTATAGGCGACCACTTTCAAGGAACTAAGAAGGGCTGTTTGTGTTCAATATTCTGACAAATGAAGGAGGGAATATTTAATCCAATTGCCAGGTATGTGAAGGGTTATCTGAATCTAACCTTGCTCTTTGATGAAAATTCTAAGACAGAGAAGCCACTTATCTTAAGGAAAACATGTGATAATGTGAGGCTTCATGACATGGCTTTTTAGGATTTGGCCCAAGTTTAAAACCAGTTCAGCAATTTCACAATTTACAAATTGCAAAATGAGAAATGCAAAAAACCCAGGCAGGCTAACATCTCTTTGTATTCTAAAGACAGGAGTATAGCATTATGTACTTTGTCATTGCAATCAGTTCTCTCTCCAATGTCACTCCTAAAGCATTTTCTGCACTTCAAATTTGCTTATGTGCAACCAATCCAAAAAAGAAGATAACAACATCCCATTCAAATAACAAAAACTTAAAATGATCTAAATCAGTTTATCTGGTTAGATAATTAAGTTCCTTCACCACCAGCTACCATTCACTTCCAATTTTAATTCATCAATGCTATGGATCGTGTCCGGGTAAAGATAGAAATGCCAATTTTTGTCAATGAACCAGAGAAAGGGCTAGTCCAGTCTTTACATGTGCCATTTTGTTCTGGTTGTTATTTGCAGAAAAAGACTGTGTGCAGAATATAAGAGAACCTACAACAATTTATGAATATAGAAACCATTACTATCCATCATTTTAAACAGTTCAAGTATTCATGAAAGTTAAGGCTTTCAAAAGTTAAGTAGATTAGTGATCATGAAAAAAAAAATAAAGGTTTAAAGAAACTCAAATTATGATAATAAAGATTGAACCAACTTCTGTGTTTTTACCTCTTAGCTGATGCCCTTCAACTGAAAGCTACCAACAAACCTGTCTCATGGACCAAAAATTCCGTGGTTCCTAATGGAATAGGTAACAAAGCGATTTGCTGCCTACTGCTCCTAACACACCCCCCTCCCCCCAAGTTAAGCTGGTACTTGTTGTTGCACCAGGAGCTGTTACCCCAGGTGCCGAGAGCAATGAACTCAAACACCTCTTGCAACATGAAAGGCTTCTTTCTGTGCCCAAAACACATGCATATCAAGAATGATACATGTCTGGAAAGGTCTGCATGTACAGAGTTATAGCTTTGACATGAATTTATGCATATAATATCAAACTTTGACACCAAAAAGAATTTTATCTCATCAATTGTGAATTTGGCATCTTAATAAATAGGCATTTACTCCATTACAGCAACACCGCCAGCTGCCTTTATCTTCTCTATGATGTCATTGGCCTCCTCCTTGGTGACACCTTGCTTCAACAAAACTGGTACCTTTTCTACTAAATCCTTGGCCTCCTTCAACCCGAGACTGGTGAATGTCCTAACCTCTTTGATCACCTTGATCTTTGCAGAAGCATCAAACTTCTCCAATTTGACATCAAATGCTGTCTTCTCTGCTTTCTTCTCCTCCGCCTTGTCTGAAGAAGCCCCCACCTGCGGGCCAAAATTAAAACCTGCAGAAGATATTGGTTGTGGCTTGGGTTGCTTCAGCCTGTCCAAGAGAGTAGGCCCAATCTGTTTCAGCTCTTCCATTGGGAGGGCAACAATGCGATCAGCAAGCTGCAGAATTTTGTCAGATGGAGGGGGTCTAGGTCCATATGGATCATAGACTGCTGGGTATTTGTAGCTTTTGGACTTTAAGTCCCCTGATGCAACATTGGCACTGAAGAGGCGATGTTGTAATACTATAATTCTCTTGGACGAGGCAGCAGAAACATGGAGACCTTTTAAGGTATTAATGAGCTTCATCCTATCACTATTCCCTAAATATGAAAACCAATCAAGAAGAAACAGGAAGAGTGATATAATCTGCCTGAACAGGCTATTTACAATGTCAATAACCTTTGAAGATTTAGATTCTCTGCCACTACAGATCACCACTTGAATAGTGAATTATCTGTGAGAAAACGCAAATTATTAACTGCTTGAATTAAGTAGAAGGCATATACCTTTCGTATCAAAAAAAAACAAAGGAGAGATCTATGCAATTTGTACTTTGTACAGAGAGGGATTCAATGAAGAGAAACCATACAATTATAGATAAACCATATAAATTAAAACAAATTCAATTTGTATTTGTCCAGTGATGGATACATGCAGGGGATATTAGGACATTCGATTCAAAGAGAATCAGCTTAGATCAATTATACGAATCTCTTATATCAAAAGCAATTTGAATCTTAGTAAATAAAATGTAATTTAACAGAAAAACTTCACAGCAACTATATTAGGTATCCCTTTTGTGGCTTAGGATCAAGTCCATACATGTAAAACCATCCCTCATAGCAGAAGTCTATAGACTTGTGTCCAGTGAAATCAGATCTCATCGATTACCTACCTACCTACAAAAATGCAATTCACTGAAAATGATCCATAAATGATTTCAAAAACAAACAAATTAAGGCTTCAACGTTTCGTGAATTCGGTAGCGCGACAGTGAACTACTTCTAGAAACTGAATGCACTGAGTGGATTTTTGAACAAGGAAATTGTTTCTTTCAATTGTAGCCCTGCCATGTCTGCTTTGCATCAGAGTTAACATTAAACATGCACCAATATTTTTATTAGAAAAATGCTTCGCCGCACCACTCTTGTCCCCAAGCAAAGTGATTGGAGAGATGGTACATGGGGCCTGCCGATCACCCACACGAGCCCCATGTACCGTGCCAATACCCAACTTCCATGGGGAACTGGAAGCTACCGGTGCTCCAAGAAGGAAACGGATTGGTGCGAAGCGGCGCTCTTCTAATTAGAATCATAAAGCAGAAACATTGATTCCTAACATTACAGAGAGAATCATTCAATTTAACTTTTGCTACCAGAGATCGAAGCAGGCCAAGCAGAGTTAGGCACAAATAGGGGTTAAAGCTGTAAGGTGTTGAGTGCTTATACCCAATTAGAACCTACCCACAACTTAGGGATTGGTACTTGGAGCTCCAAGAATTAAACCATCAATGTCTTAAATTCCCAACAAATCCAGAACATGAAAACATAAAACTCTAATTTCAGGCCAATGGTTTCAGAAATATTTATTCCACTAAATACACCAAGTATTCATTCTGATATAAATTATTGCTGAATCCAGGTACCAGAAAGCGTCCACAGCAGCACTAGTCAACGACCACTAAAATCTAAAACTTTCATACGAATAGAAACTAGTAACAACAAGAATAGTTAGTTAGGCATTTCCCCGAACGGTGAGAATGCATGGTACGCTCCTTAAAGAAAAGATTGCCGATATCTTGTGGTTAGAGAGACGGTAATGCGATGTTTGATTAAGATTGAGCAAAAACGAAACAGAGATGATTTGGACGTAGAAACGGGGGGGAATCATTGCGAGGAACGGCCGGACAAATTGGAGTAAAAAAAGTGAGAAAAAGGCCGCTGCGGTCTTACCAGGATCAGGAGGAGGCTTTTGACGACGTTCAGGGAGGCCCAAGACGGCTATGTCCTGCTCTGCGCCACGGAAAGGAGATGAGAAGATTCGGTTAGGGATCGGCCGGGTTTAAGTCTCTTTGTTTGAGCAAGGCTTATGCTGAATTGGAAGGATAAAATTGGAATAAGAAAAATGTTGGGAGATAGAACTATCACGGTGGTAGTACATACATCATATATTATTTCAAACTTGTGATTGGGCATGTGCAACCTACATGGACGGCTGTGATTTCGTGAGATGGAGCAGTCGTTTGCTATGATCTAATATGGAATGAAAACCTAGAATAACTCATGATATAACTATTCCAAATAGGTTAGGATGGATCTAGGGATGGAGATGGATCGATTTTGGACAAGCTCGAGTTGAGATATAGGTACTTGAGAATCAAAACTGAATTGTTTACTTAGAAAATGTTTAGATATTTGTATAAGATTGAGCTGAAAATTTTGTAGAAATCGGACCTACAGTTGTTGGCTTAAAGAATAAATGAATGCATTTTTTAGCTGTTACTCTTGTTTCTGAGAGACAGAAATAAGTTAAGTACCTGGCAAAACAAAAAAAAGCAACCGCACATTTTTTACTCTCCACTTATTTTTTTTATCAAAATCCAATTTCCGTTTATATTGAGCCCCACCACCCACCCTCCCGAAAACCCTTCCAAAAAGTAAAGCGTCTGCCAACCACTATTTTGAATACGCCTGCTGGGGTAATTTCATTCAATCCTCTTTTACCAAACAATACGTATCATTTGTATCATTATTTTTTTTATTTTGTTATTTTCTCTATATTTTTCTACATACATACATACACACACACACACATATATATATATATATTATCTTCTGCCTTTTTTTGTTGTTTGGTTTCTTTTTGTTTTTATGTTTATTTCAAAACATAAATCTTCTTGTGTATTCTGTCTTTTTTATACATTTTGCTTTGTGTTTTCTTTGTGATATTATTTTTTTAATAGTTTATAATATTCTCTTTTGTATGCTTACTGTTTTGTACTCTTGTTGTTAGGTTAGTTAGTTTTTCAATATTCAGTTTTTCTTTTCTATTCATTTTTTTACTATTTATTTTATAATCTAGCTAACATTTTTGGTTTTTATATTTATATTCCATTTTTTTTATTTTTGGAAAACCTAGTTTGATATTTTCTTTCTTGTATGATTTATTTTCCATCATATTAATGTTCACTTTCATAAATTTAGTTTTGTATTTATTTTGTTTTATTTATATTATATTTTATATATTTGGCCTTTAATTTAATTTTAGTTTATTTATACTATACATTTTACATATTTGTTTGTGAAACGAGTCATCCAATGGCCCACCCTGCAAACCTTTATGACTAGAAAGTTTCTAAAGGAGCTTCCACAAGGGCTACAGTCCCATCTCCTTAGTGTCTGAGTTGAAGACTTGTTAAGAGCATCACTTTTAGGTCCACAAGTTGTCCGAAAATCAGGAGATTTTAACAAGCTGCAAGGCTGGATCTCCATTCATTGTTGGATCAACTACTTGGTTTTGTGCAGTCTTTTGACGAAATTTGATGTCACCAAAAGAGGACATAGAACACAATGTTAAATCTAGAATGAAGGCTGAGTAGGCCACAACATTGACACTGATGCAGGGAATAAATTTTGTTTTTACCAACTAATGGCCAATGTTGTGAAATCAAACAATACATATAGTTCTGCAGTGTTCATCTATTAGACACCAGGTTAAAGAACAGAACATAAAACACTCATGCGAACAATGACAACAACTTAGGAGAGAACTTGAGGAAGGCAATTGGGTTTCTATGGTTCTGTTAGGACCGTAGGCGCTGCCATCTCACTAAAACCCGCGGGTTATAGTGAAGGCTTAACCATGGTTTTTAAACCGACCATCCCAAGCGCCCCTCCGGCATTCGATTGCGACTTGGCCTACACCGACCTCCGCCACGGGCGAGCCTTGCTGACTTGACCCACACCGGCCTCCGCCAACAATCTCCCCCCAGCAAGCGAGCCGTGCTGACTTGGCCCACACCGGCCTCCGCCAACAATCCTCTCCCCCCGGCAAGGGAGTTTTTTTTTTTATTATTGCTTATCCTGAGAATCGAACCCGTGCCGCTGGCTCTGATACCACTGTTAGGATCGTAAGCGCTGCCATCTCACTAAAACCCGCAGGTGATAGTGAAGACTTAACCATGGTCTTCAAACCGACCATCCCAAGTGCCCCTCGGCGTTCGATTGCGATTTGCCCCACACCGACCTCCGCCGCAGGCGAGCCTTGCTGGCTTAGCCCACATGGGCCTCCGCCAGCAGGTTCTACCTATTTCAAGCTAGGCACCTGAGATATACCATCCAGCCTGAGGCTTGATTATGGTATTATAAGCTATAGGTATTAACTTTTCACCCACGTCGACACCCACATTCAAACACGAACACAAGGGGACAGCCGGTAGGAATAGGATGAAGCGCAAGTCTTCTTGTGCTTTTCGTTGCGGAGAATCTTGATAGAGAAAAAATTAAAGTCTCTCTCTTTCTTCACTCAGACTCCCTGGGAGCAGTTCGGCTTTGACCTCCAACGAGACATCGATGGAGGAGACCAAGACAAAGAAGAGAAAAGAGGAGTGCTAGGAGGGGGCAAAGAAGTAGGGAAGAAAGGGGAAGAAGATGGCAATGATGGCTTTTTCTTCACCCAGACAGCCGAGAAATTTCTCGAACAGGATCTCCTTCGTGTTATAAATGGAGAAACCTAGGCCAAAAAAGCCAAGAAGAAAGAAGCGAAAGAAGCGGAGGATGAAGACAATCTGGAGGAGCGTTGCAACTGGATGTTGGGACGGGAGCCTATGAAACAGGTCAGGCTGCATTCTTCTTGAATGATGGAGTTCCTAGTTTGCTTCTTTTTTATGTTCTTGTGATCCTTATATATGTTAGATAAAACACCGTATGAGGGGCTAATGAGTTTGGTTTTTATTGATTTATTCTTGCACCCCTCGCTTTCCTTTTTTTTTTTGGATGCAGCATTAATTCTCTTGAGATACCAGTGCTCCTATATTGGATAGTTTCTTAACCCCCTACCCCCACCCGCACCCCAACATTTCTGTTCCTGCGCTGACATCATTCTAGTGTGATTGGTGCTGTGGCTAATCAATGAGCTAAAACGGATGCTGATGGGTGGACCCATAATAATATTGGTGCAGGGATTACAATAATAAAAATCACGTAGGATGTTGCCGCATGCATGTATATAGTTAGATATATAACAAGGGATCGAATACTCCTTATACTATATATGATTTTGTATTAGAAACATAAACAATCGAAATACTTCCAACTAGTTTTCAACTAATTATATAACAAATTAATGCATAACTAAAATCTGCACAATCTAAAATCTAAATATGCAGACAAATTACATGCATATATCTATCGATCAGATAAATGCACTTGAAATCATCAGCCACACTGATCAAGGTCAAAATAGAGCCGATAATTGAGACCACGAAGATCATATCCAATAGTCCTATTCATCTGAAAGTAGGTCCCAATCATGTTGACGCCATCAGTCGGTGCGATGAGTAGGCAGGTCCTTCCATGACCCACCTCGGCATATATTTGAGACTTTACCAAGCCTAGCGCCAATTCACCATCAAAAGAGACTGCCAGCGTCGGCACCAACTCCACCACATCTGGAAAGGTCCCGTTGAAGCACAAATCTCAAGGGTCATTTGGCCGGCGCGGCGCCTCCGGCAGGCGAGCATGTTCCCTGACCTTGGACACGACCAGATCGAACAGCGGCTTCCTCAAGAAGGTGAGAGGCGTCGACGAGACGAAGACCGTCGAACATTCGCCTCCCACTAACTCTTCTGTGAGGTTCAGATTCTCCGGGCCAACGCCCATCCCTCTCAAGGTGGGCGAGAAGAACTGCGACGCCTTGCCCACAGGGCACCTGGCCAGGGGGCTCGACGTCCTGCCGTTCAACCTCGCATCCTTCCCGAGGTGCAGATCGCTGGAGCTGTTCGCGAAGGGGTTATCCCAATCCTTCATAAAGCAGTGGGAGAAGGTAAACTCTTGGGAACTAAATCTGAACACGAGCAAGAACATTTCGCTCCCGGTGAGGCCCACCATTGCCGGAACTAGTCTCGTATAAAAGGAGTCGTCGCTGCTGCAGCCAAAAGGCATGTGAGTGTAGGTCACGTCGTTGATCGTGAACACGTCGGGGGTGAGCACGCCGCTGGTCGGGACGTCGTTCGCGTAGGACTGGATGTACTCGCAATTATCGTCGCCACTGCATTTATTCCTCTCGAGACTACGGCATTCGTTCGACGAGCAAGAAAAGGTGCTGTGTGTGGAGGACTTGGAGGGGTCGTAGAGCGGGCCCGGAGACGGGCTGCAGCCGGGACACGGCACGCACTGTGTTCCGATGAAGTCCCCCGCTACATCTACCATCCCTGTCACCCGCACCGGAGGGGTGCCAATGGTGAATTCCATCAGGTATTCTCCACCGACCTGATCGAAGCCGGCCTCCTCATCTTCTACAGCCAACAGAGTCAGCGACTTGCGGCGGCCCTCCAGGGCTGCTTGGAAGTGGTCACGGTAGGCAACCGAGCGCCGGTGGTTCCTCCGCCAGTACTTCTCGGCCGTGGTGGTACTGCTCGAGTCGAAAAGAGGCGACTCAGGGGAATCACGGTGAATGAGGCGGATGCGCTGCTGGTGGGAGAGACATGGGAGTACAACGAGGAAGAGGAGCAAGAGGAACGACTTCGTTGAAGGCGGAAGCGGAGCAAAGGCCATTGGGGGACTTCGAACGTTTACTTCGCTGCACAAGATATGCAATGGTTGCTCTGCTTAGTTTCGATGTGGGGGAGTACAATTGTATTGCTTCTTTTTTATAGCATCCGATGTTACCATAATCGGATCGCCATCTGGATAAGGATTATGCTGATGCGTCAAAGTGAGTTGGATTTTAATTTCTATATGCATCATCGTAGGGGTTATTCAGGTGAGTTGGCCTTTGCTCTTAATTCATACATGTGTAAAACTGAGTCATCATTGTTAGCCCATTAAGTTGGTTTTTAATTTCATTATATGACATCATAACTATTTCTAGTAGATTGGATTTTAATTTTAATTTTAATCCATTAATTTTAAGGCCCTGTGACTTTTTCCAGCCCTAAGGACCGATTAATAAATACTATACTAAGCAGGAGCTTCGTGGTCAAGAGATTTTAAAGGTGGCAACCAGCGGCTTTATGCACCACTATATAAGTAGCATATAGAGCACAACATTTTGCTCGGGTTTGGATCGTTCTTTCGTAAGAAAGAATGAATGATCCTTTTCTGCAATGCCATCCATTAGATTATACCCCACACAGATCTTAAAGCATTTAAAACTCCATTCATCCACCTACACAGATCCCCAGCGGTGATTCGTGTAAGCGAAGGTAAATCCTTCTTTTATACAAAATATACAATACAACTCCTATCCTTCTGTTAGAGGTCACCAATTTAGAAAACTCCTCGGTTTAGCATTTTGTTTTTTTTGTTTTTAAAACAACATTTTGTACTCTCTATCTCATCACTAGATTTTCTTTTTCTTTGTTTTTTTTTTCATTTCATAACTACCACTAATATTATGATCCTCAGTAGTGTAAACACGAACCCATCATGGTTAATCACAATTCTAATTCTTCAGCCTAATCCATTTCATGGTTAAATCCTACCTTTTCTGCCTCTTCCTTAATCCAGCAAGCGTCGCACGACTCACATCTACTCTATTTCCATCAGAACATGTTTCATATGGTGTTTGCTCTTGATCGTCAGCTAGACTTTTGAGAGACAGTATAAACACAAGTATGTTGTGTAATAACAAATAAAATGAGTGTATCAATTTGAGCAATATAAGTATTGCCCAAAAACAAGGTCATAGGAATTTGTATGAATCTTTTGATAGGCAGAGGGTGGGTGAATATGAGAAAGACACCCCAGAAAGGCATGTGGGTTCGCTATACATTGTGTATTTCATATATTAAAATGAGTTGGCTCCATTTGATACCTCCCACAATTATCTTAGAGAAAACAAATGTCATGCAAGAAAATGCAGCTTAGGCATGGCTGACTTTTAGTAACAGACTATTCCTGTACACCCTCGTTCCATGTCCCTCGTCTTCTGTAACAAGCAAGTTCATGGACATACGTACCAGAAACATTTATCAAAGCATATTTTTTCTCCAAGTACCATCAACTCATGTCATCAATAGCTTTCTCGAACTCGCAGGAAATGTTAGAGGAATGCTGCACAGACAAGACAAGTTTCGCATGCGCAAAGAACCAACTCAGCATGCACCGTATTGAAGCCAAAGTCATTAACAAATGAAGTCATCTACAAGAAGTCCCCTTTTACAGAAAGAACCATCGTGGAAGAGAGATTTCTCTAAAGAGAAAAGAATGAAGAGGTCAAATACTTCAGAATTTTTCTTTAGTACTTGCCTCTTGCGAAAACCACAAGAATTACATATAATTTATAGGACTCCTAGGTACATATAGAAAACCCAAATACATGAACCGCCTAAATGCACATTGAAAACCCAAATGAATATACGTTGAATATCCAAATACAAGAATCTCTTAAATGCACATTGAAAACCAAAATACACGAACCACTACTCTCAAGATGATCTTTCATATATTCATGAACCTCGGCAAGTTATTGTCTTCACGGGCTCACCTATATATTAAGAAAAAGGAAACAAAATAAAACCTGAACCACAGGTTAGGAATCCAGGCTAGTTTGCTATCCAGTTTGAATTTAAAGCTTTTTAACATATGGAAAGCTTATTCCAAGTCTTATCCTTGCTTTATCCGAGGGCCAAATTACTACTCAAGGATCAAAGGGGACAAATCAGTACCATGGTAGGAAAGAGATGGAGGGCAGAAAGCATGGTTTCATCAATTCGATATCTAGCCCTTCATTTGGTAAAGTTTACACAATTACTAGTAATATTGACCGGTGCTACTCTCCTCCATGTCACTGATTGAGGACAGTGAAGCTAGCAAATTTCTGCCCTCCATCTCTTTCCTCCATGTCACTGATCATCATCATCATCATCATCATCATCAATTTGTCATACACTGTATAAAGTTAGTTGATATATTAAACGCAATAATTCATTTATTGGGAGGTGAGCAAAAAATGCATGATTGCTTTAAACAACCAAAGTCATGTAATATTTCCTAGACTATGTAATGGAATAGCTATCCCAACAAAAAGATTGCAAAGCATTCCATGGGATGCCCTTTGCATCAACTTGAGTTTATCTGAGTCCTGGGTGTGAAATGGCTTGTCAACTATATTCCAAAGCTTGGAGAATTTCTGTGCATGCATATGCAACTTTTGCCAAAGGCAACCAGCCCCTTTATTCTACCATCATTTAAAAACAGGATCTTACATAGTTAAACATTTTATGTTTAATCATTGAAACTCAGATGGACATATTTTTATGCACAATATACTATGCTTAATTGTATTATACTGCTCAGTTTGTGCACAAACTAGGACAATTGAAACTAATGATTGGGAATAAAATGGTGAATCAACAGAGACTAGTGGATGTAAAATGGCAATTAGTCCAAGGATGAGAGAATAATGCCTCACTTTAAAGAGAATGGAATGTATTGATCGAAGTGTGGAGCCAATGGGAGTCCCTCGTGGAAATGGAGATAGTATAATAAGTAAATACATTTACTAGTATAATCCATAAAATCCATTTACTCCAAATTCCTATTCTGATGCATCTCTTCTTACATTGTTATCCCAATCAGGTTGCACCAGTTGCCCCACTTCTTAACAAAAGAAAACAACCTGCATACTCAAACTTAAGAGCAACATGGAATAGTAAAGTTTCCTACGTAGCATGGATTAAGAACACCTGAACTATTAGCTTATTTTTTTTCTAAAAAAAATAGATTAATTCATACCTTACAAATATTGTCGGAGAGATGCAATCTAGAATTAGTTTATAATGATAAAATATTGATACACAAAAATCTCAAGCTTTTTAATTGATGTAGAGCAAAAAAACTCGGGCTTGTGGTATTAAGGAGCCTTATTTAGTACTTCATCCCATGCTTTTTCATAGGTTGGGCAGGCTTGGTTTCTCTGGGCACCTTACAGTCTCAGACAACAAGTTAATTATAACTAAATTGAGTCACACTGTTCGAACTATTTCATAAAAACCTTAGGAATTTTCATCAACAATGTGGTGTCTAAATATGACTCATGATATTGGTAACTCACAGCTAGTTTTGCAAGCCATTGGAGGATCATCAAGTTGAAAATTTTGTTTGTATGCATGTGCTGGCATGAATGTGCCACTTCTCCTTCTTGACAATAATAAGTATTTACTGAGCAAAATTGACATCAAATGATGTTGTTGCCACATACTGATTTTCTTGGAAGCAAAGAATCAGAATTTTTGCAAAAATAGCTATGATTGAGGTCATTCCAAAACTTCGCATTCATATAGTCCTAAATGCTCGGAAGCACATACTTTTTGTAAGCATTAGATTACCATAATCACTCTTGTGCATAGATACGCAGACCAAAATTACATATCTTTGTAAAAAGATTTGACAAAAGACTGAAACTTTGAACAGAGAGGGGAGAAGAATAGATGGAGGAAGACTAACTTTATTTCTTACCGGAAGTTCATTTATTACATCATGAATATATCTATTTATGAGTAAGTCTGAAACTAACTTAACTAGTACAACTGGATTCAACTGAATTCAGTTATCAGTTGAACTGATTAAATGAATTTGGTTAGTAGTTAAGCTTCCTCCTCAGCTCCAGCTCAGCTCCATCTCTTCACACCAATCCTCATCAGCATGTGAGTCAGCGTATCGGTGGCGTATCAGTCAGCATATCAGTGAAATCAATGAAGCTTTGGTGGAGTTTTATCTCAGCCCAGGTTGAGTTCAGCAGCCGTATCAGAGGCGTATCAGCAGCTGTGTTTCAAGAAGATTTAAGGAGTTTGCAATAAGAATCAACAAAAAACTAATTAGAATACAGAGATATAAAACATAATACTAAAAACAAAACCTAACACCTCGTAAGCTGAGGATGAATAGATTCTTAAAGTTATTCAGGTCATATAGGATACAAAGGTCCATCTTGGTTGGCAATATCTGAAAGGCGGCATCAGGAAATTAAACTTCAAATATGGAGGAGGCCTGTAATTGGCTCTCTCCCAGAATTTGACTCCTTGTGTTTTAAAAAGAGATTGGCAAATTGTATTTCAAGGTCTCTACTATTGCTCTGACTGTGGGTAGGTGGAGCTGGTGGTTGCTGCTGGTGCTGCTGCTGATGATGATGCAATGCTCGAAGACGAGCAATCTCTCGCTCCAACATCTCCTGTTGGACTGCATCAACCAAAGGCATATCTACACCATTTCAGACTTGCAAGAAGATCAAGACCAGCAGTTTGACAAGCTTAACTAATGGTGATTTTGAGGCATATTGCTAGATTAATCTCTTTTCATAAAGAAAATGAAGAAGAATGAGAAAGATTAGGAATCATAATCCTATCCTAGTTAGATAGAGCTACTCCAACAACAAAATTTCAAATTCTGAAATTTTAAAAAAAAAATGTAGGATATTAATAACAGGAGAAAGCTTGAGGTAAGAAAATAACATGTAGCTAGCATTTAGTACTATTTCTAAGCACTAAATGACTTCGAAACACAAAAGGATTTGAATATGAACATGCAGAATACTTCTGGTTCTCTAAACCCCTCTATTCTTTCTCACACTCCCCTGATGTTCGAGTCTAATGAACAGTGAAGTTGACCAGTGGAGATGTTCATGTCATACTCTATCACTGAATGATATCACAGGATCTTGTTCCTGAAGTTAGATTTCATGTGCCTTGGTTAGGGCCCAAGCTTTTTTCCCCTCAAAATTAGTGACTTCAGGCATGCGCCATGAACAGGTCAATACTTCATCCATATCAAGAACTTCAAAAGTAATGGATGAAGGGTGAGTTGTGAGCTTGGATGAAGGATAGGGATTTAAAAAGTAAGGCATGCCCATGTTGAGCTAGTGAAAGAGGTTGGCCAGATTGCATTTATGTACCTGAATATTAAATATTTGTCACTGAACTGTAAGATTCACAATGGCATGCAGAAAACAAGGCATGCAATGCCTTTTAAAAACGGATATGTGTGTGGATTATATCTTATATACTTTATTGCGGAAGCATTATTCCTTTTGTATTCTAACTCTCTACATTCCTTTAGCAGCCTCCCCCTCCAACCACATGCACGGTTCTAGAAATGATTATAGTGATAATTTAGAGAAGATATTATATAGAAGAAACTATAGTCACTGTTTGATCTTATGACTTATAACAGAACAAAGTTCTATGTTTTGTTATGTCAACATCTTGATAAGAACAGAAGTTATCAAAATAAAAAAATAATACTATGGTTTATAGACTATAATATTATTAAGTGATGCATTTTTAAAACTATTATATTATATTTAGTATACATACATACATGCATGCATAATTCAAAATTCAAATACAATTAAACAAACTATATGTAGTATATATAGATATAGGAATATAAAGAGAGTTTGTTACATGACTTGTGTTAGCTCCTTTTCTTCATGTTTGCATTTATTTTTTTTCTCGTGCATATTTTTCTTAACTCTTTCTCACTGTCATTTCAATTCCAAAATCCCCAGCGACTTTGATTTTGATTAAGTTTCGATAAACTAAATATAAATAGAAATTTAATTCTATTTCGAAAGTGATTATATTTTTTAAAGAAAACCAAGCATCCACTTCCCATGTCATGTTACTTTCCTAACACAATTTACCATAACTTCACTATATAGAGAGGATTATTTTGATAAAAGTTAGCATATACCAATGACATATATGGAATGCTCATGGAGGTATAGTTGAGATCCAAGAATCGATTACTTACGACATTTCACAAGATGTTCCTGTGACAGACCATCTAGATGTTGCTTCAAGGCCTTGTTCTCCAAGCTCAATATAAATTTTTGCTGATCCAAGAATTCTAGTTCAGCTGAAACTCCCATTCCTTCTATCTGCAAAGTAATATACATAAAATAGGATAATTTTATTGTATTAGAAATGTTTCTATATAAAATCTTTTCTTATCTCATAGGATATATGATCATTGGGGCCAATGTTATCTTGCCTGTAATGCTTGGATATGTCTCTCTAACTCGGTATTGTATTGGAGTTTTCGAACTCGAGATCGTTGGGCAAATGAAGGGATCATATATATCAAATATGAATTAGTTGGTATTTTCTAAAAAAAATTATTTTTCCAAACACAAATTCTCTTTGGGCCATTCACTAAATTGATTATTGGTATTATTTGAAGTGTTAGAATTGCACTAAATATAGTGAGAATTGAGGTAAATAGAGCTTAAAAAATACAACTCTACCAATATCAATGGTGATATTAGCACAATTAGAAATTTACAATATGACACGCTACAAAACATAATATGGTGTTTATGCTTTCTGCATCTCAAAGTTTTGATTCATTATGTGAGAGAAAAAAGCAAGTATCTACATCCACAATAAATTATATATACGTGTATGTGTATGTATACATGATATATAAGCTTGTTTATTCAAATACTTGGTTATTTTTTATTTAATTGGGCTTGGTCCAACCTAATTTCTTAGTCTCATGGATACTTCGAAATATAGCTAGTAAAAATGACAAAGCATAGAGCATGGATTTACATTTAAGTAAATTAAATAAATCCTCATTTCCCAAGTCCTAATATAAGCAAATTTAGGATGAGCTAAATAATCCATGTACAAAAACAATTATCATAGTCAAATAAGCATCACAACAACGAAAGTTACTAAAATTGTCTAAAGAGCTAGGGAATAAATCACAAAAAAACTTACTATTTAGCTCGTTTTGCTTCCATCTCAGATTGAGTAAGCTTTATCCAAGAACCTTCCCTTTGCTTAGTGGAGCCTTTTAGAGAAGAATCCTCCTTTGATAGCTTTTCAATATCACTAGAAGCCAAAATATCAGGTTCCCTTGTAGCAGATGATGATCCTAATTATTCAGTCTCATTTCTTGTTAAAGTCAGATTATTATTTGAATTAAACACATTATTCATTGTAGAATCCCATCCATTTTTTTGAGGTTTTTCAATTGAATTTGCCTCTGTATAATAAGATGGGCGCTGCACATTTGTAAAAAAATCTAATTCTTTTTGTTCCCACGAAGCTGATGGATAAGTAATATTTGTAGCAATCGAGAACTAAATTATCAATGTTCAAAGAGATATTAGATGCATTTAAGTAGGCAAAAGAGTCACTTGATAAGCGTCGATAAGCTCTTTTTCTTAATGGTATCTCTGGCTCATTAAGGAGGTCATCAAGCCAAGAAGGCTGGTCCTCAATGAAAAGACACTCAGTAGAAATAGAATTTTTGATAGAGAGAGATGATTGTTTTCCGGTATACAATGGACTTGAAAAAATGGAAGTTCCTTTGGAGTTCGGCATGAGTCTAATAAAACCCAAATCTGTTAAGATAATAGATGTTTTATAAGTTATAGAAAAGAAAGAATTAGAGGACATGAATAATTGCTACATGTGACAAAGAAAAATAAAATAAGGGAAACAACCAAAGCCTCAAAATAAAATTTGATGGATAACTAAATGCATATTAAGATTATATATATATATATATATATATATATATATATATATATATATATATATAATTTTATCTTTCTTGAATTATTATGAAAAGTTATTTTATAGTTGGATTGTTATTATTTGTGTGCAAGATCTTGATCATATTATCATAGAATTCATGCATTATTCAGATTGAAGCATGATAAAAGAGAGAAATTAAAATAAAATATTAAAAAGAAATTGAATCAAGATCTCTAAGATGATTAGATGATTGCAACGTTCAAATATAAAGCATGCATCGATCTCATATGGATTTCTTAAGTATGCAGTAAAAAAACAATATAATGAAATAAAACATCTCAACTTTGAAATTGGAATGAATGCAAATCAATTAAGGGTTAAAAAAAGTGCATACCAAAGAACAAGCAAGGTCTCTAATGCTCTTCTTTCATCCCTTAGAATGCAACTTTAGACTTTTTCTTCTTGTTTTTGCTTTATAGGATTTGAAGGAAGAAAAGGAGATCGGAGAGAGGAAACAAGGAAAAGAGAGGTGTGGAGAGGAACGTTGGGGAATGGAGGGGAGAAAAGTAAACAAATGCAAAATCCTTTATAAATTGGGGAAGTACATGAATATAGCTATTAATCGGATGGACATGGATTTAATGGACCACATGCTTGCAGTCTACCAAATCTAGCAAATAAAAAGTTGTCATGTCAACTTCTTTTCATGTTAGCAAATTGATAGGGGAGACAAATATTCTGAGCCTTCCAATTTTGATGGAAAAAATTGATAAAACTCTTATGTTCCCTAAAATAAAGAAAGTAGATGAGCAAACCCGAATTTTGATGTTATTCTTATGGGTCCATCTATAAATGATCTAGAGGATCCCGCTAATAATGCTTTTCATCAAAAGACTATCTTTTTTTAAATTCTTTTTGTCAATGAACCCATTGCTATTTCCAATGAATTAGAGGAATCAATAAAGAACTTTGATACTGAACAAATCCTATGTTAAAGGGCAATAGCACAAATTGTTTCTTTAAATATAATATTTATTAATTCTTAGGTTTGTTACATTTATTTATTCCATTACCTACAACTTTGTGCATACTTATCCTCAAGCTCCTAGCAGATTGGAATAATAATGTCCGCTAAAGTTGATCATGACTGTAATATAGATGCCACTCTATAGTAATTCTTACCATTATCAATTGTACTTTCATTGAAAGAGCAATATAAGATGACACTCTTTTGTTTATAAATATATCCAACGCTAAGTTTCATAAATGGCTATATTTGTCCCCACCTTAAAGGCAAAAAAAAAAAAAATGCATTACATATCAACCTTAACGTAAAATATATTTCATCCCATAGCTAATATTGCAATGGTCCAATCTAACAACTAATTGAAACTAGTGCCAAGTATTTACTTTTCTCTCTACTATGAATGTTGGTGTCCATGATGGTAACATCAACCTTGAGATACTTTATTTCATCAATAACGAGCTTTCTTCATCTCTACACATGAGTAATAATACGGGGCCTAAACTTGATATCGTGAAAAGCTCTCCATAACCGAGGCACCAAGGGACAAAAATGGATCTTCCTCTCTGCTCCTTCTTATCTAATCATCAAAATCTCTTTATTTTAATTCACTTTAAACCAATCTTTAGTTTCAATTCAAAATCAATTCTGCTTCAAGCTAAATCATGAATGTTATTAAGCCAATTTGTCACCACATTTTAGTTGTTTATCAATAATTTGTTTTCCTAATGACATTGGAACTCCTTTGAAACATCGGCAATAATATTTTTGTTCGTTCCATGCACTGAAATTGATACTAAATACAATAAATTTTACTTTTATATAATTAATCAAAATTACACAGACATATTTACTCATATAGTAAAGCTTTAACAAATATTATTTAAACAAATTATTGGGTTCGATCGTCTTATTTTGATCTCACCTTTATCTTGATTGGTCTCGATTTGCGATCTACGCTCCACATCAGAAGGGGGAGATGGGTGATACTCAAAACTTTTGAAATCTAATGGTTAGTTAACAAAACCCTTTTGAAACTATGACAATTTTTCTAGCTTCAATTTTTTTTCCCCATCACAGATTTTTGTGCAGAGCTTCTAGCCTGATGAACTTTAATCAATAGGAGATCCAATGGCATGTAACATGTTCGAATCTTGAAGTCCTGTGTGTCACAATCATCCCTGCAGTAGAGATGGAGTCGGCTATTTATATATTAACCGCTGGGAAACGTAGTCGCGTTTCACTTATCGGGAAAGCCCGCTCCACGAAAACATTCCGGTTCCCATCCGGGATCCGGACGCCGGGGATGAATGAGCCTATGCAGGCTACCAGCATGAACGTAATGACTAAATTACACCTATACAATACGATTAATACCAACAATCAGTTAATTTCTTTACTCCATGCGGCTTTCTTGAACGGGGGCAATTTAGTCATAGAATAATAGCACAATTGAAGCCTTTCTTTGTCGGTACCCTCTCTCGGATTCCACGTCCGTCTGTTTAAATCCTCGTCTCTCACGTCTTCGCTCCATTCCATCGCTTCGCCCCCATTGCGATTCTTGGCGGAGCTAGGGTTTCTTCCGATCGAATTCCTAGCCCCTCCGGCTTTGGGATTCTTCGAAGAGCAAGCAAGAACTCGATCGAGTCAAGAAGGTAAGATCCCCAATCCAACCTTCGTTCTCGTTTCTTGCTAGATTCTTTTTCTCTTCGATTCAAATGCGGAAAATCCTATGTTTCTTGGTCGATTTTCTCGAATCTTTGCAGGAGTATTAGGTGGAAACAATGGCGGACAACCAACCGGCGCCGGCGGCCGATGCCGTCAACCTCTTCGGCCTCTCATCGCGATGGTGGAGCGGTCCGGAGTGGAAGAGGGCGAAGGAGCCAGCCGAGGAGCAGGAACCGTCGCACCTCAACACGTTCAACAGCTCCGGCATGTTCCTTTACATGTCGCCGGACAAGCTGTCGGTCCGCTACTTGGGCATTGCCCAGCACGGGCACGACGTCGGCGCCGTGCAGGCTAACTGCCCCGCCCCGACCAGGAGGACCGTGTACTACTTCGAGATGAAGGTCGAGAACGCTGGTCAGCATGGCAGGATCGCCATCGGATTCACCCCTAAAGAATACGACTTGCGGCGCCAGCCAGGGTGAGATAACTCCATTCCCGTCGAGTTTTGATTTCAATGTTGTTTAATTTGTTTGTGCAATGAGTATGCTAAATTTTGTGTCAGCATTATTGTTTCTGCCATAATCCATGGTGTTTTCTTGACTGCGTCATTTGTTTCAAAGAAAGAAAACAAAAAAGAAAATAAAGATTAGAACGGGAAATTTTAATTTGATGGATTTAGAAACTCGAAATCTCATCCTGATATCTGCACTTGAAGATGGAAACAAAATGAATAGGGTTTTATTTTTAAAACATTTGCATAAAAGTATCAGGAGTTTCGCTTGTTAGAAACCTGTAGAGATACTGAGAAGTTGTCTTTTGAGGAACTATACTGCAATCAAAACAATGCTTTATTACCTGTCATCGGATTCGCCCTTAGGTATTTGAATTTGCAATAATCTTTTATTTAATTTATTTACATAATCTTTAGGCCAATGTTGAAGTTATCATTGATGTTGTTGCAGTGCTTTCTGTCATGTTTTCTTGATTCTTGCTCCATTAAAAGAAATAAATGGACAAGAATTAGAATTTTTTCTGCCGATCAATGTAAGAGTATTAATATTTTTTGGAATATCAGAACATATAGCTCGGGATCTGATCTTTATACTTGTGCTCTGACTAAAAGATGGAGAAGTTTCAGCAGAGTCCCTGCAGTTGAAAGACCTATGTAAAAAATTTGAAGAGTGCCATTTAATCATGAGAATTATCTTTGAAGGCACTATTACTTTATTTTTTTTTTGAATTAGACATGATTCTTTCCTTGCTTTTATCGACTTCACCAAATAAATATATTGATGTTGGCTTTGACATCTCATAAGGGACTGAAGAAGATGGATCTTTATTTGTTGTATAACAGGATTACTTCTGTGATTCGTACATGTTCTTGGATGCACCATTCGATTTTTTCCACCAACAAGGATCCTACTTGCTAGTACTTATAGTACTTATGTTCTTGGATGTAGTTATAGTCCTGATGGATATTCACTGTTCATTGTTTGATGCCATATTCGATTCTTGTCATATTACTTGGTCTATGCACTCATAAAATAGGAGTGGGATACATGTATGGACATTCAATAAATAATTTGTTTATGTTATTTAGGCATGCTAACAGTTTTTAATGAAATCCAATAAATCTTAGCGCACAAATTGGTTCTGTTGTGTGGGTTATATGCATATTTTGTGGAAATGATTAGTTTATGTACATATAAGCATGTCCCCTAATGCTCTTTTCTGAGATTAAACTTAAAAAGACCAAATTGATGCCCGACAACTATAGTGCCTTCCATATAAAGTGTTATCTATCTTCTGGTACCTGAGCAGTATGTTCCCAATACTTAAGTTCAGCAAGACTGCGGAAAAACATAAAAGAAGAAATCGTGCAAGAGCATACTCCATGTTGATTTCGATGCTTTAATTTATTTTTGTTTGTTCAAAAAGGTGATTACCACCTCATGTTTTCCTGTTAGAAGCTTTGATTTCATAGATAGGATCACTGCTCCAAAAGGGACTTGTGGTAAGTATGCTGTTTGGGGAATACATAGCACACAGGTGGAAATTTGGTGCATAAGGAGACTTGTACAAAAAGTTTGAAAAGTAGAACTAGAACTTATGAAAAAATAAAAAGAACATTCTTAAATTATAAGACACTGATGGGGGAAGAGTACATAAATGAAATGCTTCTATAAATAATCAAAAACAAATTTTGAGTAGCGAAAGTACAAATCATTCCCACAGATTTTAATATAGCAATCAACCAACCAGAGAGAAAATAATTTTTAAGTGAGTTGTGCAATAAGCAACTCTGCCAAATTATGAATATTTAATGCAAAGTTAGAAACAGGCAAGTAATCAAGAGTCAGGCAACTAGGGAGCTCTGACTAAGTTCTGGACATCAACGAGAAGGGCAAGGGGTTAATCTGCTCTCTCTACATGCCTAATTTCCTGATTCATGTAAAGCTGCACAAAAAGGTCTTAGGTGACTGGCTTGCACATAGGGGTCTCTTTTGTCATCATGCACTAAGCATGGATGTGAGTTTGCCTAATCCTACAAGGTCCATGTGTCTGCTTTCTGAAACAGGGCTAGAAGGTAAAAATATGATTAGCGTTTCCTAAACAATTTTTTTTGATAGAGAACATTGTTTGCAACATGGCTTCTTGGCTCATTTTGTATACTATACATCTATGGTATTTTTAGGTACTTCATGTGGTGGTTTGTTGGTCCATGCTCTTATTTCCTCAACCATCTGGGACAAATTATCTTTTTTTTTGATCTATATAATTTTGTTGCATATGAATTCACATGATTAGAATATCTAAAACTTGTTTCCTCCTTATTGAAAACTACTGTCTCCTTCTCTGTCTCTCTCTCTGAGTTTTGTTCACAGAATGATGCCATGATAAATATGAGGCGATTATTTTTATATTTTCCTTTAGATGACTCTATTTGATAGATTCGGTGTGTTTTTTTTTTTGCAGTTGGGAACCAAATAGCTGTGGGTATCATGGGGACGATGGGTATCTTTACCATGGGTGGGGGAAAAGATATCCCTTTGGTCCCACATTTACATCTGGTGATACTGTAGGTGCTGGGATTAATTATGCCTCTCAACAGTTCTTTTTCACGTAAGTTGGTTGGTATTTTGAATGAAAACTTTTATGGAGAATCATTAGCTACTTGGGTTTCATTGTAATGTCTCTAATAACTTGTTGTTCTGGTTGACACATCCTGCCTTCTGTTGTGGGCAGAACAACATTACACCAGCACGCAGTTTTCAGAAGCTTTTCTCAAGATGGAGATCGTTTTTTCAAATATCTCGTCTTTATTCCTTCGAGTCATTGAACAATAGTCTGTGCAGTGAAACCAGTAGCTAATAATTAATATGGTCGATGTGTTATTTTCAAAGTTCAATATCCAAGGTTTCAACTTGTTCAGGTAGGTTTTAAGGCTTATTTGGCATTGTTTAAAAAAGCACTTCTATGGCTTTGAAGTAAAATAGGAAAATAATGTTTTTGGTGATGTTCCATATAAAAAGCTTCTTATATAATCATAATTATTAAGTCCCTTATCCCAACTATTTGGTGGGGTGAGCTTTATGTATCCTCATTCACCAGGTATTCCTATTTAGGGTTATCTTTGCGGTTATTTCATGTTTCTCCATATCCTAAAGTGTTTCTTATATAACCATAATAAAAAAATGTGTTTGTGGGGAAAAAACTATAAAATCCAACCTTTAGCTTATATGAAACAACTATTTTATTTTCATAAAATAACCAATTCATGTTGCTTAAGAGTAGAATTTTGGTGATGCACATGAATTAGGTAAATTTACTTTTAATCGACTCACTATTGGTTCAACCCATAGCCAACTTACGATAGGTCATTTTAATAACCTTAAACTAGATAAAAGTCCCTAAAATATTAGATTGAGTCTAGCAGAATCATGGTATCAGGTGCTGGCCCATTTTGGATGGTATGTACTATATGATGGGCCACTACTGGCACCTAGCATGGGTCAGTGTGACACTACTAACAATTTTTTGAAATGTTTTTAATAAAGTAGGCTGAAATTTAAATTTTATTTTGTTTTTTATTTCAGTACAGCATGGTGCACGTCCCAGCACAAACCATGCCACCGGTGTTAAATCCTTGATCAGAATAATTGAAACCAAATACATTTTAAAAAGACTTCCACTTTTTGTTACCAAAGGCCAAACAATCAAAGAAATGCTTATCTGTAAAGTACTTATACTGAAATGATTGAAAAGAAAAAAAGCCCTGTGGAAAAAGCAGAAGCAATATCAAACATGCCCTTAGTCTAGATTTCTCTCTTGCAACATGTCATTTAATTTGTCAAGTTGAATGCTTGTGTCTGTATAAAATGATCATGAATATTTCAGTGTGATTTTTTGTTAATGTCTAAGGTCAAGCTTCAATTTTAAACTTATTCAAGGCTAGGATTGAGTCTGGTAATATGGAGTTTAATTTGTCAAGTTGGTGGATGCTTTCTTTGTACTAAAATAACCACTCAAACTTTTCTATATATTACATTAGTTTCTATATTCAAATTTGAATTTTAACTATGTTATGTCATTCTAATGGTTTGGGAAGTTTACTATTTATGCATTTTGATGTGCAGGAAAAATGGAGAACTTGTAGGAAATGTTGTCAAGGATATAAAAGGTCCCCTGTATCCTACTACTGCTCTTCACAGTCAGAACGAAGAGTATGCTATACCCCCATTCATATTCAATTCTTGCGATGTTCTGCAACTAGAGTCTTAAATTTTGTCTTCATTATGCTATTAAATTGTTACATGACTTTATTCTGGCAATCATTGACAACAAATCACCTGACATGTAATTCTTGCCTTCTAATGTCCGGCAAGGATGATAAATTGGTGTTTTTCACATGGTCGAATAACTCAAAATTGGAAATTTGGGTTTGAAATATATCGTAGCTGTTTTATTATAACAAATATACTTTCTAGTGGAGAAAGTCTACCTTTTTACCAACCTTTGATTTTAACAAGTTGGTGTAAATTTGTTGAAACTGGCTTGTAAGTATAATGACTAAAAGGTTATGGTCAAGGGAGGAGGGTGAGCTTTGGCGCAATAGTAAGGTTGCTTCATGGTGACTTAAGGTCATAAGTTCGAAACAAAGAAACAACCTTTCTACATGTGGGGATATGGATACTTATATTTGACCCTCTCAGACCTCTCAGGAAAGTCATGCATTGAGCCACCTTTTTTTTTTATTGGTCAAGGTGCCAAAGAGAAAATTCGGCGTCTTATGGAATATATACATACACATAGAGAGAAATTATATATAGAAGCAATCCCATTTGTTTTGAGAAATGCTTCTGAGAAGAGGAGATGGTTATTGGAAATCATGTTGTGTCTAGATGGTTTAAATTTTTCACTTTATATCAGGATTATTTGGAGTCCATGGTGATGCACCTATGGCATTTTGAGTTTTGATGTTATTATAATCTAGAGGGCCTTAAGTTGGTGGATTAGGTCTTTCGCTATTTGTGTATTTAGTGGCGGATACGAGATCTCTTGCATGGCTGCCTCTAGTGGTAGATACCAATTCTCCTAAATGGCTGCCTCTATATGCGGAAGTACTTAGGTGGATGAGGTTACTATGATACCAAATCTCCTGAAAGGCTGCCTCTAGTATGTGGAAGTACTTAGGTGGATGATGTTACTATGATATGGTGCTTTGTTGCATACTTAAAATTTAAAATTTACAAATGGCAACTAATGACTGCATTTACCAAATGCTAGGTTAGAGGAAGCATGATTTTCAGTGATGGACTTTGAGAAGCTCTATATGATGACCGCTACCACCACCTCCACATCTTATCTCATCAAGATTAGGTTGGTTATAGGGTACAAATCTAAAACAAGAAGGGTTCCCAAATTATCAAAACATAGCTGGTATAAATTGAAAGCTAGATCCAAATATGAGACTTTATTTTAAATTTTTTGGTGTCATTTGGTTGGTTACCCATGCTTCTTTTTAAAGGGCGCAAGCTAGCTCTAGATGGCACAGGAAGGAACCTTTCATCTACTTTTTGATATTATTGTGAATGGAAGTTGTGACTGCGAAACCAGATAAAGAGCAAACAAGAAATTGAAGGGAGCAGATAAAGGATGAGTAGTCCATTTTCATGGATGTAGCATGGAAGTAGAGTTTTACGGTCGATGTTGGCAAGTCCATCCTTACAATAATTTGTTTCCCAGTATGTACCATGGAGTAATTTCAAGTTAATCATCCAATCTTCCTTTGGGAATATGATACTCTTTGTTATCTGATTTGGATATATTGGTTGAGAGATTTAGTAGAAGTTTTGCTGGGTGAAAAGAGAATCATCTTTCTTTGATTGTAGGACTACTTTGACTACTTTGTAAAATATTCCTATTTAGTTTCATATTTTTACATGTCTTTAGCAAAAGCTGTCATCGAATTGCAACAAGGAGAGACTTTAGTTTTGGAATGAAATTCAGTTTCTCTGTCCTGTTGAACTGTTATGGGTTGTGAAAAGGTAATTGTTTTGCTTTGTGCTGCATGAAACCAGTTATATATCTCCCAAAAATGCATCTATTAGTTCTATTCATGATTACAGTTGTTCATCAATTAGTTTTCTTTTCATTTCACTAACTTTTGCTTACATTTCAATGTACGAATGCATGTGTGTGTATGTGTGCATGTGTGCCTGTGTGCCTGTGTATAAACATAAACACATTTGTTCCTTGAAAACCCACATTTTGGACAGCTTATGCTGAAAAGTTCCTTCCATATTTTGCTTTCTACTTTTATAAGTTATCATATTTACAACTTGCATGCAGTTTAGATTATTATTTTGTTTGTCTTCTTTTGATTGAAATGATCTGACCAAAAATAAGAAAGCTAAAAATTTTTAACCTATGATTAGATGATCATGTGTTTCTAAAAAATTGCATAGAAGATTGTAGAAAAGGTGAAAGGATGAGTATCACTCTGTGAGATTAGAGATTGTATGTAGAGTTAGGAGGGAAGGTATGCCTTGCATGACTGGGCTTAATTTTTTGAGTCTTGTATGCAAGGTAGCAGAATTTGGAATTTCTGTTTCTTGTCCATAAGGAGGTGTGGGGGTTGGATTATATCTTTTATCATCAAGGATTTAGACATTGAAGTATAGACCCGTATTAGTTGACCTTTATAGGATGTACCAAAATATGCTGGTGGCACAAATCTAGTACCGCCACTCGCAAATAAATGAAAAAAATAAAGTTGCACTAAGTGATGTGGGGTCAATATACCTTGATATGGTCTATCATGGGTGGTACACCTTGATATGGGGCTTCGACCTTGGCTTGCTAAAATTGGGGCATACCAAGGTTCCTTTACTAGCCCCTCGTCAATACAGTATATAGTGGCCAATATAACTCTAGTATGTGCAGAGTACAATTTCTTAAAAAAATTTAAAATCCAGTCCTTTAGGGCGTTAGGTATGGGTGATGACCTTAAGATTAAGGGTGATGTGGGTGGGGGTGACGAGATCACCATGTTTGGTTCATCTACGTGATCTTATGTGGCAGTGATCCCAAATTAGCGTTACTTCTAAAATCACCACTCAACCTAGTGATCTTAAAAGTTTCCAAGATTACCCCATGGCAGTGATCTTAGGCTGAAATTTTGGGACAAAAATACCCCTCAATCCAGTAAAAAAATTGATATATCAATATATTATTAATATATTATATCAATATTATTATTATATTGATATTACATATATAGTATTCATGACATATATTATATTATGATATACCATTAGCTATATTATAATCATATTATTATTCAATTATATTTTTACAATTATAATAGCAACATAATATTGTATTTTATATTTATATTATGAAATTTTTTATACATTAATTCTATTTGCCTTATCTTCCTTATCAAAATAAATATTTTAAAATAATAATATAATATAAGTATAAATAAAAATATTAGAACTATAATAATAATTAATATATTTTTATAGGATCAGTAATTTTACTGTCAAAATAACAATTGGTCTATCGAAACAATTCTACATATGAATTGCATACAACTACTGCGGGCTATTCATGCATGTTTTCCTATGATTTATTTAAGAATTTCGTTTTGTAGTTGCAAAATATATGGAATATACCAGGTGTAGTTTTTATGTTATATGGTCAGTGATTTTGGATTTTCATGACATACCAAACAGGTTATTTATGGATAAGTGTGGTTCTTTAATCACTGGAATATAGCATACCAAACACAATGATTTTAGATCATCGAAAATCAGATTACCTCGGGATGGGGATCACTAGTGGTCTAAGATCACCATAGTGATTCCATTTGGATCGCCAAATGCCACCATAGCATAAGGCTTAGTCTACACTTATGCCTGTTTTGCACACACCTGATTCTACACACCTATATTCGTTTTGCATGCATTTATGTGTTAAGTGTATACGTGGTCAGGGACAACTTTAATTAGCCTTTGGAATCAAGGGTGGAATAAAGCTTTCAATCAACATGCTCTAAATATCAAATGCGAATATTATCCCTTTTTCAATCATTGCAATTGATAGATAGTGTTTCTCTCATTTGGACAGTGGAAATGTCTATACCATGTTATTCACATGGAAGATGAGTATGGTGAAGAAAAATTGTTGACTATAGTGTAAGCCAAACTGCAAACATGGAGGTTGCTTTTTCTACATCAACCTTGAGAGAGGTGCCTTTATGTAGACTTTTGCTTTGAGTTGTTAGATTGAGGCGATTTGTCATCCCTATAAAGGAATATAAAGAAGGATGATATTAGGAACTCATTTTTGGCTTGCAATCATGTGAGGATAAATTTTCTTCTGAAGGTTCAGCAAATGAGGATTCAAGGGTTACTTCTCTAAGTATTTCAGTTCTTCTCTTTTGACAAAAATTTTCTTTAATATTTGGAAGTCAATTTGAAAGTCCAATTTTGGAAAGTTAAGCATGGGCATGCTAAGTTCTCAGGTGATATTACTTGCACATCGTGATAATTTTCTTAAAAGAGGGGAGTTGGATGAAGTTTTTAAGATTTCTGCTGAAAAATATCAGAAGCTCCCCTTAGTTTTTCCCTTTCACCTTCTTCAAGGGGTTTCATTGCCAACTCCCATGGCCATACTTTGACAATGCATTAACTATTAATGGCTATCATGAGTTTTCCATCTTATCTAAGAGGTCAAAATGGGCAAATTTCTGATAAAAGTACGGTGATTTAGGGAGGGTGAGAACAATTTTGTTTTGGTTCCATTTTTTTTGCAGGTTATGGGAGTTTTTAAGTGACAAAGATTTTTCTCTTATTGTACTTTTGTTCAATTTTTGTTTTGTTAAGCACTTTTTGTTCTTCCTTTTTTTCTTGTGCATAACATAAATAAACTTTTATATATATATATATATATATATGTGTATGTATGTATGTATGTACATATACACATGTATCTTTATTATGATTGGATAAGATAAAAATACTTAGGACTTAGGAGATACCTTCATAAAATGGGTCTTATTTCATCAGTATAGGGTTTGCTTTATTGATAAAGGATCCACATTAATTAAAGAATGCCATATTACATGGTCTTCAACTAGATATTAACTTTCTATGAATTGATTCCAACCTTTTGGGCAAGAGAAATTTGGGAAGAAGATATGTCTATCATGGAACCTAAAAGGCTAGTTCATGGGTTGGGAGGCTTCTGTCAAACATGCAGTACCAAATCTCATGAGTTGGAAGACTCGCATCAAAATATTTAATTAAATATATATAAGAAGATGTTGCAGGCCTTGTTTTATTCATAGGGTTTTTGCATACATACCCTCATAAATATTGGAATTTGCATGAATATCATTTTAAAATTGATATTTGCATGTATAACCTCATCAAACACTTGTTTTGTATGTATACCCTTCTTTTTCTTTTTTTTTTTGTATGTACCCATACCCATGGTATGCTGAACCGGCCCGTACCGGCCGGTTCAGCATGTACCATCCGGTATCGGGTTAACCGGTACAGTTTAGCCGTGAAAAACGGTTTCCGCTGTGTACCGGTGCAAATTGGACCGGTTTGCACTGGTACATTCGGGGTAGCGCGCCCCCGCACGCGAGGAAGAAAGAAGAGGAAGAAAGAAGAGGAAGAAGAAGAGGAAGAAGAAGAGGACTTAGGCCCTGTTTGGGGGAGCTTTTGGAGGGCCAAAAAGCACTTTTTGACCCTCCAAAAATACTTTTAGATAAAAAATGGTGTTTGGTAAAATTTTCGAAAAGCTGTTTCAGCTTTTGCGGGAAGCTGAAAAACAGCTTTTGGGGGGAGCTCCAATTTGGAGCTTTCCGAAAATTTTATTTTCAGCTTTGTCAGAAAGCTGTATTTTTGACAAAAATGCTCATATTAAAATATAATAATTACATAGTTTGTTTCTTTATAAACCTAAAAATCTGCTGGAGCCAAGAATCCTAGCCGTCAGACTTCCTTCCGTAAGAAAAATTGTTAGAGAGATAAATGGTCATTCGGAGGATGACAAATTAATTTACACTATAATTAAAATATTTTATACCTTTATTATTGTATTATACTATAAATATTATATTATATTACATTACATCATAATACAATAATATGTTATTTTAAATAATTTAATATTATGTTATATTATGAAAAATTAATTTATACTAATAATTATAATATTTTATATCTTTATTATTGTATTATACTATAAATATAATATTATGATACGTTATATCATAATACATTAATATGTTATGTTAAATAATTTAATATTATGTTATATTATGAAAAATTAATTTATACTAATAATTATAATATTTTATACCTTTATTATTGTATTATACTATAAATATTATATTATATTACATTACATCATAATACGTTAATATGTTATTTTAAATAATTTAATATTATGTTATATTATGAAAAATTAATTTATACTAATAATTATATTATTTTATACATTTATTATTGTATTATACTATAAATATAATATTATAATACGTTACATCATAATACATTAATATGTTATGTTAAATAATTTAATATTATGTTATATTATGAGAAATTAATTTATACTAATAATTATAATATTTTATACCTTTATTATTGTATTATACTATAAATATTATAGTATATTACATTACATCATAATACATTAATATGTTATTTTAAATAATTTAATATTATGTTATATTATGAAAAATTAATTTATACTAATAATTATAATATTTTATACCTTTATTATTGTATTATATATAAATATAATATCATAATACGTTATATAATAATACATTAATATGTTATGTTATGGATAATTAATTTATACTAATAATTATAATATTATACCTTTATTATTGTATTATACTATAAATATTATATTATATTACATTACATCATAATATATTAATATGTTATTTTAAATAATTTAATATTATGTTATATTATGAAAAATTAATTTATACTAATAATTATAGTATTTTATACTTTTATTATTGTATTATACTATAAATATAATATATATTACATTATATCATAATACATTAATATGTTATGTTAAATAATTTAATATTATATTATATTATCAAAAATTAATTTACTCTAATAATTATATTACTATTATGCTATATTATAATAATATTATTTTATATTACAATAATATTATACTATATCATATATTTATGTATTAATATATGTTATGTTTTATTATTTTCTGTGGTATAATACTATGCAATGTCCTTTATGGTAATTTTGTTATACAAAAGTACTTTCTCAGTTTGTTTATCAAACATATGTTAAAATGTCACAACACTTTACAAATGTAGTTACTAAACAGCAAATAGCTTTTTATAACAGCTCTACTTCAGACAGCTCTACTTCTAACAACTCTACTTCAAACAGCTCTACTGTTCATAACTCTCCCAAACAGGGCCTTACTGGTACCGGGCCTCATCGGGGTGATTCTCGTTGGCGTGCTCGCCCTTCCTTGCTCGCGGGAGAAGGGAAAAGAGAAGAGAAGGGAAGAGAGGAGGAGAGGAGAAGAAAGGAGAAGGAGAAGGAAGGAGAAAAAGGAAGAAGTGAAGGAAAAGAAAAAGAAAAAGACGCGGCCGCGCGCGTCTTGCGTGGGGGAACACATCTCATGCGTGAGGCCTTGCCCGTGGAAATGCGGGGGAAACGCACCCCGCGCACGCGGGGTAGCGCGCCCGGGCGCGCTCCTGCGCGGCAAACTGGGTCGTTACCGATTCGGTATGGCCCGAATCGGTATCGACTCGGTCCAGGTCGACATCGGTATGCCGATCGGTACCAGTTTGGCGTACCTTGCCCATTCCATCTAATGCCATTTTGAAGTTAGCGGTTTAAAATTAAAATGACGAAAATACCATTAACAAGTAATCATAGCAAAAAAAATCTTTATAAGGGTATACATACAACTAGCAATTTTGGAGGGTATTCATGCAATTTCATATCTTTAGGATGGTCTATGCGCAAAAAATTCTTAGATTTTTACATGAATGCCCTCCAAATTAATATTTACGTACATTTTCTCACAAAACACTTTTTGTATGAATACTTTTGATATAGCAATTCAGCTAACGTGTTTAGCCAAAATCATATTCATTTAAATTAAAAATTAATTAAATTTATGAAAGTATCTTTTTATTTCTGAAGTAGGTAACAGGTTAATAGGTCTCACTGGAACTAATATCTCTACCTTCTTTGAGAAATTTTTCGATCTCTCTTGACCCTCTCTTTCACTTCTTCGTCTGGAATCAAAACCATTTTCTCGACTTCCTTCTCCACTATAGACAATCCTTCGTTAGATCCTTTTTTTATAGGAAGATGGTTAGAACCTGCTTTTAGCTTTATGAATTATTTAAAGAAATGTGTTGCGAGAGATTTGCAACATTTATCTTTTACCGTATGAGATTTGCAATGCATCTTTTAGAGTTGAAAAATTTCTCATGTGTAGGCTGGTGGCTGATTTAAAATTACTGTGACAAGATGGGTCCCATACACTAGATATTTTCTTCTCTATAAAATTGAAGCTCCAAAAAAAGTAGCTTAAGGTACACAACGTAAGGGGTGGCTTTCTACCATATGGCTGTGGATGTTAATAAGTCTAAAGAAGTCTTTCAATGATTATGCTTGGGGATGATTGATGTTCTTCCACCCATGAGTATAGTAGTAGCAAGAAAGCTTGATCATTGCATTCTATCGTATGCCTTTAAGAGATTCTATTTTTTTTATATTCTAATACATGTCCTCGTATATGCATCTATAGCAATAAATATTATAAGCTATGTTTCGATGAAATAAGATATAGCGGTTGTTATAAATGAAGAAAAATAAAGTAGAATAATTCCATGATTAGTGAAAGAACTTCCATAACTCTTTTTGTTATCTAATTGTCAAATCAGTATTTTTCTTAACTAATATTTTTACGGAAAACATTGAGAAGTAGGTACCAGACAAATCCGAGTGTTAAAACATGTTGAAATAGGAAAAAAATAAAATTAGATTTTTTTGCATGTAAACCCTCATAAATATGTGAAATTGTATGAATACCCTCGCAAAGTGTTATTTGCATATATACCCTTATAAATGTTTCTTTTTGCATATCTATCCATTAAGGGCATTTCAGTCATTTTTAATTTTTAACCATTAATTTCTTAGCGACGTTAGATGGTGGGGGCATATATGCAAGTAAAAAGGCAAATAAAGGGTATACACAGAAAACAAGTACTTTATAAGGGTATACATGAAAATATCAATTTTGGAATGGTACTCTTGCAAATTTTAATATTAAGGAGGATATGTACGCAAAAAAACCCTTTAATCATCACTAAAGTGTATGTTTTGAATTATGAAATTTTCCTCCATTTTGTTTGGTTACACTTGCCTTTTGTCATGAAAACATCATTATGAATGCAAAGTTGCAAACCATAAGATTGATGTCCTATAGTCAAATGATATCAAGCTACTTCAAATGAATGAATTTCTAATATAGAGTTTTTCTTCTCTAGATTATTGATAGCTTGCTAATGAATCCATAAAAGAACTATGTTTAATTCATTCGATTGTGAAAGCAGATGCAGAATATTGTTCTTCACAGAAATGTGAGGCTATTGATATGTAAATACACTTCTGTTGATCTAAACACTATGCATATTCGCATTCTTCACCTTCAAGGATTCTGGAATTTTGAATGTTTTGTTTTTAATGCATCAGGGTGACAGTAAACTTTGGGAAGCAACCATTCCTTTTTGACATTAAGGTATACAGCATCTCTTCCAGTGTTCTGTTAATGTTTTGGTGATGCTTGGCTTTGTAACCACATTTCCTTTTCAGCTGTATGAAATTTGGCATTTATGGATTAACATGCAAGGCAATATGCTATTAGTTTGCTAGTCACTGTTGCTGCTTTTTTTTTTTCCTTAATAAAATGTGTCCATTCTTTGTAATTAATGTTTTTCAAATAAAAATATGCACCATAGTCATTATTATCAATCCAATCATATACTAATGTTATACATACTTGGTAGTCATAATCATTGAATTACAGAATTGTGTCAGTCAATTATTCTTTTATCATATTTTTGGAATTAGTAATTACACTTCTACTTTGGTGATCTAGCTGGATGGTTTACTATTTGTGAAGCTAACGTGATGTGTTTCTTGATAGGCTGTATCAGATTCAGCTAATTTGGCTAGATCTTGTCAAGAAACTAAACTTGTTGAATGTGCATGACTATAATATCTATTAAATCTCTTGTTAACAATTTATAGACTATAGTAGTTTTCTCCTTGGATGAATACATCTGTTTCCTTTTCTCCTCTTTTTGATACACATGCTTGTGATCCTCAAAAAGTTTTTTCATCAATTATTATATATTGGCCAGGCTCTTGAGTTGGAAGAAAGGTGGAAAGAGCATGTGTTGATCGAAAAAGAATATTTGACACCTACTGTTAGTTTTCGGTATGAGCCTGGAACTATGTCAAATTTCAAATTATCTCTTATCAGATTTAGTAAAAGTGTACTGGCATGCCTGAATGTGATTTTGTAATGGTATTTTATGTGATGATTGATGTTAGGCAGTAACAGCTGGTTATGCCCTCTTCTGTGAATATGGTTGTTCCATTTGCCTTGAGCCCTTAATTATTTTAACCTAATTCCTGACTACATGCATGATCCTGCCATTAAGAATCTTTATTTTTCTGTTATTTTATTTGTCCATTGTTGTCATTTTTCTATGCTAATTCTTTTACTTTAATGAGTAATTCCACCTTGCTTAATATATATTTTGATTATTCATTGTTTTTGCTACTATATGACCATGACAAAGAAGTTTGAGATGGTTATTTCATTCTAAATGTGTGATATCTGATTATGAAACATGATTTTTGATTAGATAAACTACTATTTTGTCTATATAATATTATAATGCCTGCTCCCTTTTTGGCGGGAATAGACTGATAAATCAGCTGTCTGTTGAAAGTCATAGTTACAAAATTGTATATCATTGTTTCAAACATTCTATTTCATAAGCTTAACATTTTAGCGAGGCAAGTATCTATTTGTCTGAAAGTGGAGTTGTTCGAAGATGTATGCACAGCTTCAACAATTCCATGGAACTGAAAAAATAAGCTAGACCAAGTAGGATGTGAACTACTAGGTTTCTTCTCTTCCATGTGAAAGTTAGAGACTACAAATATAAACGAAGATCTTCTAGAGGAAGTTAGGCTTGTGGTTGTGGGTCGTTATGGTGATTTTGTGTGTATTTGTAGGTGTAGCTAGTTTGAGGCTACATAAAGTTTGCATTAACTGTTGAAAGCTCGAGTTGGTTTTATTAATAGTGGTGGAATTCCAAGTGGATTATAATCAGGGATGACATTGTCGGTCTATCTTAGACCTAAAATTAGAAATATCTAAATTGTCCGGTCAATTTGGAAACATCTCGGACCGAATTCTTTATGATTTTTTTTGACCATTAGTTCACCTAGCTCCAAATCATGCATTTGATTTACCGTAAGCAACTATATCTTCCTGCTAGACTTGAAAATCTCACTCATGATTGAACTATTGAGATTTTGGAGTATTGATGGTATAATTTAACATGAGAAACTTTTTTTTTTGAAAAAACTAAGGAAGTGCTTTACTTGCTTAACAAACCAATAATAGCAAGGTATGCTATGCTGGTACCAGGATCCGTATTGGTTGCGCGATAGTATGGTTCGGTATGGTACCATGCCGTTCCGTGTCAGGCCTGGATTGACACAGCAGCGGTAGCGAGGGATGGGGAGAAGGATAAGGAAAGACATTAAAAAAGAGAGAGGGAGGGAGAGGGAGTCAGGGAGGGGGAGAGAGAGAGACGGAGGGGGAGAGAAAGAGGCCGAGGGAGGTGGTTATGGAAACAGGAAAACAGGAGCCGGGGGCCCCTTTTTTCGGAAGCATTAAGTGAAGTTGGCAATGCTTCGAAAAATAACAAGGGATCCCTGTCCCTTGTTTTGTTCGAAATAGGAAAGTTGAAGGGCACCCTCAGCCTCCATCTGCTTATCTCTCTCTTCGCCTCCCTCTTTATCTCTCTCCCTCCCTTCCACCCTCTCATTCTCATTCCCCTTGCTCTCTATCTCTCTCTTTTCCTCTCTTTTCTTCTTCCCACCTCCCTCGCTAGTTTTTTGAATCGAGGGGCGGAATCGTCCCGGTCTGCTTCTGGTACGACTCAAATACACCCTGAACTTAGAGGGTTGAGGTAGTGCAACAAACCATGAATGATAGGCCTATTAAATGGACAAGAGAGAAACACCCCATCCCAAAATTCAGAGAGAGGTGAAGGGAGTAGGAGAAAATAGGAGAAAAAACTGTCATTCATTTGACTCGAGCCCAACTCCCTTTATTTCTTTGCTTTATACTAGCGAAGAAAAATTCAAACAAAAGCAAAATAAGGTAGAAGAAAAAGTTATGGTTCCTTTTAGTCAAATCCAAGCCTTCTCTTAATAGGGAATTGATGATTTTGTGTGGGTAAGATCTAACGAAGCCCAACTTGACCAATAGAATACACAATTGTCCAATACCTGTCCTAGCGATAAAGTTAATTTAATGAACTTTAAATTGAAGTCAAATCCAAAATCTTTATGTATATTAGCCTATTGAGCCCAAACCAACACTTTCGAAATCTGCTAACCTCATGATCGCAACCCAATCTAATTTAACTTAACAATTAATCTTATCAATGGAACTATAAGTTAACGCCTTTTGTTCTCTTATTTAAACTTTACCTTGCTTTAATTTTCTATATGTCAATAATTGATATCTCTCTTTTTCAATAGTCTATATTTTTCTATGTTTTATTACTCAATTATTTAACATCCCTCCCGTGTCAAGTGGGTATCTTGCTTTTGATCTAACCTAACCTCACAATAAACTCTACTGACTAGATTTTGTACAATACATATCCCTAATCTAATTTGACGTAATAATTAATTTGACTAATGAAACCATAACATAATACTTTTGCTGTTATTTGTATGAACTTTCTTTTACTCTAATTTAGCAATAATTTCTTTTATATACGTCAATAGTTCAAATCTTTCTTTTTGTCCAAATTTTATTTCTATATTAATGCTTATTTTTTTATTTCCTTCCCATGTCGCAGGGATATTTTGTTTGTATTTATTCAAGGGGTGCAGTTTAGGTCCTCTACTATGTGGAAACATAAATCTCCTCTTCACATATCGATATGACATGTGGGATTTAGGATTCCCAACTTTGATAGAATGTAGTGGGATTTTGATCGTATTACATCATGAAAGTCTTGATTCCTATTCCTCATCGCGTAGTCTTTGCTGTTAACCATGCCACCCCACGATCCCCAATTACCTCCTTCAACTCTCCCCATCCCTTAGAGAGTCAGTCCCCTGGCTTAGGCAGCGATGGAGTATTGCTAGTGGTGACTAGTTCTCAAGTGGAGGCACAGTAGTGGCGAGATCCCACTGCACAGCAAAGTATGTTATAGTTGGAGCTCATGTTGTTGGCGAGGTAGATGGCCCTGGCGGAAATACCAGTGATGAGAGCAGGGGAGCAAGGGCCCAAGGTGCTAGTGAGTGGAACTGGATGGAAAAAAAGGGGGTGGGCTAGTTTTTTTTTTTTTTTTTGTGGTGGGGGGGGGGGGAAGGCAATGAGAGGGACAAGGTGGCTAGAAGGGGAGACTGCAAGCCATAAATGAAGAGAGGCAGAGGTGGCTGAGATCAGTGGACAAGTGGGATTGGGAGCAGGGATGCGACGAGGACAAGGAATTGAGAGTTTCATGAAGTAATGGGGTTAAAAACCCTTATTCTCTTGTTAGATTCCATCAAAGTTGGGAATCCTAAAGCCCACATGTCATATCGATATGTGAAGTGGAAACTTGTGTTTCCATTTTGTTGAGGATCTAAACCGCATCCTTATTTAAGCTGATATCAGAAGTTATCTATCATTCTTAAAATCTCACCCTAAGGCTATAAGTCATTGGCATCCAGTAAGAAGATCATAGATCATACTAAAAAAATTCATGGGAAACTGACTGAAATCAATTCAAAACCTTTATAAAAATTTATCTGAAGTAGAAGCACTGGATTGGACATTTTGAAGCCCATATCTTTAAGTCAATGTTCAGTCAAGTAGTATTTGTAAGGTATTTAATAACTGGTGGTCAGGCATTAAATGTGTGTTCATGATTGTGGGACATGACTTGTAGAATTTTTATGCCTCATTACTTAATGGTTCATGCATGTGTCCTAGAGTTCAGGAATGTAGTTATTTTTGGTCTTTTAGAAGGTTCTGATTTATTAATGTAAAAAATATGAAGAGTCATATATTGCCTGCATAAAACATATTGCAGAGAAAGAAAGCAATGAAGTATTGATATGAAATTTGTGTTAGTTTTTATCTGGAACTAGTGGTTGATTCCACTCAAGATCATCCTTCTACTTTCTTCTTTTCTTTTTGATTCTCTTCTTCCTTTTGATTGAATGCCCCCACAGCTTCGTTACCAATTGACACAAGTTTAGGTGCTTAACAATAACAGGCATAAGAAATTGAGATAGAGAAGAAGAAAGCTGGAGAAGGATTTTATCTAAGTTCTGTGATTGCAGGAGGTTGTTTCTTACTACTGATATCTAGATCTAAGGTTGGCCAAAACAAAATCAAGATTATTCTTGGATCAAAGAGACTCTGCAGAACAAGAAAAGGTTGAACTTGGGTCTCTAATATTCTATAACATGGGTTGTTTGTTGCAGTATCAAGGTCAATCTTGGACTTGTATTTTCTAGGTACTCTATGATTAACTTCAAAGTTAGCTTGAAATCAGGATTGAATTTATAATATTTAAGCTTTAAGATTATGTTCCTAGAAAGCATCTTAACCTGTCTTTAGAATTGAGGTCTTAAAACCTGATTATTGATTGAATTGGAAAAATGACGGTGCTAGGGGTTACTAATTTGGCTGTCATGCAAGAAATGAATCACGATGCAATCATTATGTGATAGGTTAACTAACGACATATTAATTGTAAACAAATTATAGATGTTTTATATATAATGAGGAAAGTTTTATGACAACTCTCAGCACTTTTTATGATAATTAATCACAAACAGCATCACAATGATCATGCGTAATAAGACGTGGTTGCTAATATAAAGACTAGTATTAACCGTGTGTAATGCTCAATAGCCCATTTGTAAATATTGCTTGATTTTGCTTGATTTCTACAGAGTTCAAATTAGATAGAGCATTTGTCCTCGAGGGAGAAAAAGGAGCTTAGTGAAATTGATTGAATGGGTTCTACATGGTCCTTTTGATTAGCCAAGAGTACCCATACCTAACACTTAAACATGGTTATTGATATGCCACTCAAACAGGCTCTGTAGGAGGAAATTCTTAGATATTAAACTGATCCGACAATTAGACACATTACTGTACCTTACACACTAACCTAAGTCCATGTAACAAAAATGGGGAGTAAGAAGCTGAGAGGAAAGGAGGAAGAAGAGAGCATCTAAAGATTCTAAAATCCATACCAATTGTTCTTAATTCTTTCATGGAACATTTAACTAAATACAAAGCCTAAGTGCCCGAGGCATGCAGAATATATTTCTTTAACAAGTGCAAAATCAAATGCAGACAAGGTAAGCCATAAAAAGTTGTATACTACCTAGTTTCCTTCGGCATACTACCTTGTTTCCTTCTTTTCTCCCTTGTGTTTTCTTCTAAAAGAATATGGAAATAGGAAACTACAAGAAATGAGACCGAAAGTGAACGAGGGAATATGAGGTCTTGGGAAGAACTTAAAGGAGGAGAGAGAGGTCTGCAATCGATTGACCATTGCTAGAGGTTGTACGAGAGAGGAGTTAACCTGTCGTTTCTGGAGGCCACATGTCCACTACCTGAGCCATCAATGGCTGTTGTGGAGCATCCATGCTGTGGAGAATGAGAGAGGAATCACCATGGAGCGACTAAGATCATGCCTAACCCCAATTCATTATGCTATTTTAAATAAATTAAAATCAGTCTGTTAACTGAAATTGTCAACAGTTTGAAGAAATTGCTAGTTTATCACTGATTGAGATGGGTTTACTAAAATATGTTAGAATTTATGTGAAGCAGCAGGGTTTATCCTGATCATTGACTCACCTTTGTTGATGATTCAACCAGTTCAACTTGCTGGCCTGGTCCAGTTTGGTAAAATCATATTTAATATCAGCATTAAATGTCAGCTAAGCTACCATGTCCTTAGAATGGGCTGACTCAGTGTGTTACTTTAGTAGGCATGACCTTGATGCTATGTTTGGTTTGGGAACGAGATAGAAGCCTTTTAGCCCATTTATTCCATCTTATTCTGCCAAACGCCCACTTCAACACCTGGTTAAATCATCTTGTCGGGAGGGTAGAATAGTTATCTTTTGAAAAATTAGTATACAATAAATGCTCTACTTCCTCTCCTGACCCATTTAATCTAGTTAACCTGAGAACAATTTACTCCCATAAAATGTTGGAATAGTTTAACCCTCCTTCCCTCCCTCCAGCTTCTTGTATTTAACCAAGTTAGTCCGGATCTTTTCTTCTCAAACCAAACCCAGTTTAAGTCCTTAAATTTGACTTCAAGCCTGTCACTTCCTGTCCTCTTACATTTATGGGTGTTCTGCAAATAAATGTATTAAGTTCTCCAATCAAAGGAGCATAAATCCTTGTAGAACTAAATTACATATCGTGCCTGTGCTGTTTATCAGACAGCAAGACATGTGTTATCTGAATTCCCTCTTGTCTCACTCTTCTTCAGGCAATCTCGTCTTTATCTCGATGCCTGAAATTATATAGGCTTGTTGGCCATGTTTCTAAGTTTTGGAGTGGTCGATTTTGCCTGTAGAATATCATACTTATGGCAGAATATTACAAATTCATCGACATGTGAACATGCTAGACTACTGGAAGGCTTTTGATATCCATTGACTGCCAGCAGTAGTCCTGCATATTCAAAGATTGACAGGTTTTAATTCTGACATCATAAAGTCTGATCTAGTATATGCTTGACAATTCTTAAGCCTTAGTATATTTGAGACTCAAGCATATAATGCTTCCTGTTTCATTTTTCCATCAAGGTCAAACTTTTATATATTTTCTGGTAACCAGTCAGTGGATTTTAGAATTTCCAAATTTTTATCTGTTGTTGGTTTGTTATCATCTTCTTCTGCAGTTTCCATCTTCAGCTAACATAATTCTGAAGGTTAATCAGTATACAAGTTTGTATCTCTTCAGGATTATTCGTTCCTATTTGCTTCATTATGGGTATCAGGATACTCTGGAGTCGTTTGACGCTGAAAGTGAAAGTATATATCCAGGAGTAACTCAAGAAAATGGCATTGAAGAACAGGAACGTGCTTATGCACTTAAGCATAGAAAGATATTGCGTCAGGTCAGAGGGTGCTGAATATTTGATGCATTTCATCATTACTTATACGAAACTTTTATCTCCTTTCGCTCTCCTTGTTTGCATATATACTAGGGCTTGTCACAGTTCGTTTCGCCTTGTTGCACCGTCCTACAGGTGGGTTAAACAGTAATAGGAAGAATTAGGTGACGAGATTGCCCGCTAAAGTTCAAATCGACCATATGGCCATCAGGAAAGATATTGGAGTGGTATAAATGAAAAAACTACATAAATGAACCACAATGTTATTTCTCATATTCATATTACATAATATAATAAACATAAATAATACTATGTTATATAATATTCTATAAAATATTAGAGTTATATATTATTAATATATTATATTTTAAATACTTTTATTAATAATATCTATGGCATATGGTAGGTAGTTTAATATTATGTAATGTTGTGTAATATAACATGTCATGATATAATAGAATAGAAAAAATGCTTTTATAAAATCTAGAACTAAAAAAATGTATTATAAATAAAATAAATACATGTGGTTATTTAGGATGGTTTGTAAGAACATGGTAAGTTTTTGATGTCATTGGTCCTAAATTTATCTTCAGGGATAGCTCTTCAAGAAACATTGGTATTAAGGCTATGTATGCAGACATCACTTTTTGAAGGGTAAATCTGCAAAAGCCGAATGTGCGGGCAGACACACACATGAACAAAAAACCCTAAAATATGTATCAAGTCTGACTTACGTTGTTATATAGTGTTTGACGTTCAAAGAAAAGTATATTCTTTCCATAAGAAAAAGTCAAATGGAGAAAATAAAAGAAAATGAAATATTTACACTAGAATATTAAAAATAATAATAGTTTCTCTTTCAGCTGTTGGACTTCAGTAGCCAGAAACTGTTACTTAGTGTGATCTACCTGCATTAGGAACTTGTTGCTAGGGATGTTAACTGGGCAGATTCGGTGCGGTTAGTGGAAAAACCGGAACCGAACTCCACTATTGCCCCTGAAACTGAAACCGAAACAATTGGTTTTAGAAATAAAAGCTATAACTGCCGCTGAAAAAACTGCAAATTTGAAATCGAAGCTGAAAAGTGAAAATTGTTTAACTTTTTTATTCATTTCTAAATTTTCACATATAAATAACCAAATTAAGGATATCATCCATAACTTTTATAATATAATCCATAATCTATTTGATTTCATAATATAATATTTTGGATTTACATAAAACAGACAGGGTATTAAGGGTATCAAATATCGGGCATGTTTGGTTTTGGTTTCGGTTTCGGGTTAGGGAATCATCAAAACTGTAGCTGAAGTCGAAATCGGATGGTTTTTAATTTTAAAACCCATCACCAAAACCATTCCCATTTAATTTTGGTTAAAACTGCTCTATTTAGCTTGGGGACGGGTAAAATATTTAGGTATCTATCCCTATTTCCCTATTCGCTGCCACCCACTTATTAAGCATTTTCTCCTCCTTATCCCTTTATTTTTTTGTTTTGAGAGACCTGCTTTCCTGTACCTACTCTTGAATCCACTCTCCCACCCGCTCCTGCTGAGGGCAACCATGTTTAAGACAATCTTGTGTATGACCGTAACATATCAAGGTGATTGAGATAGTATATACTATATGGTTTCTATTATCAAAAGGTGATTCCATAGGCTGGCAACTGCATAAACAAGTTGGAGGCCAACAACGAACAAATTGAAGTGTTATTGGAGTTACGAGGTACCAAATGGCCTATTTGACTTGGATGAGGTGTTTCAGAAGGATCCTATAGTAATTTATAAGCAATATTATGCAAGGGCAGGACCCATTGTTGGAAGAAATCTCATATAAATTGCACACTAGTCTGAAGTTTAATGTGATATGTTCTTGGTATTTAGGACTTTCATTTGGAATGTGGGTGCTTGGTTTGGATAATTTTTCTGCAGTGTTTTTAGCTCTTCGCTCTTTGGATACTTATCAATAAGGTGTCAGACCTGGCCTATCTAACTGTGCTATCCCTCTTGAAGACTATATAGAGAGGACAGCAACTAGCTTAGGAGGTACAGCATCCACGAGGCCAAATGATTCTCTGTGAGAGATCTACTTGGTTTTTTTGGGACTTTGGTAAGGATTTGTTCAGAAGCATGTTTGATTTCTTCTGGTCTGGATATCTTCTCCAGGCCAATACCATATATGTATTTCTTGCATTTAATAAAAAAGTAGGCATTCTTTTCTTCTGCTTTGTCATTGTATGCTTGTTCTATCTGAAAACATTTGTTGAACTCTGTGTTATTTCTGTGAATTTCAACTTGTCATGTCACCATGTGAGTTCCAGAAAGTGTTACATTATTTTTTAAGGATGGGATTATGAGAGGTTTTTCATGGAGATTAATGAAAGCGCCTCTGTGTTGCCTAGCGGGCAAGGGATGATCATGTCTTTTTGCATTTGCTTGGGTTATACTGCTCATTTTAAGGATCCAGCCTCTCTGAGTGAGGCAGTGCAAGCCTTCAGTTGGCCTTGTAAAGAACAGATGATTCTGTATTGGGGCTTAAGTGTGAATTCTGATTTTAAATCCACTGATATACAAGTATAGTGTGAAAAAGGAGAAAAAAAGATTTTTTTTTCATTGCTATTTTTTATATAATATGTTCAGGCTTTTATGTTTATCAGAAATATGTTTGAGTTAAACTGCGATCCTAAAGTTCTAGTTTTCACTTGTGTAACTTGCTATAGCAAAAGCTAGTCAAACAGTACCATTAATAAACTATTTTTGTCTCTTTGAAATGCCGTGTCATGTATCCTGATCAATTTTTTTTATCAATGCAGCTTGTCCAGAATGGAGATATTGATTCTGTATTTCAGAAAATTAAAGAATGGTATCCTCAAATTCTGCAGGTAGACTTAATGGCATATCCCATGTACAGAAAGGAACTATTATGATCAGTGTATTGTCTTATTCACTATATACTTTCTTCTTCTAGCAGTTGTCTGCGTGTGTATGGATTCATATAAAGGAGAATGCATTGTAAAAGATATATGCATAAAATTGAAGGAATTAGTGATTATATATCATCAATTATTATGCAGTTAAAATTTTAAACTAGGAATGACTAAGTGAAGTTCTGAGAATCCTAGTCTGCAAAGTGTAATTTAGCTGTGATCAAGAAATCAATAATGCACCATCCACTTAATATACATAAAAGAGCCCCCTAATATGCAGTGAACAATTATCTTGTGTGAAATGCCTGGATGATTAATGGAATTTGTAAAGAAATTTAATGATACAACATCTAAGACCATATGAGTAAATCCTATCATTGTTGTTAAAACCTTATGATCCGTGATCGTAATCAAAATCGCTGTAAACAATCCAGATCTTATCCTTGGTCAGGATCAGTTAGTATTGTGAGTTAGGTCTATATTAAGCATCAAACAATCCCTTGAATCACAATTATGAACTCGATCATGTTATCTACATATTACATCTTTGCCCTGAGTTGAACTTTTTTGTCACACCCTAGATCGTGCTTAGCTTGAGAGTTCTGTACTGACTGATTAATTGTAATGACATTTAGATCGAATGTAGACTCTTATATGTGTAGCCTTTTCTTCTTCACTAATCTACTTAGACTGACTCATTTTTTAATTTTAGCATTTTTATATTTTAAAAAATTTTGAAAAAAAAATCTTATGATTCACCATCCAATCCATGATTCTATCCAATCTAACCTCTTTACAATTTATGAGTCGATCCCAATCTTAAAAACATTGTGTCCTAGAGTCTGCAAAATATTCAGTCTTTTAGATGCTTGGGTTTCTAATAGATGTCAGAATTATAGTACCAAACAGTGGAAACAAAAGAAAAAAAATCTATGCTATTTTAGGAAGGATACTGGAGGAAGATATAGATAAGTTGGTTATGCCTGTATTTCGAAGGAATTGCACCAGTCGACTGGTTGGCAGAACAGAAATAATTACAGGAAGCAGCTGCCATTGAGATTTAGAATCGATCAATTTTGGTCTTGTAGCATAGTTAGGTATCTTTACAACCTCTCTTCCCTTCAGCTACACACATAAAAAGAAACTAATAATAGTAAAAGTAAAGATCCAGCGGAAATAGCATTTCCACCACAAAGAAGTTTGCTTAGTAAGCTAAATGTGTACATGCATGCATACACACAATCTCAAATTACACATGTTTTTGACATTAACATATAATTCCTACCCTGCTGTATGCTATTATCTATTATTCGGTGAAGAGAAGTCTCTCTTTAAGTGCTTGCTTTAAGGATTTCATTCTGTTTCCTGCATCTAGATTTAATAAGTGCTATTTACTGCAGTCCTAGAATTCTGTCATGTTGTTTATTGCTCTTTCAATTATCTTATTGCAAGGCTTTAATAGTTTGCGACTTTGCGTGCTTTTGAAAAATTGTTATTAGATGTAATTGTGGGCTAATAATTTTCAGTTGTATCACCTGCTGTTTTTTTCCTAGGATTGTTATTAATTTTTTTACAAATTGCATATTATGCATATATGGCTGTATTTAGTTTCTTGGTCAAGAACTCATCAATTCTCTTGCTATCTGCAGAAAGACATATCAGCCATTTCTTTCTTACTTCATGTCCAAAGGTTTATTGAATATCTTCGGGTAATTTTCTACTTATGCAATAATTATTTAATGTGAGATAATGTTTTGCTGTGCTGGTGTATCATTAGCTCTTCTCATTTTCTAGCTTTAAAGTTTATAAATGGATAAGTTACTCTATTAGCTTGTCAACACTGTTCTTACCTATACTTGTTGTGCTATGTATTTTCACAAGGTGCCTGCAATATAATTTTGTTGCATCTGTCATTCACTGAGTATTTAGTGCCATATTGAATATGCAATACAAGCCCATAACACTTGCATTTCTTGATTCATTTATGTGCAATAAGATGGGGAAATAAGAAGCCTGATTCTTAGAATGGAGGATTTGTTTTTGGATATGAAACAAGATTGGGGGAATGAGCTTCTACAAACATTTGCTAGATGGATCACTTGTTACTTGATCAAAGCAGTAGTTGCTTCTTCAAGTTATGTGTGCTCAACCTGGATGTTAGCTGTCTCATTTGCTATCATTATGTATGAAAATCATTAACTAATTGAAAGATTGGATGTTATCCATTTTCTAACATGTTAAAACCTGTAGACTGGTAAAAAGGATTGCATCAGTTGTGGCGTTCGTTGATATGGAGAATATATACTTTGCATTTTAATTAGAAAATGAAGAAAAAATTTTCCTCGCCTATCTCTGGCTGCTTGTGAGGATGCTTCTGTTGGACCTATTTAACCCCATGCCCGTTTGCCTTTCTCCCAGTGCTGATTTCTGCTTCTTGTTCAAGTGAGGAATTTTAGGGTTGGAAGATTTGATTGATGATGAAGGTAGAAGATGGAGAGAAAGGCTCTTAGTTTTTCAATAAGCTGAATGTCACTTTCGTAGGTTTGTGGGGAGGCATCCCCTTCCAAAATATGTAGATTGTCCATTATAATCTGGGTTCTGGGGTAATTTTTGTGGATGTTAGTTGGGTTAATTGTTTATTAGAATAAGGAATATCCTAGAACTAGTCAATTGAGTGCTGAAGTCAGTTGGGTTAATTAGATTATTTATCTAATTTCTGCGCCACTCTTATTTAATATTCAAAGTACGGTAGTTTGTAGTCTATCAATAGGTACACTAAGATAAAAAGTGACATGCTAATGTAAAGTTAATAGTCATGGTTCAGTTTACCAGCCTGTACAGGCTTCTATCTGGCATATACATTATCATACCAGTGGTGGACTGATACTTGGCACGGGAGGCATACAGAGTATCAGTACCACAAACTGACCAGTATCAACAATGTGCCGGAATGGTACAGGTATGGGTACCAAAACTGGTACTGCGAACTTTGCTAATAGTTATTGGCTGCAAGCTTTGAGCATTGTATGTTTGTTGTAGGATTTACATTTTCATGTAAATGTAAATGTTGCTGACCCAGCTAGTTTGGGATAAAGGCTTAGTTGAGTTGAGTTATATGTTTGTTGTAAGATTTACAATTTTCTTGCTTTTTATGATATTCTCTACTTTAAGAGTGTAAATATCATTTTACAAGTGTTTTTAAAATGCTCAAAGAAACAACACATATATGAGAAGAATAATCATGTGTCTAAAATGATTAAGAATGAAACATGTATCGTAAAGGTTCAGATCATGTCTGTTCATCATTGCAGTGTTACTAAAAATAGTTTATGCTAGAAAAATGTGTATATGTATCTTTAAATACTGATGGATCTACCGTCAAATTTTCTGTGAGGATGCAACTTGTCTCAATACAGTATGACAGTATATGTACAATCCCAACGACTGATAAATTGAGCATAATAATATGTGAAACTTTACAATCTTGCTCTGATTAGCTGAAGGAACACTATTTCGAGTAAGTGCAGTAGCATGCCAGTGAGATCTTTTACTTTTTGTGTTTATCTAGGAATATAGAGGTTGAGTTTATGAAGTAATATCACATTGCCATTCAAGGAAATGTGTATCTTACAGTATTTTGAATGCTATAGCGTTAACTAATTTGGAAATAGAGAAGGGTAGGGTGAAAAAGTGCTACATTACCATTACCCAAATGGGAGCAAATAAAACAGAGGGAAATAATGAGGGTGGAGTAGACATTTTATGAAATCTATCAACTTTGAGGGTAAAGATGAAATCTTAAATCACCTTTTCTTCTTTTACCCAGTTATGGTAAATAATATAATTTAGCAAGTTGTGGTTGAGGGTCTTTGAAGAATTAATTTATTGGGCTTAGCTGGGTGTACTTTTGTGCTTTATCTCCTCCTTGACTAAGGAAATTGTATATTTGTGCTTTGGTTGTGGCATACTAACCTCAGGAGGTTTATGTTAAAAAAAAAACAGAAAACCCTTGCCTGGAGTGATAGAATCCTTTATTTCAGCCATTATTTACTGGCCTAGTCTTCGTATTGTCATGTGCATAACAAAGAACTTATCAAACCATAACAGGAAATTTAAATCTTGGGTACACCTATTAACTACCTACTTAAAATGAACTTATTGGAGAAATGCTGCATCACAAAGAAAAACAGAACTAGAGTGGAATTTTCTTGTTCAGGATCTAGGACGAATAGTCTGCTTCAGATTTAATTTTTAATTTCTGATATTTCTGATGCACAGAATCAGGAGCTGGTGGAAGCTGTGGATTATGCTCGTGCTGAACTGAACAGATTCTTCCCAATTAAGTCTTATGTAGATCTTCTTGAGGTACTGTTTAGCAGTTGGTTTCTGTTCTGTTCTAGAGCTGAACATTTTATCCTCTCATATGCTCTTTTGGATTGCTATTATTATTTAAATCTTATTAAGTTTTGGTGGCAACACTTTTTTTTAACTATTTTGCTGATATTTAAACTTTAAAGCACATAAGATAGTCATAGAAGCAAGGTCCGCCGTACCGGTACCGGTCGGCGTACCGGTGGCGGTCCGGATCGGTACATACCGATTTCATACTGGTTCTGTACCGGTCCGTACCGGTTTCATACCGGTTCTCTAATGATAAACTACCGGTACCGGATTCCACGTTGATCCGGTACCGATCCCAGGTACGTACCGGCCGGTGCGGACTGGTACGACAGACCAAGCATAGAAGGCTTTATAAATTTAGCAGTTAAAGCTCATAGTGTGATAGTCAAAATTTCAATAATCTTGGAGGTCCATAACATGAAGTTCCATATAAACTGAATCTTTAAAATTCGGCCAGAAAGTTTCATGGCATTGGTTTCCTAGCTGTCCAAAGCAGGGAATTTCAGCATTCTTTATTTTAGCCCACTGATCGGATTTTATGCATTTGGACTTGCTTTGCTTTTATGTGCATGCATTTATACACAACAAATTGGATATTATCCGTAAGGAATTCAGCAAGATTACCCCTTTCATACTGCTGATAGATGCTATAATTTGACATTCTTATTATAATCTGGGGCATATATCCATTTTAAATGTCTCTAGGAATGCGATTTATGATGATGATTTAAAAACAATATATTGGAGGTTGTTTCTGGCGGCATAGCTTTGCTTTTGAAATTATATGGAAGTATTTCCATGAATGTGAAATAATGTCTCTAGGCCCTCTTATTGTTGTAATTTGAGATGGATCTTCTTTTTATAGTTCTTTTAACCTTTTTGCAGGAGACCATGTCATTGCTGGCGTATGATGATCCTCAGAAATCATGTGTTGGATATCTTCTTGAGGATTCCCATCGGGAATTTGTTGCAGATGCTGTAAATGCAGTTGTTCTATCAACAAACCCAAAGATGTCAGATCCCAGGAACCATATGTACTCTTGCCTTGAGAAGTTACTAAGGCAGCTGATTGCTTGCTGCTCAGAAAGAAGGGCATTGAATAACAACCAAGGGCAGGAATTTAGACTCCCAGTGGAACTAGAAATCAGTCATGGAGGTAGCTAAGTGTATACAATTTTGAAATTTCTCTGCAACCAGTTCAATCCTGACTGCCTTCAGGCTGTTCTTCTGATGACTTTACTGCACAGTTTCCTTCTAAATTCTTTTCTGTAAAGCTTTATTTACTGCTGCTGTCAGCCCTCTCAACATGTAAAGGTGCACTTTTTGCTCCATGACTGAAGTACTGAATTTGGAAATGAGGCTTAGGGAGAGCAGACTGCTACTGAATTATCCCAGTTCATTTCATTTAGCTTCATGGTGCTCATTTGTGATGTGGGGCTAAAAACCTTGTTTCAAGAAATTATGTATACTTGGTGTTTAAGATATAGTTGCTGCTACTGATATTAGTGCAAGATTAGATGGGTGCTATCTGTGGACATTCTTGTCAATTTCGCGCTTGTGAAACTTATGGGGAGGGAGGGCATTTCACGGGGAACTATTGCTTGGATTACTGTTCTTATGATGTTTTAAAGCTACGCTGGGAAACCGCAATCATATTATGGTGATCAGAGACAAGAGAATGACCCACCCCGATGATGTACAAAATCCGCTAGATTACCCGCGCACGTTTCATCTCCGACCTCGTCTTAAAAAATGCTGTCTGATAATGTGCTTATTGCTCAGGAGTTTATGTTTGATCTTCGTAGGGCATCGAGTAGGAGGAGTTTGATGGGGATCAAACTTGATATGGAGAGGGCCTATGATAGGATGAGATGGGACTTTGTACAGCAGTCTTTGCAGGATTTTGGCTTTCATGAGACATGGATTAGATGGGTGATGGGGTGTGTCAGAGCTCCTTCCTTTGCCATCTTGGTGAATGGAACACCTTCCCGATTTTTCGAGTCTTCCGGGGGATTACGTCAGGGTTGTCCTCTATCTCCTTTACTCTTTATCATATGTGCAGATGCTCTCTCTAGAGCTCTCAGGCAGGCAGTGAGCACCCAGGAGCTGGATGTTTATAGGCCCGTGCCGGACGCTTCACCGACCTCCCATCTGCTTTTTGTCGATGATTGTCTACTTCTAGCTCAGGCTACGAGGCAGGATGCATGGGTCATTCAGAGGATTCTCCGGGACTATTGTTCTGTATCTGGTCAACGGGTCAACTTATCCAAATCAGCAATATGCTTTAGCCCGAAGATCAGAGTGGCGGTGAAGACTTCTATATTGGAGATTTTGGGAGTGGGGGAGCAGGAGGGCATGCTGAGGTACTTGGGTGTGCCGCTCTCTGGTCAGCGGTTACGCAGCAGGGATTGTTCCTCTCTCGAGCTCGGTATTAGGCACAGATTGGAGGGGTGGCAGATACATTCACTATTCATGATGGGCAGGGTTACCTTGGTGCGGTCAGTTCTCTCTTCGATCCCTATTTACTTACTATCCAATTCTCTCATCCCAGTAGCGACTGTGCGGAATCTTGAGCGGATCTTCAGGAATTTTATCTGGGGAAGGAATGGAGGTAGAGGGGGTATTCATTTGATGGCGTGGGAGGTTGTATGTCAGCCGACCAGGTGTGGAGGGTTAGGGGTTCAGTCCCTAGTGATGAGACGGAAGGTTTTGTTGGCTCGACAGGCTGCTAGAGTAGTGCTAGAGCCGGATGGTATGTGGTCTGCTTTGATGAGGGCCAAGTACGGTGCTCTAGCGCCTGGGATTCGTGGCGGCCGCCGCCACTCACCGATATGGAGGGAGATTTGTGCCAGAGCAGGGATGGTGCTACCGGCGATCAGGTGGGCCATTGGGGATGGGCGGTCCATAGATGTGCTGGAGGACAGCTGGGTGACAGAGCAGCCGATTAGTAGGTTGCCGGTGATGGTGGACACGGCGAGGATAGCTGGTCTCAGGGTCAGAGACCTGATGGAGCTGGAGGGTGGTCGATGGAGAGAGGAGTTGATTCAGGAGGTGTTTGGGGTGCAGCTGGCAGAGATGGTCCTGGCCCTACCAGTTCCTGTCAGGGAGAGGCCAGACAGACTAGTCTGGGTGCCGACAGGGAGGTCTCAGGTGCGTGCCAGGGATATTCATCAGCTGATGTGCAGTGAGCCAGGCCGGCAGATAGAGGGGGGATGGATTTGGAGGATGCGGACTCATCCGCGGGTGGCGCTTTTTATCTGGAAGGTGGCATGGGGCTGCTTACTGACCAGGAGTTTATTAGCACGGCGTGGGATGAGGATCACTCAGGGGTGCGAGGTGTGCATAGATACGGAGGAGACTATTGATCACGTTTTACTGCAATGTCCCAGAGCCAGGGAGATTTGGAGGAGGTTACCGGACCTATTGCCCCACTCAGTTAAGTCGGTACAGGATTTGATTCATTGGTTGAGGGTTTCCATGCGGAGGCCTAGTACTGTTGATGCGGGGATTCGCTGGGCATACCTGGCTTATCATATTTGGTTGGACAGGAATTCTGGCTTGTTTGAAGGCAGAAGATTACCGCCGAGGATGGTGGTGGACAGAGCGATTCGTCATGCGAGGGAGATCACCACAGCTACCGCGAGGTTCTCTTCTGGGATGGCCGTGGACATCTGGGGTACTTCTTCCGCTGTCACAGCGCCCAGGTTCGTCCTTGTTTCTTGGGTACCCCCACCCCCTGGTTATCTCAAAATGAATTTCGATGGTAGTATGTCGGTGGACGGAGTGGCTGGAGGCATCGGTTTTGTGATCAGGGATCATCTCGGGAGGATGATAGCAGCTGGTGGTCGTCGTACGCCCGGACTTACTGCTGTTGGCACGGAGTTGCGGGCAGCTTGGGAAGGGATATCCTTTGCCAGGCAGATACTAGGTGCTGATCGGCTATGCCTTGAGGGGGACTCCTCTGTGGTGATTGACTGGGCTCGAGGATTGGATAGATATGGTGATGGCCATCCTCTTATCCGTGATATTCGTAGGTTGGCTCAGGAGTTGAGCGATTTTCAGGCTCTACACGTTTTTCGGGAGGCAAACAGTGCAGCTGATTGGGTGGCCTCCTATGTAGCCCGACACTCCGGAGAGATCCTTTGGACATCGGTAGGAGGGATACCCCCTACTCTGTACTCTTTTTTCGCTTCCGATATGGCTGGATGTACTCAAGTTAGAGCTATATGAAATGCCGTTTTTATCAAAAAAAAAAAAAAAAAAAGGTAAGTGGGCTCCAAAGAGTACTTTGTTATTGCTGCATAGAATGCTCTCTCCTCCTGCAATACGAGGAAGATAATTTTTCATTTACCGAAAGATCCAGAGGAGAATTTCTGAAGAAAATTCGAGGTAAATGGGATGTTAACTTTGGTGATAGATAGTCCACAAATAATGAAAAGCAGGATGAAACCCAGCTCAAGGGATGCTGGTGCCTGTTTTGGGAGCAAAATCCGAAGGCATGGAAAGGGACGCTGTTATGTCAGCAATAGAAGCTCAAGCTTCTAGCAGTCAAAAATGATGGAGATTTCATGTCCATTTCCAACCATAATTCAAACTTTCTGCAATTCGATATTGAATGTAAAAAAATTCATGATCATTGATCATCAGGTTAAGATCGATGTTAGCCAACTTCTTCCATTCTAGATTTCTATATATACATATGACATGCAAACTATTGAACAATTTAACAGGAGCACGAGAGCCAATAAGAAATGCCATGAAATCTCCTGTTCTTAGAGACTGTCTTCCCAATTTTTCCTCCTATAAAACCATATTTGATGCCAGCTTTTGATCATCTGGAAACATGATGAGTTGGAGAACCAGCATTTCTGAGATACGAAAGGACATACTTGATTTGCTAATAATTGGATTAATTAATTAAGTTGCTAAACAATGAAGTCGTGATCAGTGTATATTAAATAAATATAAAACTATAGAACAAGTGCCCGTTCTGTGACCTCTCCAACATAGTGGTTGGCAAATCAAGTATTTTGATTTGGAATTAAGAAGGTCGCGGTTCAACTCCCACCATGGTCAGTCTTTTGATTGTTTTTTTTATTTTCTTGGCTTTTGTTTTAGCTGTAGATTTTATCTTGCTTTTGTTTTAACTGAAAATTATTAAAGCTAACGTATGATTTCATGCCTTTGACTTTTCTTTAAGCTGCAAACCATCATATGATTATTTTTGCTTGGCAAAACATGCACCAACGTTGCTTTGTGCTTTTGATTTTTTGTTTTAACTGGAAGTCATTGGTTTTTTGGATTGAAATCATTATAGGAAATTATTGTTTTTCAGCTTGAAACTGTTATATGATAATTTTTTGGCTTTGCTTTAGCTGGAAATTATTGAGCTTTTTTCTTGGCTTTTGTTTTAAATGAAAATTATTAAATTAATGCATGGTTATTTTTGCTTTCTAACTTTTTTAAGCTGCACTTGACAAAACGAGCACCTATGTCGCTTTGTGCTTTTGATTTTTTTTTTTCAACTGAAAATTATTTATTTTTTGGCTTGAAATTGCCAACTTTTTGTCTTGGTCTATTATATGTTTTTTTTTTTTTTGCTTTTATTTCAGCCGAAACTAATGTAGGACCTTTATTTTTGGCTCTTCTTTTAAGTGAAAATTAGTGAAATTATGATATAATTACTTTTTCTTTCTTCCAACTTTTTTTTTTAAACTAAAAGTTCTTACATTATTATTTTTTGGGGTTTTTGTTTAGTTGAAAATTGTTGAAAGACTTTTTTGGGCTATTGTTTTAGCTGAAAATTATTGAAGTTAATGTATGTTTTTTTTTTTTTTTTGCATTTTTTGGCTTTTGACTAAGAATACATTTATTTAAAATTTTCTAGCGAAAACAGACATCAACGTTGTTTTAGCCAAGTGGTTAAGGTGTGTGCCTGCTAAGTATATTTCTGGTGCTTTTACTATAATAAGACGCATGCTACATGTTCGAGGCACTCGTGTATAGAAAGAGATGATCCTCACAAAAATAATTTTGAAAAAAATCCTAATTTACTTAGAATTTTATAATTTAAAATTTTCTTAAAAATCTCCTTCTAACTTTCTATAGCCCAAGGTTTTGGTAATTCTAACTTTTCCTCAATAATAGTGCATCATGCATAAATCCAATGAATGATGGAATTCAGAGTGCTTTGAGATCTATGCGGTGGGTGATCTAATGGTGGATTCGTGTGATTGAAGATGAATCTTTTTTCTTACAAATGATACAACTGCAAGGAGGTATGCCTTCCTCTCTCTCTCTCTCTCTCTCTCTCTCTCACGCTCTCCCTTTCTATCATTGAGAGTCTAATCTTGCTTATTTTTTCATGCTCACCCCATCTTACCTAGGCTAGCTCGCAGGCCTCGCCCTTGCTAATCTAGGATTGAAGTAATGACCAACATTATTCGGAAT